>NC_092341.1:131831666-132440000 GCF_046630445.1 Rutidosis leptorrhynchoides
ATGCTTATTTAAACTTCTGTAATCATGATGTTTGACGTGTTGATTTTAATTTATTACCATGGGTTAATTGTCCTTTGTCCTGAATTATTCGATATGTCCATCTGGTTTTGTCCATAATAGTCCATCGGTCATAATTATAAAGTGCGAGAGTCTTTGCCAAATTAACCTTATACCCGAAGTCAAATATTCTAACTAATTGGGGATTCGAACTGTAACAAGATTTTAATACTTTGTTTAATGAATACACCAGGTTATCGACTGCGTGTAATCCAAGGTTTTAATACTTTGTTAATAATTACACCAATTACCCTTGAATGTAATCCACCCCTGTTTTAATGAGTCCAGTGACTATTAATCCATCCCCGTGTCCGGTCAAATGAACAATTATTAGTATTTATAAATATCCCGCCCACCGTACCCAGTCAAGCGTATGTGGTTATATATAAACACGTCAAATTATAAATCTCTATATTAAATCAACGAGATATCATTTATTTAATATAAAGCCCATTAATAGCCCATAGTCCAATTTCCACAAGTGTTGATCTTTTGTCCAAACCCCAATTATGGTCCAAAGCCCAATAACCCCGTCTTAATATTTAGTCCAACATCACGATTACTTCGGCTTAAATAAACATAATAATAACTTAGCTACGAGACATTAATTTAAAAAGGTTGAACATAACTTACAATGAGTATTAATGCGTAGTATTAAAAAGACAGAATTTTGACTTACAAACTTAAAACATTCGCCACTATAACCTTATTATTATTAACTTAATATTAAAATTATAATTATAAAATAAATATATATATTTGAGAGAGAGTTATATCAGTAGGATATGGTGTACATAATTCGGCCGAAAACATTGCTATTTATAGGACTTGAGCAGCTACAGGGCTTCATGCGATCGCATGGATTTTGTGCTTCCAGGCCATGCGATCGCATGGCCAGCTGGATTCAGATATTTCGCTTTTCAAAACGTGGGCTGCTCGATTAAATTAATATATAATATAATATATATAAATATATATAATTATATATATATATATATTATATTATATTCTTGTTCATAGTTGACTTGTAATTTTAGGCCCGTTGCGTCGCGCGTTGATAGTCGGTTCAGGTGTCGGTTCCGGATTTTCGAACGTCCTTTCGTACGATTTAATATCTTGTACTTTGCATTTTGCGGCTTGTACTCTTGTAATTTTTAGACGTTTCTCATCAATAAATTGAACCACTTAGATTGTACTTTGTACTTTTTAGCATTTTGGTCATTTTCGTCTTCAAATCGTCGAATCTGTCTTTTGTCTTCACCTTTTTATATTTAAACGAATATTACTTGTAAATAGAACAATTGCAACTAAAAGCTTGTCTTTCTTGAAGGATAATGCTATGAAATATATGTTCGTTTTTAGCATTATCAGGTATTACCTACCTGTTAAAATATTTTCACCATTAACAGTTTGTACAAAAGAATTTTTAATTACAATCTTTATGAAAATATATATACATATATATTTTCTTCAGATGAAATCATGGATTTAATGAGTCAATATGATATTAATCTCATTTGGTTTTCGGTTGAAATTAGAATGAATAACCTCTAAAACTTTAGAGATTACATAATCGCCATGTAGAACGAAGATAAATGATGTAGAACGATACGTAGAACGAAGATCATGCTTGGGGTATAGATTGTGATATTGTGGTGTGTGATGTTGAAACTTGGTTTTTGGTGGTACTGTTGATGCTCGTGATGTTGTTGAAGCTGGTAGATTTTGCACCATATTCTCCAAATTAATTACTCGAGCGCGAAGTTCGTTGACTTCTTCTATCACACCGGGATGATTTTCGGTTGGGACGAGCGGATGAATAAGGTTTAGAATTGTAGATAGAATATAATCGTGGCGAGATACTCTGGAAATGAGTGTGAAAATGGTGTTTCGAATGGGTTCGCCTGTGATGACCCGGGAATTTCCGACCAAATTTAAACATAATCTTATATGATTCGACTCGATAAGCAAAGTCTATTAAACCGAGTCTCATTATGTTTGAACTATTTCATGATAACATTTGACCTTTAACTATTTCCGACGATTCACGAACCTTTAATTGTAACTAAGAATGTAAATATAAATAATTATATATAAAACTAATTATATTAGTATTAATGAACTATTAAGTAATTTTGTTATTATAAAAGATAACATTTAATAACTAAAGATTTTCATTTTGAATATATATAGTATATTGTATATAAATGATTCAAACATATTTTACCAACGTTATCAAAATATTAAATGTACAATGTTATACTTTGTAGTTAATTGTTTAATATACATAATTAATCATCTACTCAACATTTAAAACATGATTTTATATATATGGTAGTATACATATATACATAAATATAACTATATATATATATGATTTTATACATAATTATTATATTATGTATATGTAGAAATTTATAATATATCTATGATGAAATAATGTACTATTTTAATAAATATATATAATACTTACATATATAAAACATTTATATTTTTCATAATTACATACATAAGTATAATATAATTAGTATGTAAATAAATATTATAATATATTTATATTAAAATGCATAAATATATAATATTCAGTATATGTTACAATACATATTACATAATTATTAAATATTACATAATAATAGATGATATTAATAAATTAAATTTAAATACAAATATAGTTGTTGTAGTAATGTTATTTGTATCGTCAGATATCAATATTTGTATTCATAATATCACTTTATATCATATAAAGATGAAATTGGATGTATAAATTAGATTATTATTACTAATATTATTATTATCGATAAAATATTAATATTATCATAATTAGTATGGTATTATTATTATTATTATTATCATTTTTACAATTATTATTATCATTAATATTATATTTATCATTATTATTAATTTTATTAATATTATTAGATATTAATAGTATTGTTATTATATATTATTATTATTAATTAAAAAAAAACAGTAGGGATCTATATTATACGCTTGACCTCTGTATCCTTTATCTCTATTATTATTATTTTTTTTGTTTCTTTCCTGCTCCCAACTCGTGAACCTGTGTTGACATTTTCTCCATTTTTTATCAACCGATCTCTATTATTACAACATGATTATGTATAATTGCAAATCAAATAAAAAGGAAATCCAATGGGATTAAAGAGCACAGCGATATTTTTTTTTTTTCTTCTCTGCACGCTCCAATTTTTTTTTCTCTTAATTCAATTTCGAATAAAGTTTCAAAATCTAAAAATGCAGAAAGGTTAGAAATCTTTCTTTGAATCTATCTGCAAAATCTCAACTCTCAAATCTTTATATCGATCTTGAATTTTGAAGTCAAAGTTTAGTTTAAAAAAAGTCAACAATTGTTCTTGAGACAAATTCGCGTTCGTGTATATGTTTCTGATCAAATTGACGATTCCAGTAGTTTTTATACATGTTTAGAAAACTATTTCGTATTATAAACATTATCTATAATGTTATCTATTACGAAATCAATTTTTTTTTTTGTTCCAAGAACCGACGCTGGAGTAGGCCTTTAGTATTTTTTTTATTTTATTTTAGAACCCAAATTATTTTTTTTTCTGTAATGTTTTGAAGCTTTAAAGGGAACCCCGATTTTTTTTTTTGGTTATTGATGTTTTGTTGAATCCATGAGACTTGTGGAGAAGAAGAGGAATAGAAGAAAAACAGTTTATATATAAAATTTAAATTCGATATTAGTACAGAGAATCAGAATTGGTGGGATGGTCGAGAGTGTTTGCGTGTGAGCATGTGGTCACGAGATCGAGTCCAGAGGACGGTAGTTTCTTTTTTTTTTTTTTTTGAAACTCTTTTCATGTGAGGTAGTTTTCTTTTCTAATTTTATTATTGTTATTATATATTAATTATTATTAGTATTATTATTATTATTGTGATTGTTTTGATTGTTATTGTTATTGTTATTATTAGTATCATACTTGTTATCATATTTGAAAGTATTATAGACATTACTATTATTATTATGATAGGTATTAATAATATTATTATTAGTAATAAACTTATCATTTTAGTATTTTATCATCATTAGGATTATGATTATGATTATCATTATTATTATTATGAAGGAAATAAAAATATATTATTATCATCAATATTAGAATTTGTACCGGTTTATAAATAATAGTATCATCAGTACATTTACAATTAATAATATCGTATTTATCAGTATCATCATTAATATTTACTAGTATTATTATGATTATCATTTATCATTTTATAAATATTAGAACCCTTATTATTAACATAAGTATGGTATTAGTATTAATATTATTTTAGAGTTATTATTATTAGTATCATTAACAGTTATCATTTTCATTTTTTTTGCTCTTAGTATTATCATTATTAATAAAATTATTATTATTATTAGTAAATCATTATTATCTAAATTATTATTTTAACAAATAAATCTTTTGTACACTATATATATATACTTATGGTATATACTAGGATTGTATTAATAATTCACATAACAAACTAATAAAATTTCATAAATACAATACTAACCACAAATATATGTATATAAATATATTAATGTCACTATTTATATAAACGTAAATCATTATAGATATATATACATAAAATCGATATATATATATATATAAAATATAACTTAAAATATAATATAAGTATACGTTTTAAAATAAAGGTTAGAATAAATTCTACAAAACTATAATATATAAATAATACATATTAATAAATGAAATTTTGTAACTTACATTATACGTATTAATATATACACAATTGATATAGGTTCGTGAATCCGAGGCCAACCCTGCATTGTTCAATGACGTCATATGTATTTTTACTACAAAATACAGTATCGTGAGTTTCATTTCCCTTTTTACCCTTTATATTTTTGGGCTGAGAATACATGCGCAACTTTTATAACTGTTTTACGAAATTGACACAAGTACGTGAAACTACATTCTATGGTTGGATTATCGAAGTCGAATATGCCCCTTTTTATTAAGTCTGGTAATCTAAGAATTAGGGAACAGACACCCTAATTGACGCGAATCCTAAAGATAGATCTATCGGGCCCAACAAGCCCCATCCAAAGTACCGGATGTTTTAGTACTTCGAAATTTATATCATGTCCGAAGGAGGATCCCGGAATGATGGGGATATTCTTATATATGCATATTGTTAATGTCGGTTACCAGGTGTTCAATCCATATGAATGATATTTTTGTCTCTATGCATGGGACGTATGTTTATGAGAAATGGAAATCTGAAATCTTGTGGTCTATTAAAATGATGGAAACGATTGTTTAAGTTAAACTAATGAACTCACCAACCTTTTGGTTGACACTTTAAAGCATGTTTATTCTCAGGTACGAAAGAAATCTTCCGCTGTGTATTTGCTCATTTTATAGATATTACTTGGAGTCATTCATGGCATATTTCAAAAGACATTGCATTCGAGTCGTCGAGTTCATCAAGATTATTATCAAGTCAATTATAGTTGGATATATTATGAAATGGTATGCATGTCTGTCAACTTTCGATGTAATGAAATTTTGTCTTTTCAAAAACGAATGCAATGTTTGTAAAATGTATCATATAGAGGTCAAGTACCTCGCGATGTAATCAACTGTTGTGAATCGTTTATAATCGATATGGACTTCGTCCGGATGGATTAGGACGGGTCTTCACAGTTGGTATCAGAGCGGTGGTCTTAGCGAACCAGGTCTTGCATTAGTGAGTCTAACTGTTAGTCGTAAGAATGCATTAATGAGTCTGGACTTCGACCGTGTTTGCATGTCAAAAGTTTTGCTTATCATTTAGTGTCGAAAAATTATTTGCTTATCATCCTTAAAGTCTAAGACACGTCTTACTGCCTTTATTGCATAGACAGTGTATAGTTAAATTCATATCTTAGCGTATCTGTTATTGTTACCTTTGCCTGACAGCTTCCGTAGATTCCTCCGTAGCTTATGGGATTTTAGTATTATATATGCATATGTAAATTATGTATTGCAGGGTACTAATCTACATCCTATAATCTATTTCTTATCGAAAATCCTTCATCTGATCGTACGAGATGAATGCCTCAACCAGTTCGAGTCCATCAGATTTCGATAGCTATTTCGATAGTTATTCCGACAGCTATTTCGATATGGATTTCCACTCGAGCTCCGAAAGCAGAGTAACCGGAATGAATCGATCAATTAGCCATCATCTATTCTGAATGAATTGGAGATGGGTTCGTAGTCGACTTAATCAATGGAAACGCGAAGAAGGCGATCATTTCCACTAACCAAATTCACCTCTTGACAATGAACCTAAAACGTTTACCGGCGAACCTGTTCGAGACACCATTTTCTCTCTCATTTCCAAAGTATCTCATCACGATCATATACTATCTCAGATTCTAAACTTCATTCATCCGCTCGTCCGAACCGACAATCATCCCGGTGTAATAGAAGAAGTTAACGAACTTCGCGCATAAGTTGTAGTCTTGAAAAATATGGTGCAAAACGTACCAGCTTCATCCAAATCACCGGCACCAACAGCACCACCAACAACCCAAATTTCAATATCACATGCCTCAACATCTCAATCTATACCTCGAGTATAATCATCATTCTACATGACATTCTACATCAGTTATCTTCGTTCGACATGGTGATTATGTAATCTCTAATGTTTTAGAGATTATTTATTCTAGTTCCAACTGAAAACTAAATGAGTTTAATATCATGTTAACTCATTAAATTCATGATTACATCTGAAGAAAATATATATGCATATATGTTTTCATAAAGATTGTAATTAAAAATTCTTTTGTACAAACTGTTAATAATAAAAATATTTTAACGGGTAGGTAATACCCGAGGAATATTTAAATTTCACATTAATAAGTTACACTGTATATTCTTCGAATCTGATTCAACAGTTATTCACTATCCTATTTACAACCACCGGGATACTTATCCGTTCACCAAAGAATAACTATTTTCATTCAAATTCAATTTCATATTTGAATTTTGACCTATCAGAATCCAACAAGTGGCATAATGAAGAAATAATGGACACAATAAAAATTGATTAGAAACAGACTAATTAACAATATTAAATTTTATTAAGAAACCACGCTAACAAAATCCTAGCTAACTGTTCCTAGCTAACTGTTAATTCCGTATTACATTTTATTTATCGCAATTTATTTTATCGCAATTTATATTCTCGCAATTTTATTTATTGTCATTTAATTTCTGTTATTTACTTTACGCACTTTATTTATCGTCATTTAATTTCTGTTATTTATTTTACGCACTTTAAATATCGGGACACGTATACAAGGTTTTGACATATCATATCGACACATCTATATATATTATTTGGAATCACCATAGACACTCTATATGCAGTAATGATCGAGTTCTCTATACATGGTTGAGGTTGATTTTATAATAATATATATACTTTGAGTTGTGATCGAGTCTGAGACATGTACACGGGTCACGATACGTATTAATTAATTCAAATATTATATATTAAACTATATATGAATGATTGCACTGTCAACTGTGGACTATCGACTGTGGACTAATAACATTGGACAATTAAAATGAATTAAAATATTGAATATAACATATGAAACTAAACAATTCTTCAAGTTTGCCACTTGATTTCGTCTTAAACCTCATTTGTATCTTCACGATTACATTCTGCGTTCAAACCTTTCATGATTTTTGAAAACACCTCAATCGATAGGATGAATCAACCGCACTTCATCTACGGAAGGAAAGATTTATGCATATAGTTATGCACCTGAGAAACTCTCGGCAATTGAGTAAAAGTTCAACACGTAGCCGCGTCAGATCCTTTGGCATTTATTAACAAAAACAACTTTGCGATCCCTTTTCAAAATTAGCCAATTTTGTCACAGCTCCAACAAGTCAACTTCGACTTTTCGTACGAAACAACCTTATTATAACGTTTATATATACGCGTGCTCTTTTATTGTTACCAGGTAACCTTTCATATTCCATCATATTACCATCAGCGTTTAATCATCTAAAAACACAATTCTCCTGAAACCACCTCGGATTAATAACCGATGATTCAGATATCATAGCATTAAATGCAGAGGAAACATAAAAATGGTAAATGGTCTAAACGGACAAAAGTTTGATGATAAAGAAAGGAGTGTTAGGAACGCTCGATAAAAAATTGGGTATTGAAAAACAGATTGAGTTACCCATGAAGGAGACCAAGGACAAATACAAGGACCAAATCATATATTCAAAGGATTCAGGTAATTCTGGATCCGTTGAAATCTTTAGAGAATATCTTGCTCCGAAGTCATGTTAAAATCTTGCGGAAAATCTTTCTCCATCAACCGTCGATATTTTCATAAATATTCTCGTCCGAAATTATATACCTCTTCGTGCTTCCTGTGTATCAATATATTGGAAACATTCAATAGAAAATATAGTACCGAAAAGCAGATTATGCGAAACTATGAAGAAAGCCGTGGATAAATCACAAAGAATAAGTTTGACTTCAAAGAATCCAAATAATTCAATGTCTGCTAAAGTCTATAGTGAATAACTTGCTCCTTACTCTAAACCCTTGCAGACAATAGTTTCTATCATCCTCTGATCTTAGATATTCTGAGATATTATCGTACCTTTCATTATAAATATCCTCCATATTTCTGGAGATATTTTTATAACTATTCTTATCTGAAATCATTAATCTTTTCGTGCTATCAGTATTACATCATATAGAAACTGTTAGTTTCTATATTCTGTAAATTTTCAAGCTTAAAATATGAATGTTATTGTAGTAATGATGGGAACTGATGCATGAGTTAGTATAATATAATGACACTTGATCAACGTGATTATATTACAGTAAGTCATGCTGAGTTTCTAAATGAAACGTGATGATTCACAGATCATAACGTCATCATGTGCCATGTTACATAACTCTTTCATCCTACTTAACTCCGTAACAAATCAAGAAAATGTATTCTTGATGGTTCTATCTTCCGTGATGTTGATAAATTTGAAAATCAAATCGTGCTATCACGTTCCTTCATGCTTAGAACATTATAATCATTCGAAACTCTATATCTATAAATTCTGGACCATTATTCGCTTGACTTGAAGTCGGGAAGAGAAAACAAAAGCATAGAGCTTTGAAATATAAGGGAGAATATAAAGTCCGATAACAACACATAAATTACAAACCGTGTATATCAATGTTTATCGCAACATAAAGACACAGGAGAATTAAAAACATTATAATCCCGAGGGCGAAGTAGAAGAAATCAGATTCCTCTGGTGGAAGTTGGAAAAGGAGAATGATTGTTGCGATAGTAAGGATGAGGACAAGGATCAGAACTGGATTAATCATTTTCAGAATCTTTTGGATGTATGAACTAAGAAAGAAAGTATAAGAATGGTGAGAATAATGGAAAGGAAGAGCTTAATTTATACTGGAAATATCAGACGTAGTAATCGGGGCAGATCACCGTATTTAATTAAAGAGATCTTAATTTCCATAAATCCCGAAGAATCAGATTTTATAGATCTTCAAGATTTTCTTTAAATCCCTTAAATTCCGGAATTCAACCAAGGCAATGTCAAAAGTTAAGACGCGCCTTATTTTCTAAATTCAAACCTGACTACGTCAAAAGTTAAAAACAAATCTTTGTTTCTCATTTCATCCTTTTGTGAATAGCTTCATTCGCACTCTTCGAATAATCGAATTATTTTTATCCATATTACTCAATGATGATAAAACTCAAGTTATCAACTCATATTCGTCAGGAAAACATATTTATTGTTAGCTATGACGACCTCACTCAAATTTCGGGACGAAATTTCTTTAACGGGTAGGTACTGTGATGACCCGGGAATTTCCGACCAAATTTAAACATAATCTTATATGATTCGACTCGATAAGCAAAGTCTATTAAACCGAGTCTCATTATGTTTGAACTATTTCATGATAACATTTGACCTTTAACTATTTCCGACGATTCACGAACCTTTAATTGTAACTAAGAATGTAAATATAAATAATTATATATAAAACTAATTATATTAGTATTAATGAACTATTAAGTAATTTTGTTATTATAAAAGATAACATTTAATAACTAAAGATTTTCATTTTGAATATATATAGTATATTGTATATAAATGATTCAAACATATTTTACCAACGTTATCAAAATATTAAATGTACAATGTTATACTTTGTAGTTAATTGTTTAATATACATAATTAATCATCTACTCAACATTTAAAACATGATTTTATATATATGGTAGTATACATATATACATAAATATAACTATATATATATATGATTTTATACATAATTATTATATTATGTATATGTAGAAATTTATAATATATCTATGATGAAATAATGTACTATTTTAATAAATATATATAATACTTACATATATAAAACATTTATATTTTTCATAATTACATACATAAGTATAATATAATTAGTATGTAAATAAATATTATAATATATTTATATTAAAATGCATAAATATATAATATTCAGTATATGTTACAATACATATTACATAATTATTAAATATTACATAATAATAGATGATATTAATAAATTAAATTTAAATACAAATATAGTTGTTGTAGTAATGTTATTTGTATCGTCAGATATCAATATTTGTATTCATAATATCACTTTATATCATATAAAGATGAAATTGGATGTATAAATTAGATTATTATTACTAATATTATTATTATCGATAAAATATTAATATTATCATAATTAGTATGGTATTATTATTATTATTATTATCATTTTTACAATTATTATTATCATTAATATTATATTTATCATTATTATTAATTTTATTAATATTATTAGATATTAATAGTATTGTTATTATATATTATTATTATTAATTAAAAAAAAACAGTAGGGATCTATATTATACGCTTGACCTCTGTATCCTTTATCTCTATTATTATTATTTTTTTTGTTTCTTTCTTGCTCCCAACTCGTGAACCTGTGTTGACATTTTCTCCATTTTTTATCAACCGATCTCTATTATTACAACATGATTATGTATAATTGCAAATCAAATAAAAAGGAAATCCAATGGGATTAAAGAGCACAGCGATATTTTTTTTTTCTTCTCTGCACGCTCCAATTTTTTTTTCTCTTAATTCAATTTCGAATAAAGTTTCAAAATCTAAAAATGCAGAAAGGTTAGAAATCTTTCTTTGAATCTATCTGCAAAATCTCAACTCTCAAATCTTTATATCGATCTTGAATTTTGAAGTCAAAGTTTAGTTTAAAAAAAGTCAACAATTGTTCTTGAGACAAATTCGCGTTCGTGTATATGTTTCTGATCAAATTGACGATTCCAGTAGTTTTTATACATGTTTAGAAAACTATTTCGTATTATAAACATTATCTATAATGTTATCTATTACGAAATCAATTTTTTTTTTGTTCCAAGAACCGACGCTGCAGTAGGCCTTTAGTATTTTTTTTATTTTATTTTAGAACCCAAATTATTTTTTTTTCTGTAATGTTTTGAAGCTTTAAAGGGAACCCCGATTTTTTTTTTTGGTTATTGATGTTTTGTTGAATCCATGAGACTTGTGGAGAAGAAGAGGAATAGAAGAAAAACAGTTTATATATAAAATTTAAATTCGATATTAGTACAGAGAATCAGAATTGGTGGGATGGTCGAGAGTGTTTGCGTGTGAGCATGTGGTCACGAGATCGAGTCCAGAGGACGGTAGTTTCTTTTTTTTTTTTTTTTGAAACTCTTTTCATGTGAGGTAGTTTTCTTTTCTAATTTTATTATTGTTATTATATATTAATTATTATTAGTATTATTATTATTATTGTGATTGTTTTGATTGTTATTGTTATTGTTATTATTAGTATCATACTTGTTATCATATTTGAAAGTATTATAGACATTACTATTATTATTATGATAGGTATTAATAATATTATTATTAGTAATAAACTTATCATTTTAGTATTTTATCATCATTAGGATTATGATTATGATTATCATTATTATTATTATTATGAAGGAAATAAAAATATATTATTATCATCAATATTAGAATTTGTACCGGTTTATAAATAATAGTATCATCAGTACATTTACAATTAATAATATCGTATTTATCAGTATCATCATTAATATTTACTAGTATTATTATGATTATCATTTATCATTTTATAAATATTAGAACCCTTATTATTAACATAAGTATGGTATTAGTATTAATATTATTTTAGAGTTATTATTATTAGTATCATTAACAGTTATCATTTTCATTTTTTTTGCTCTTAGTATTATCATTATTAATAAAATTATTATTATTATTAGTAAATCATTATTATCTAAATTATTATTTTAACAAATAAATCTTTTGTACACTATATATATATACTTATGGTATATACTAGGATTGTATTAATAATTCACATAACAAACTAATAAAATTTCATAAATACAATACTAACCACAAATATATGTATATAAATATATTAATGTCACTATTTATATAAACGTAAATCATTATAGATATATATACATAAAATCGATATATATATATATATAAAATATAACTTAAAATATAATATAAGTATACGTTTTAAAATAAAGGTTAGAATAAATTCTACAAAACTATAATATATAAATAATACATATTAATAAATGAAATTTTGTAACTTACATTATACGTATTAATATATACACAATTGATATAGGTTCGTGAATCCGAGGCCAACCCTGCATTGTTCAATGACGTCATATGTATTTTTACTACAAAATACAGTATCGTGAGTTTCATTTCCCTTTTTACCCTTTATATTTTTGGGCTGAGAATACATGCGCAACTTTTATAACTGTTTTACGAAATTGACACAAGTACGTGAAACTACATTCTATGGTTGGATTATCGAAGTCGAATATGCCCCTTTTTATTAAGTCTGGTAATCTAAGAATTAGGGAACAGACACCCTAATTGACGCGAATCCTAAAGATAGATCTATCGGGCCCAACAAGCCCCATCCAAAGTACCGGATGTTTTAGTACTTCGAAATTTATATCATGTCCGAAGGAGGATCCCGGAATGATGGGGATATTCTTATATATGCATATTGTTAATGTCGGTTACCAGGTGTTCAATCCATATGAATGATATTTTTGTCTCTATGCATGGGACGTATGTTTATGAGAAATGGAAATCTGAAATCTTGTGGTCTATTAAAATGATGGAAACGATTGTTTAAGTTAAACTAATGAACTCACCAACCTTTTGGTTGACACTTTAAAGCATGTTTATTCTCAGGTACGAAAGAAATCTTCCGCTGTGTATTTGCTCATTTTATAGATATTACTTGGAGTCATTCATGGCATATTTCAAAAGACGTTGCATTCGAGTCGTCGAGTTCATCAAGATTATTATCAAGTCAATTATAGTTGGATATATTATGAAATGGTATGCATGTCTGTCAACTTTCGATGTAATGAAATTTTGTCTTTTCAAAAACGAATGCAATGTTTGTAAAATGTATCATATAGAGGTCAAGTACCTCGCGATGTAATCAACTGTTGTGAATCGTTTATAATCGATATGGACTTCGTCCGGATGGATTAGGACGGGTCTTCACATCGCCGGTAAGTGCTTCAGGTTCTTCGCCAAGAGGGGAATGTGGTGAATGGAAAGGATCTCCTTCTTCTTGTCTCCAATGATTAAGTAGGCTACAAACCCATCCCTAACTCATCCAAAATAGATGATGGCTAATTGGTTTATCCATTCCGGTCACACTACTTTCGGAGTTCGAGTGGAAATCCATATCGGAATAGCTGTCGAAAACTGAGGGATTTGAACTAGTTGTGAGTTCCATTTTGGTACGGTTAGATAAAGGGTTTTCGATATGAAATGATTTCCGGCTATCGGATGGTATTCTATTTACATAGAATATATATATATATATATATATATATATATATATATATATATATATATATATATATATATATATATATATATATATATATATATATATATATATATATATATATATATATATATATATATATATATATATATATAACAAAAGATTTCGTAGATTATAGAGGAATTTACGGAATATGTCGGGCAAAGTTTACAGTAACAGATACGCTAAGATATGAATTAGCAGATACGCTAAGATATGAATTTTGTCTATACACTATTCATGCAATCAATGTAGTAAGGTGTGTCTAGACTAAAAATGATAAGCAGGTAACTTTTGACACGAAATGATCAGCAAAACTTTTGACATGCAGACACGGTCGAAGTTCAGACTCACTAATGCATCTAAACAACTATAAGTTAGACAAACTAATGCAAGACCTGGTTCGCTAAGACTACCGCTCTGATACCACATGTAAAGACCCGTCCTAATCCATCTGGACGAATACATTACATTTGGTTACATCGCGAGGTACTTGACCTCTATATGATACCTTTTACAAACATTGCATTCGTTTTTAAAAAGACAAACTTTCATTACATCAAAAGTTGACGGCATGCATACCATTTCATAATATATCCAACTATAATTGACCTAATCTGTCATAATAATCTTTATTGAACTCAACAACTTGAATGCAACGTCTTTTGAAATATGTCATGAATGACTCCAAGTAATATCTCTAAAATGAGCAAATGTGATGTGTGTGAGGTGGTGTATGAAATAGTTTAATTTTTATAAGGAAATACTATTAAATACGATACAATTTTTACACAAGTGATTTATTTATTTATAGAGTGGATATACTTAAACCTTGCTACAACACTTATAGGCAGTGTACCTAATCGTACAGTAGTGTAGTTTTTAGTAAGTCCGGTTCGTTCCACATGGATCTTTAGCCAAGCTTAACGCTATATTTTTAAAAACTATATTTGTAAAAATACAAAAATATATAAGTAATATTATTATTATAAAAAGGGGTTTTTACCGTTTAATGACCGGTTTGTCGATTTTAAAACTTCAGTCGCAGTTAAAACCTAATGTAAAATATTAAAAATAAATATAACTTAAATTTAAAGCGTAAAGTAAATAATGATAATGAAATTGCGATAAAATAAAAGTGCGATAAATAAAATGACGATAAATAAAATTGCGATAATTAAAAAGTATGATAATTAAAAGTGCATTTAAATAAAATGACAGTCAATAAAAGTGCGATAATTAAAAGTGCAATTAAATATGAAATAAAGGAGTTCTGCTTATTTAAACTTCCGTAATCATGATGTTTGACGTGTTGATTTTAGTTTATTACCATGGGTTAATTGTCCTTTGTCCTGGATTATTCAATATGTCCGTTTAGTTTTTGTCCATAACAGTCCATCAGTCATAAATGTAATGTGCGAGTATCCTCATCAAATTATCCTTATATCCGAAGTCAAATATTCCAACTAATTGGGGACTTAAACTGTAACAAGGTTTTAATATTTTGTTTAATAATTACACCAGGATATCGACTGCGTGTAACCCAAGATTTTAATACTTTGTTAACAATTACGCCAAGTATCCGTGTATATAATTCACTCCTGTTTTAATAAGTCCATTGACTATTAATCCATTCCCGTGTCCGGTAAAATGAATAATTATTAGTACTTATAAAAATCCCGTCCATCGTGTCCGATCGAGTGTATGTGGTTATTTATAGGTACGTTCAATTGTAAATCTTTATATTAAATTAATAAACTATCATTTAATTAAACAAATATAAAGCCCATTAATAGCCCATAGTCTAATTTCCACAAGTGTCGTTCTTTTGTCCAAACCCCAATTATGGTACAAAGCCCAATTACCCAATTTTAATATTTAGCCCAACATCACGATTACTTCGACATTAAATAAGCATAATAATAACTTAGCTACGAGACATTAATTTAAAAATAACATTAAGCATAACTTACAGTGATTAAAAATAGCGAAGCGTTACACGGACAGAATTTCGACTTACACCCTTACAACATTCGCTAACATACCCTTATTATTAGAATTTAAAATTAAAATTAAAATTATAATATAAATATATATATATATATATATATATATATATATATAATATATATTTATATATATATACGAGTGATAGATAGAGAGATGATGGATATATTGTGATAAAAATTCGTCCAAAACTCGCGAACTTTATAGGACCTGACCTGATACTGTTAGCCATGCGATCGCATGGAAAATGGTCATGCTGGCCATGCGATTGCATGGCCCTGGAATCCAGCTCACATGTCTTTGTTTGCATTATGCCGACGGTTTTTATTATAATATATAATATATAAATAATTTATATAATTATTTAAATATTATATTTTATTCTTGTACATAGTTGACTTGTAATTTTTAGTCCGTTGCGTCGCGCGTTGAGAGTTGACTTTGGTCCCGGTTCCGGATTTTCGAACGTCCTTGCGTATAATTTAATATCTTGTATTTTGCGTTTCGCGTCTTGTACTCTTGTAATTTTGAGATGTTTCTCACCAATAATTTGAACCACTTTGATTATACTTTGTACTTTTGAGCTTTTTGGTCGTTTGCGTCTTCAATTCGTCGAATCTGTCTTTTGTCTTCACCTTTTATTATTTAAACGAATATTACTTGTAAATAGAACAATTGCAACTAAAAGCTTGTCTTTCTTGAGGGATAATGCTATGAAATATATGTTCGTTTTTAGCATTATCAAATATTCCCACACTTGAGCGTTGCTTGTCCTTAAGCAATATAGTCTTGAAATAAAAACATACTAGAATCACTTCTTTATTCTTCACACTTTGCACATCAGTGATTTCTATACGGCAGTATAAACAATGATAGTAACGATGTGGTTTACAGTCCCACATGACTATAAAAATTTAGATCCTTAAGGAAATTGGATCTTTATGAAAACATTTGATCTTTTGAAAATACAATCTAGCTTTTACCCTAGATAAGTTTTCCGGAATAACCCTTCACCGGTGTTTGCAAAATGTTTTTGTGGGTTTGGTGGGTTTCATATTTGAAAATTTTAGCTCAAAACTTATGGTTTTGTGTCACCCACTTGCTAACCTTGTATTAGGAAAGCAACACGTCCAGTATACTTGCTCCGTATATTACCTTTCGGTAAACTACCGTTCGGTTGTAAAGGAAAGCGTTAAACAAGCAACTGTTAAGGCAATGTCCCCTGACATGCTTTTAATTATGGTCTATAATGTGTCGGATGCAATTACTATCCTTTGTAGGAGCAATAGTAAAGCTCACCCTATAATTTTTCAGTTTGGCACAAGGTTCTGTCTTTGACCATGCTATGCAACCACCGTTCTTACGGTTGACACCCGATTTGGTTCAGGTGACCTAATGAATTCCAGGTGAATTCCTAGGATTTTACGTTCAATGGTAATGAACGCATTGAAAATGGGTTTTCAGAAAACAAATCGGTTTGTAATTTTGATCAAAATATTTTCTCGTTCAAGATCGAGTTTAGATATCATCGAATTCCATGAGTTTGTAATTCTCAATCTTTAAGGTCAATCTCTAGGATTGAGTAATATCAGTCTTAAAAGCTGATTTTTAATCTTTAAGGAGATTATCCTTTCTGGGGGTCTGATTCATTAGTCTTATCAAGCTAATTTGCATGGCGTCCTCCCCATTTTACGAGACAGATCCTCTCATGGTTAGAATAAGTCTGACCACTTGGCGACCCTGTTTGATGCTGAGGTCCGTGGATTTCCAGCTGATTTTCGAGAAAACTTTTCAAGGTTTTTTGTAGACTCTACAACTGGTCTGGACGACAACTTCCTGACCTAAATCAAGAAGCGCGTTTCTTTTTCGGAAGACTTTACTTCCTTTTAATGATGGAATTGATTCATCGTGTAGATTCATCTTTCTTTCAAATATATTATAAGAAATTGGGTAAAACGGTTAATTTTGTCCAAAACAAAAGTATCCTCAGTTATTTATACAAAAATATGTGATATATGTTCAAAATAACTTGGTAAATTTTTCCCACACTTGGCTTTTATTTTACTTTCTTTGCCTTTTTATTGTCCTCTATTCCATTTTAAATGAATTCTAACATTTTGGGTTGTTTCTCAATTTATGTCCTTTCCGAGGTAACAATAATTTCGGTGTTAACACCTAGTTTTATCGTTCATAAATATGTATAAACATGATTTTGAATTCATTTAATTAAAAATTTTACTAGAATTGGGTAGTCAGTATATAAGACTAGGGCTGTTCTTTATTATCAGAGAGCACTAGATTCTAATACAACTACTGCGTTACTAGTATTTCTAATGGTAACCAAGTGTTTAAATTAAAATTTTTTTAAAATCCGAAAGAATTTAACCTCTTCCCACACTTAAGATCTTGCAATGCCCTCATTTGCAAGAAATCAATAATAATTTAAATTATTGAGGGTGATTAGCGTAGAAAAATGATTAAATTTTACCAAAGTTTCCAAACATATTCGTGTTTGTTTGCTGAATGATAAATGGTGCACATCATTTGTTCATTCCATCTTGTTGTTACATCACATTTGTTTTTCGTTTTGTCATCAAAATTAGTAGCTTTTGCTGAACTTAATGCCAGTCTTTGAAAATGCGCTGTTTTACCATGTTGTGTACAATTGACAATATACATACATACAAATATAAACATGCATGGTAATTTGAAATGGGACTTTAAATCCCACTTTCAAATCAAATATGAAATATTAGTACCAAATAATAAAAATATTAAACAATACATTAATGTATCACAATATCATATGTTTAAACATAAATAAATAGAAATAATAAAAAGATAAAAATCATAGAAATCACCAATAGGAACTATATCAATCTGGATAGGGGTTCCAGTTCATGTCGTTGTCTGGGTTCCATGGTTGGTGATAGGCATACTGGTAGGCCTGGTTAGGGTCGTAGAGAGTATATGGTGGTCTCATCTCGGGCTGGTGTGGAGGATAGTAAGCGGGTCAGGTCAGAACGTAGTGATCCTGAGGTGACAGTCGGCTTATAATCTGACGCAGATGATAGTCCCATCTATCATGCTGTCGTTGCCTGGAATGCTCGTAATCATTCCGGGCTTGCCACTGCTCCATCCGACTAAATCTCTCCGCGTTTGTCATATCTACCTCATCTACACGCTGGTAGACGTTAGTCATAGCCTCCCGAATGACATTCCTAATGTCATCCGCTTCCTCCATTTCCTCGTCTGAACCTCTCTCTACCTGAGGATTATTACCTTCATAGGGTACTGGCTGATTGCGTCTACTCTTTAATACCTTAGCACCCGCATAAACCCTCAATCCTTAAGGCTCAACCTATTCCCTACATACCATAAGTGGACTCCCTTGGTCCCTATCTACACCTAAATACTCTCCAATGAGAGTAACAAAAATACCTCCTCCTATTATCCCCCCTTCCTGTATTCCTTCCACCATTCTTGACAAATAAAAACCAACCCAGTAAGGGATATTAACAAAGCCTCTTGGGTCTCGAATACACTTTAGGTAAAATAAATCATGTAAGGTCAATTTTTCCTTGTTGTGACCTCTCTGTGTAATCGAGTTAGCCAAAAATCTATGAATTATACGAAGCTCGGCTCTGTTAATATGTAAGTAGGTATGTGTTCCTGCCTGCCCAAAAACATTATAATCTGACATACGCCTCCAGACGGCATTCGCATCAAAATTCCTATCTACCCTTTCACCACGATAAATCAAATTAATACAATCGGGTAGTAGTAATTCAGCGGGCGTATATATCTGCAAAGCCCTGGCCATGTCCAGCATGGACATCCTGTATATCCTACGACCAAGTATAAATCTAAGAAAACTTCTATCATCTAACCTATCTACATCTGCATTTAATGCTATAGTACTCATAAGCTCGACACGCCATTCCTTATATACAGGCCTACGAATGGTGAATAGACGTTCCCAATCGGTAAAAGAGGAACTGCCATACCTTTGAATCAGTAGCAGTCTAACACGGTCAGCTAGATGTACCGTTTCCAAAGGATTCCAATCAATTACCCTAGGCACCTCTACATCTTTTGTTACTAATTTGAATTTATTACTTTGATATGCCGGGTAATCTCTCTAGCTTCTATCGAATCTCAGATTAGGATGCAATGTATGTTCAGGAATCATTGGGTATTCTACTGGCGGATGTATCAAAAATACTGTGAAGGCATCAACAAATTGTAGCGGATCATAATAAGGTACATTTTGATCAGGTTGATGTTGTTGTTCCTGTTGTGGTTCTTGTTCGGGTTCTGGCTCGTATTGCGGCTCATATTCTGGTTCAGGTTCTTGTTGTGGTTGTCTAGATGATGATGAAGCACCAGCAGTATCGGTTTTCTGCAAAACACATTAAACACAAAATTTGTGCATCCAAATATGCATTAGTGTTAGCAAAATAACAACTTGAAACAATTACAATAACATGTTAAATCAAAATTAAACTTATACACATTTTTACATTTTTTTACAATTCTACACTTTTTCAAATAAGCCTATATGAAAATGTATACAAAGTTCATAAGCATTTAACTCAAATAACATGTCAAAACAATCTTTACTAGCAATTAAACAAGTCTCAAATGGCAATTATATCAAATTAATCAATTTCATGAATTTTGTACCTAAAAAGTCTACTTTAATCTTCAAAAATCATGTTTAGGATCAATGTTTGGATCATTTAGCTACCTAAACATGTTACACTACTTAATTTAGCAATAATTCATGATAAAAATTGGCCATAACCTGTTTATATCAAAAAGCCCCAAATTGCTCAAGAACACAAACCCTAGATTTCTAAAAATTTTGAAGTTTTTGGCTTTAAATCATGTTAAATAGCATCAATCTAGGTTATACATGCATAAAATACTAACAATTTAACTCTAATTACACTAGAAACTAACAAAATTAAATTAGGAAAAATATAGCTCAAGAACACTAAAAATCAAATTTAAAGAGGTTTAGAGCGGATTGTACTAATTGTTACCTTTCTTGATAAACTTTTGAACAATTTCATGTTTAGAGCGGATTGTAGCAAGAAATTTGGTGAATTTTGGTGAAAAAATGATGAAATTTGAGAGGGTTTTGGGAGAGTTTTCGTGTATTGTGTGTGTGTTGTGGTGAAGAGTAAAACTGCTCGAGCTTTTGTTCCTGGCCAGAATTTCAACTCCATGCGATCGCATGGACTGAAAGGCCAAATCCCATGCGATCGCATGGGGTCCCGGGTACAGTACTTTTAGTTTTTTTTTTTTTTATGAAAACCTTATACTTAATAAAACATATAATTAAATTAAATTTTAAAAATTTGTTTCTTTTTAGAATGGGGGCGTTTCGGAACGATGTCCTAGTTCGTCCCTCGACAAAATTTTAAAATTTGTCAATTTTAAGCGCAGTTTTAAAAACAAAGGTTTTTGGGTTTTTTAAATATTTTTGGCATACTTTAATTCAATAAGGATAAAAATAATGATAATAAAAGTTCTCGTCCCTCCCTTGGGTAAAGCAATTTCGGTTCAATGACCTAGTCTTCAACTCACGACGAATTTTTAGAAATCAATTTTTAAGTTAGCAAAATAAAGTAAATTTTTGTTTTTAAATTCACACCAAACTTAAATTTAAAATGCATAAAATTAAAAATTCATATTATTAAAATTTTAAAAATTCACACCAAATTTATATTATAATTTTGTTTTTATACATACAAACTTATATTAAAAACATAATTTTTTTTTAAATATTTACAAACTTAAATATATTGATTTTAAAAGTTTTACAATATTAATTTAATATTTATATAATAAATTTAAAAACATAGTAAAATTAAAAATTAAAAATCTTTTTGGTCTTTTATCCCACTTTAATCAATCAAATATTATCAAAAATATACGCCCCTCTTTTCGGTAAAGTAATTTCGGTTTCATAACCTAGTTTAACTCATGACGAATTTTTTAAATATTTTGGTTTGATCGGTTAAAGATATTTATACCTTAAGAATAAACGGTAAATTTCGCAGTGATGTAGTAAATTTTTGTATGATATCAATAATTTCGGTCGCAAAACCTAATTTTATTGAGTACCAATTTAATACTTTATAGTGAACGATTTAGCGTTTATTATCAAAAGGTTAAAAGCAATAAAATAAAAATAAAAACTGTACATACTTACCTGTGAGATAGAATTCTCAGTGACCTGCTTTAGCCCACTCATAAGATAGTCGGACTAATTGGTTTTCCATAGCTACATAGGGGTAACCTCGAGCATTCAACGTTTTTTCTTCGAAACATATGAACGGTCCATCTCTGCATAAAGTAACGAATTCGGTATTGGAATATGTCTGATTCGTCGAACATTTTCCTTTGTGTGACCATTTTCCGCATTTGTGACATCTTTCAAGGTGTCGTGCTCTTCTTTTCACTGCGGATTTTGATTTTCCTTTACCAAATTGTAACTCATTATTTTCATTCCTGGATTCTTTTCTTACTCCGTCCAATTTAACTCTGATTAATCATACCAATTCACTTGGAAGGGTGTCATTATTACGTTTAGTGATCAAAGCGTGTAGCATTAGACCATGGTTTAGTTCACATGAAGTCTTCATCTTGTAAAACCTAAAAAAATAAAAATTCAGAATGGGGGGAGAAGACTAGTTCTTTAGGGTCTGCTAGGGAAAGACCATTCGGATTCCATTCTCGAGAACTATACGAAAACAGAATATCTAACTCTAACAGAAATACATATTATCCTTAAAAGACTTGATTCTCCCCACACTTAGTTAGCTGTGGTGTTGAAATTGTGATTAACTTCGTTGTCAACTTCCATCGGATCATGTATGTAATGTTTAACTCTGTGACCGTTAACTTTAAATTCAATCCCATTTGAATTTATTAATTCTACTGTTCCGTACAGGAAAACTCTTTTGACTATAAATGGTCCAGACCATCTTGATTTCAATTTTCCAGGAAATAGCTTGAATCGTGAATTGAAAAGAAGAACTCTATCTTCTTCTTTAAATTCTTTTGAACTTCTGATTTTTTTATCATGCCATTTCTTCGTTCTTTCTTTATAGATTAACGAATTTTCGTATGCTTCATGTCTTAATTCTTCTAATTCGTTTAGTTGACTTAATCGTAGACGTCCAGCTTCATGTAAATCAAGATTACATGTCTTCAAAGCCCAAAATACTTTGTGTTCAATTTCTACTGGAAGATGACATGCTTTTCCGTAAACGAGTCTAAAAGGTGTGGTACCAATTGGAGTTTTGTAGGCTGTTCAAAAAGCCCAGAGTGCATCTATAACAACCCTCACTTTTCCGTTTCGAATGTACCAGATTTCCCTTAAAGTTCATTACCTGATCCTGTGTATTCGATTTAGGGTTGTTATCCATATACGATTAATGAACCATAATTAAAAGTTGTATTAAATAACCGTATTTATTACTTAAACCCTAACCCTAATATTAAACTAATAATATTAACCCTAATCTCATAAACACTAGTTCTAATACTAAATTTATTATATAAACCATATGTAATAAAATCTTACATTTATATAACATTTAATTAAAATGAGAACTAAACTAAATCCTAACAAAAGGTCATGGATAAAATATAAATAAATAAATAAAAGTAAAAAAAAAAATATAATATATATATTATATAAATACATAATTCCCGGAAAAAAAATATAATACATGTATAATTAAATAAAAATCGGCTATATTAAATAAAAGGAATAGAAATATAAACTTGATATAAGCTAAACACAATTCCTAATCCATCTCTAACTACTTGCATTCCAATCCAAATATAATTCCTTGATTACCAAGTTCCATGAATCCTAATATAAACCTAACTCATCTATAAAAAGACTCAAGTTTCCCATAATTTGTATCACCAATTAAACTCCAAATCCCTCTCTTTCCCTTGTGTTTGGTCGACTGGGTTTTGCCTTTCCCCACAGCCCTTTTTGTCGACTAAAGAAATTCTCCAAGCATCCACCATCACCACCGAAGTTGCTGTGAATTTGCAGCCTACAACTCACCACCACAACAGCTCTTTTGCTGTTGCAACCCGCCACCCTTTTACATTCCAAAACAGCTTGCTTCGACCATCTCCTGCAGCACCTGCAGTCATCCAAAACAGCCCAACAATCCTGCTATTTTGCTTGCTGCAGTTCGCGATCAAACAGCCTCACAAACAACCCATTGTTGCTGCGTTTTCTTCTGGTCTCCTGCTGCTTCTGTCGACTCAAAACAGACCCAAGTTGGTCCATTGTTGATTGGTATCCTACTGCTAGTTCCTGTCGTGTTTATTCAGACCCATAACAGACCCTTGTTGGGTCGTGACTTCTTGGTGTTGCTGCTGCTGCAATCTACTTCTGTTTCGTAACTTAAACATCATCAAATCTTGATCTTAAACCCTAAGGTATAACTAATAAACCCTAGCTTAATCATGCATTTAAATTTACTACTTTTAAGTTATTCATATAAGTATTATATTAAGTATGAATTATGATTAGCAATATGAATAAATTATGAAAGTAGTCTATGATTTTATGTGATAACTAGTAAGTATGAATAAAGATTATGAATATGAAGTATGATTAGTTATTATGATTAATAAGATTAAGTAAGTTAAAAAGGGTTATGATAAAAGTTATGGTTAGGAGAATTGAATAATGATTTTGGTTATGATCAAAGTTAAAAGAATAATTATACGATTACGATTATGAATAAATGTAAGTGAATAAAGATAAGGAGATCAACTAGTAATTATAATGAAATATTAGTGTTTTGATTAATAAGCTAGATAATAACAATAGTTGTACGATTATGATTATAGAGTAATAAGATAAAGAATATGATTATTAGCAATAAAGATTAGAGGTGATGAATAAGGTATGATTTTGTATGCATGAGGGTAATTAATAAGTAATAATGATTAGGGTTATTGGTTAACAACAAGCTAGATAATAAAAGATGAATATGGTTAAAGATGTTGTGATTAAAAGGTTAAGTAGGTTAATAAAAGTTGATTAGTAATAATAATAATGGTTATGATTTTTTGTGAAAGGTGGTTAACTAGTTAGAAAAGATAGTTAGAGATTATAAGTTGATATTGGCTAGAAAGACTACTAGTTATTAAGTTAAAAACCTATGATTTTATGTTAAGTTATAAAGATTGTGATTAAGATTTAGGTTATGATCATGGTGTACGTGCATGCATGCATGCATGCATACGTACGTATGTGTATGTATACACTGTGTGTATATGTATGTGTATATGTGTATGTGTATGTACGTGAGTATGTATGTATGGACGTGTATTATATAAGTAATAAGTATATGTCTATGTACCATCTTACACTATTATATACGTAACACGTACACCTACTATATATGTATCATATAGTGTTGAACACATATATGAATAATAATAATAATAAAGAATATATATGTAAGTATCACATAGATATAATTATATACGTAACATATAATGATAACTTACACAGTAGTTAAATAATTAATGTAATTAATAATACTATTATTAGTATAACCTGTACACATACCTATATAGTAACACTTATAACACTAAGTATATTATCATTCATATAAATATAACTTTTCTCGAGAACGGTCACTGTTAATATAGTTTGCTATATTAATGAACAAACTTTATGTCTATTAGACATTAACTAATCGAACATAATATCTCTAGGTTGAGATCTCCGTGTTCAACACTCCGATCATATAACTTGCGTGGAATATCTATCTGCTATTAAGGTGAACTTCATAGCCCCACTTTTTAACTTTCTCTATTACTTATTTTGAACTTTGGGGTGAGACACATGCTTGCTTTTAAACTATTTTACACTTAGACACAAGTACACGAAAACTTTCTTTTGATTAGTTCAAACTGTTGCTAACATGCTTTGATTTATGCTTAATCCCTACCATGATATCGTTAATTGCTACGTATAAAGGCAAGCTTAGTTATTGTGATAGCGCTATTGAGGGTGACGTCTCTATCCGGATGACCGCTGGTCAATGGATACATAATAACGATGAACGACACGAACGTGATGTGTTTAGGGTAACTTATGGTTAGTTTCGATATCATATACACCAGCACTACTACCGAACTAATTAAACCGCTTATTTAAATCTTGTGGTATAAAAACTTGTTTTGATTATTAAACCTATGTTGTTCACTCAACCATTTTGGTTGACACTTTTAAGCATGTTTTGGCTCAGGTACTTAGATATATTGCTTCCACTGTAGAACTCTGCTGTTACTTAGAAATCAAGCCGAGCACTGAGATCAGAGGTAACATCCACGTCAAAGGTGATTTTGGCGGGGTGTTAAAGTTGGTATCAGAGCCAGGTTATAGGGAACTAGGTTACATTAGTGTGACTAACATGAATAGTTAGGATGCATTAATGAGTCTAGTCTATAACCGAGTTGTTCATCTGCATTGATTATTTGCATTACATTCTAGATTATGTGCATTAAGTTCACTTATATTTGTTATACCTAGAATTCCTATACCATTAAAATCTTTAGAAACACTTTGCTATAGGAACTATACTTACACGTCTGACTCTTAGAATAAGAGCCATGACTTACTTGTATTCCAACAATAGAATGCCACCATACCTATCTCATTATGTAACTTAAGAGAGCCAAGGCTTGTTATAGAGAACCAGGATTGCATTCTATGTGTGCCTTATGTGGGTGCCTCCGCAATCTTTAGGTCTATAACCTTTCCTGCCTTAGTTTTAAGTGCTTTCCCTTAATATTTATACTTCCAATCCATCTTACTTCATGCTTTTACCTCTTCTGACATTATGTATCCTTCCCTAAGGATATCAAGCCAAACCCTATCATCTTGCCTGATCCCGACTCCAAAGGATCGGTTAGTGTGTGATTGTTATCATAACCATACATATCCTATGACCTGACTTCGCCATTGTGATTCAAAGTATTCTTTGACTCACACGAAGGGATGTCACTCATGACTCAACATTCCCACGTCAACTATCTAAGTTTGATCACTTGTCCTAACTGTATGGAGTGACCTTGGAATGGAAATATGAAATAGTGAAATATAATGACGCTTGGCCGACGTGATTATATTACGGTAATTCATAAAGAAATCCCAATATCATGACATATGGAATAGAAAGTGAATCAAAGAAAAATTTCTAAGCCATTCATTCAAAAATCTCAATGTTATTACATGAAGGGTAATTATCATCTGATTTATAGATATACGAAGAGATCGTTACGATCAAACTATCTCATACCCATGAGTAGATTACCAAATTCTCCTATGCCATAAAAGCTGTAAAGCTTTGCATTCTTTCTTTCTTAAACAACTTATCTCTTTATCTTTGACGCTTAATTATCACATTCCCGCTGGCGACACCCCCAAAACTTCTTCGAAGCATGCCTTCTATTATCTGCAATTACGATCCTAGTGTAGATTTTCATAAACCCGTTAGGAAACATGTCGAAGATAAGCGACAACCACTCGCAAGATTTTCATTTGAATATTCGAACGAAGATATTATAAACACCACATTCACTATCACTTTCTCATACTCTACCATTCATATCTCATTTGTCAGCAACAGCTTCACACATGAACGTTTTGAATTCCAAGAACTTTAACCACATTCAAATTCAATGGTTTTCATTAACTCGTAACATTTTTGCTTAAATATCCCCCAATATTTTCAAAAATCATTCACTCGATCTTCATCGATCTTTTTCCAACTCGTAACCTCCGAAATATGAAAATTCTGATACCAAAATTTTACATACACTATTTTACTATGCGATCCTCTCGAAATTTTTATAGATTTATTTACTGCCATTCGTGCAAATTTTATAAATTGTATATATTTAAGCAAAATTTACCTTTACTTATTTTTGACTAGTACATATAAAATTATACTTTCACTTTTCCAAATCAAAAGATATTTTACTTAAAATAGTACATGTTGTACATAACTCTAGTTTTACTAAGAACTTCGTTTCCTTTTTAAATTGTCACCTTAAACGACTCGAATTTCTGTAAAAAAAATTTCATTGCTTGTTTATATAAAATTTTCGTATTATCCTACACCACGTATTAATCACAATCCCTCCAGCCCTTTGAAACTTATCATTAAGTTCATCATTCAAAACTCTTTGTTCTCGTCAACTTTTCCCCTTTTGAGGTTGACCGTTGAGGAGATTTTACTTCTAATATCTCACGGTTAAACCACAACACCCTCGTGAACATTAATTCTATAATCTATATTTTGTGGTACAAGAAATCATTTTTGGAGATTTTCTCACCTAGTGAAAACTATTCTTATACCCAATGATTCCCATTTCTTCTCATCCGCACTTAAACTCATAAGTGAATGATAGATCGACTCGCCATAGGTGCGAGAATGTCTAACTCGATCAGAGATCACACCTCCCATACGGTTTCCTTTTAGTAGTGGGAATCTAAAATCCTCGCTATCTTCTTTAAAGGAGTTACCTTAAATGTATATGACATTTATTTGTTTACTCCAAATATCTCTCTTCGTTGGTTGCAACTAGATGATTATCCTAGATAAGGGTTCGACCTCTGTTTCGACCTAACGGAAATCATAATCATAAAGTTACATTCGACAGTGTGCCTCCAAAATTTCTTCCAAGGATAAGTTCACATGTATTGTAATATATTGGACAATATCTTTTCCACAAGACCATTTTTGAGGGCAACTTAGTAATTATGGCATACTTGCATATAAGCCTGATTAATGACCCCTCGGCTGGCATCTCGTGCCTTCCTTGAAAATCATAGGCATCATGCCTATGGTTAATCTTCCGGATTTAAAATCTAAACATATCAAACACAAGTCATGCATCAAACTACATGGATGTGATCTCCAAGTACTCCTCTCTGATTGTCTGCCCTAATGGCGACATAAGCGCTCAAGGTTTCAAATAAACTTAGTGATGTTCGTTGCACATTTCAGGTATCCAACTTACTGAAATGATTGTACAACTAAAATATCACAGTCCCTTTTTAAGGAAACCTAGTTAGATGACACTCCTGTTATTCCTTTGAATAACCTTCGCATTGATAATAAAATGCACTTCATAGAAGAACCTGTAGGAGTTATGGATCGTGAGATCAAATACTGAAACAAGGCAACAATTCCTATTGTCAAAAATCCGTTGGAATTCATGTAGAGGCCCCGAGTATACCTGGGAACGTGAAGACCAAATGAGACGAAAATATCCACATCTCTTCACTACCACAAATGCATCCGAGAAGTCTACCTAAAACTTCGGGACGAAGTTTTTAATAACGGGGAGGTACTATAACAACCCTCACTTTTCCATTTTGAATGTACCAGATTTCCCTTAAAGTTCATTGCCTGATCCTGTGTATTCGATTTAGGGTTGTTATCCATATACGATTAATGAACCATAATTAAAACTTGTATTAAATAATCGTATTTATTACTTAAACCCTAACCCTAATATTAAACTAATAATATTAACCCTAATCTCATAAACACTGGTTCTAATACTAAATTTATTATATAAACCATATGTAATAAAATCTGACATTTATATAACATTTAATTAAAATGAGAACTAAACTAAATCCTAACAAAAGGTCATGGATAAAATATAAATAAATAAATAAAAGTAAAAAAAAAATATAATATATATATTATATAAATACATAATTCCCGGAAAAAAAAATATAATACATGTATAATTAAATAAAAATCGGCTATATTAAATAAAAGGAATAGAAATATAAACTTGATATAAGCTAAACACAATTCCTAATCCATCTCTAACTACTTACATTCCAATCCAAATATAATTCCTTGATTACCAAGTTCCATGAATCCTAATATAAACCTAACTCTTATTAACTCATCTATAAAAAGACTCAAGTTTCCCATAATTTGTATCACCAATTAAACTCCAAATCCCTCTCTTTCCCTTGTGTTTGGTCGACTGGGTTTTACCTTTCCCCACAGCCCTTTTTGTCGACTAAAGCAATTCTCCAAGCATCCACCATCACCACCGAAGTTGCTGTGAATTTGTAGCCTACAACTCACCACTACAACAGCTCTTTTGCTGTTGCAAACCGCCACCCTTTTACATTCCAAAACAGCTTGCTTCGACCATCTCCTGCAGCACCTGCAGTCGTCCAAAATAGCCCAACAATCCTGCTATTTTGCTTGCTGCAGTTCACGATCAAACAGCCTCACAAACAACCCATTGTTGCTGCATTTTCTTCTGGTCTCCTGCTGCTTCTGTCGACTCAAAACAGACCCAAGTTGTTCCATTGTTGATTGGTATCTTGCTGCTAGTTCCTGTCATGTTTATTCAGGCCCATAACAGACCCTTGTTGGGTCGTGACTTCTTGGTGTTGCTGCTACTGCAATCTACTTCTGTTTCGTAACTTAAACATCATTAAATCTTGATCTTAAACCCTAAGGTATAACTAATAAACCCTAGCTTAATCATGCATTTAAATTTACTACTTTTAAGTTATTCATATAAGTATTATATTAAGTATGAATTATGATTAGCAATATGAATAAATTATGAAAGTAGTCTATGATTTTATGTGATAACTAGTAAGTATGAATAAAGATTATGAATATGAAGTATGATTAGTTATTATGATTAATAAGATTAAGTAAGTTAAAAAGGGTTATGATAAAAGTTATGGTTAGGAGAATTGAATAATGATTTTGGTTATGATCAAAGTTAAAAGAATAATTATACGATTACGATTATGAATAAATGTAAGTGAATAAAGATAAGGAGATCAACTAGTAATTATAATGAAATATTAGTGTTTTGATTAATAAGCTAGATAATAACAATAGTTGTACGATTATGATTATAGAGTAATAAGATAAAGAATATGATTATTAGCAATAAAGATTAGAGGTGATGAATAAGGTATGATTTTGTATGCATGAGGGTAATTAATAAGTAATAATGATTAGGGTTATTGGTTAACAACAAGCTAGATAATAAAAGATGAATATGGTTAAAGATGTTGTGATTAAAAGGTTAAGTAGGTTAATAAAAGTTGATTAGTAATAATAATAATGGTTATGATTTTTTGTGAAAGGTGGTTAACTAGTTAGAAAAGATAGTTAGAGATTATAAGTTGATATTGGATAGAAAGACTACTAGTTATTAAGTTAAAAACCTGTGATTTTATGTTAAGTTATAAAGATTGTGATTAAGATTTAGGTTATGATCATGTTGTACGTGCATGCATGCATGCATACGTACGTATGTGTATATATACACTGTGTATATGTATGTGTATATATGTATGTGTATGTACGTGAGTATGTATGTATGGACGTGTATTATATAAGTAATAAGTATATGTATATGTACCATCTTACACTATTATATACGTAACACGTACACCTACTATATATGTATCATATAGTATTGAACACATATATGAATAATAATAATAAAGAATATATATGTAAGTATCACATAGATATAATTATATACGTAACATATAATGATAACTTACACAGTAGTTGAATAATTAATGTAATTAATAATACTATTATTAGTATAACCTGTACACATACCTATATAGTAACACTTATAACACTAAGTATATTATCATTCATATAAATATAACTTTTCTCGAGAACGGTCACTGTTAATATAGTTTGCTATATTAATGAACAAACTTTATGTCTATTAGACATTAACTAATCGAACATAATATCTCTAGGTTGAGATCTCCGTGTTCAACACTCCGATCATATAACTTGCGTGGAATATCTATCTGCTATTAAGGTGAACTTCATAGCCCCACTTTTTAACTTTCTCTATTACTTATTTTGAACTTTGGGGTGAGACACATGCTTGCTTTTAAACTGTTTTACGCTTAGACACAAGTACACGAAAACTTTCTTTTGATTAGTTCAAACTGTTGCTAACATGCTTTGATTCATGCTTAATCCCTACCATGATATCGTTAATTGCTACGTATAAAGGCAAGCTTAGTTATTGTGATAGCGCTATTGAGGGTGACGTCTCTATCCGGATGACCGCTGGTCAATGTTTGACACTTTTAAGCATGTTTTGTCTCAGGTACTTAGATATATTGCTTCCGCTGTAGAACTCTGCTATTACTTAGAAATCAAGCCGAGCACTGGGACCAGAGGTAACATCCACGTCAAAGGTGATTTTGGCGGGGTGTTACAGCATCCTCCAATTTCATGGACCATTCCTTCGAATTTGATCCTACGGTTTTCTCAAGAATACGTTTTAAAGCTCGGTTAGTATTTTCAACTTATCCACTTGTTTGTGGATGGTAAGCGGTTGAGATTTTATGAGTTACTCCATATCTTTTAAGAACTTTCTCAAGTTGATTATTACAAAAATGAGTACTCCGATCACTTATTAAAGCTTTCGGTGTTCCAAACCTTGCGAAAAGACGTTTTAAAAAGTTGACTACAACTCGTGCATCGTTAGTTGGGAGAGCTTGTGCTTCCGCCCATTTAGATACATAATCAATGGCAACGAGAATGTATAGATTATTATGAGATTTTGGAAATGGTCCCATAAAGTCAATACCCCAAATGTCAAATACTTCACATACTTGAATGACATTTTGTGGCATTTCATCACGTTGACTTATTTTTCTGGCCCTTTGACAAGCATCACAGGATTTGCAAAGAAGGTGTGCGTCTTTGAAAATTGTAGGCCAATAGAATCCAGCATCGTAAACTTTTCTTGCTGTGAGTTAAGGCCCATAATGCCCTCCTGTTGGTCCTGTGTGACAATGGTTTAAGATTTGACTAGCTTCATCTCCGAATACACATCGGCGTATTATTCCATCGGGACAACTTTTAAACAAATGTGGATCTTCCCAGAAATAGTGTTTTATATCACTAAAGAATTTCTTTCGTTTTTGGTACGACAACCCTTTTTCAAGGAATCCACATACTAAATAGTTTGCATAGTATGCAAACCATGGAATTTCATTATAATCTATCTTCAATAGATATTCATCAGGAAAGTTGTCTTGTATGGCCGATTCATTTAGAACTTCTAATTCTGGATTTTCAAGACGAGAGAGATGATCGGCGGCGAGATTTTCTGCTCCCTTTTTATCTCGGATTTCAATATCGAACTCTTGTAAGAGTAAGATCCAACGGATTAATCGTGGTTTGGCATCTTGTTTCGAAAATAGGTATCTAAGAGCAGAATGGTCGGTATAGACCACCGTTTTAGCTAGAACGAGATATGATCGAAATTTGTCAAAAGCAAAGACAATAGCAAGGATTTCTTTTTCAGTAGTTGTGTAATTTGTTTGTGCTCCTTGTAACGTCTTACTAGCATAATAAATAGGTTAAAATCATTTTTCAATCCTTTGTCCTAAAACGGCTCCCATTGCAAAATCACTTGCATCGCACATTAGTTCAAATGGTAGATTCCAATTTGGAGTTATCATGATCGGCGCATTAGTGAGTTTCTCTTTAAGAATATTAAAAGATTTTATGCATTCATCTGAAAAGATGAATAGAGCATCCTTTTCTAGGAGTTTATTCATAGGAGTGGCAATTTTAGAAAAATCTTTTATGAAACGTCGGTAAAAATCGGCATGCCCTAGAAAACTCCTAACTCCTCTAACATTGGTGGGATGTGGAAGTTTAGCAATTACATCTACTTTAGCTCTATCCACTTCAATTCCTTCCTTTGAAATTTTATGACCAAGAACGATGCCTTCTTTAACCATGAAATGGCATTTCTCCCAATTAAGTACTAGATTTGATTGTTCGCATCTAATAAGCATTCGTTCAAGATTAACTAGACATGTTTCAAAAGTATCACCGAAGACTGAAAAGTCATCCATGAAAACTTCCATGCATTCTTCTATCATGTCGTGAAAAATCGCCATCATGCACCTTTGAAAGGTTGCAGGGGCGTTGCAAAGTCCAAATGGCATGCGTTTGTAAGCAAAAGTACCATAAGGGCACGTGAACGTGGTTTTCTCTTGGTCCTCGGGTGCTATTGGAATATGAAAATACCCGGAAAAACCATCAAGAAAACAATAGTAACTATTTCCGGCTAATCTTTCCAACATTTGATCAATGAAAGGTAAGGGAAAGTGATATTTTCTGGTTGATATTTTCTGGTGGCGTCATTTAATTTTCTATAATCAATACAAACATGCCATCCTGTTACAGTCCTAGTAGGAATAAGCTCATTTTTCTCATTTGTGATGACAGTCATGCCACCCTTCTTAGGCACGCATTGAACTGGGCTTACCCGTGGACTATCAGAGATTGGATAAATTAAACCTGCATCTAGCAGTTTAATAATTTCTTTCTTAACAACATCTTGCATATTTGGATTTAGTCTTCGTTGGCGTTGCACATACGTTTTATGACCTTCTTCCATAAGGATTTTATGTGTGCAATAAGAAGGACTTATTCCTTTAATATCATGAATTTTCCATGCAATAGCTGGTTTATGAGCTTTTAGCACAGTAATGAGTTGAGATTTTTCATTTTCAGTAAGAGAAGACGATATTATTACAGGTAATTCAGTTTCATCATGTAAATAAGCATATTCCAAATGGTTTGGAAGTGGCTTTAACTCTAATGTCGGTGGTTCTTCTATCGATGATTTATATCGATATCTGTCTTCCTCTTTTAGCATTTGAATTTCTTCTGTTGTTGGTTCATATCCATTAGCCATAAGTGTAGCTAACATTTCAGTTTCATCAATTGGTTCAGTTCCTTCTCCTAAAGAACATTCTCCTATTCCTTGTAATTCTGGAAATTCTTCTAACAATTCTGCATGTGATTCTATAGTTTGAATATAATAACATGTATCATCTGCAGATTGTGGTTGTTGCATGGCTCTATCAACAGAAAAAGTAACACTCTCGTCCTCTATACTTAGGGTCAGTTTCTTACCAAACACGTCTATTATTGCTTTGGCTGTGTTTAAGAATGGTCTTCCTAATATGAGAGGAACTCGAGAATCTTCTTCCATGTCCATAATAACAAAATCTACTGTAAATACTAAAGTACCAACTTTAACTAGCATGTTCTCCATTATCCCTCTAGGATATTTTACTGATCGATCGGCTAGTTGTATGCTTATTCGTATTGGTTTCAATTCTCCAAGGTCTAGTTTAGCGTATAGTGAATACGGCATTAAATTTATACTAGCACCTAAGTCTGCCAATGCTTCTATTGAACTAAGATTACCCAGAAAACATAGAATTGTAAAACTTCCTGGATCTGGTAATTTTTCTGGTATCTTATTCAACAACACTGCAGAACAATTAGCATTCATAGTAACAGCCGAGAGTTCTTCCATTTTCTTTCTATTTGTGATTAGGTCTTTCAAGAATTTAGCATATCTAGGCATTCCTGAAATCACATCAATGAAAGGAAGATTTACATTTATTTGTTTAAACATATCCAAGAATTTGGATTGCTCGGCTTCAAGTTTCTCTTTTCTCATTTTACTAGGGTAAGGAAGTGGTGGTTGGTATGGTTTAACATAAGGTTTAGCCTTAACTGTGTTATCTTCATTAACCTTTTCAACTACCGGTTCTATTTCCTTATCTTGTTCAGATTGTGGTTCTTGTGGAGTAGGAATAGCTTCATCAGAAATTACAGGTATTTCAGGTGGTTTAAGTGTAATACCACTTCTTGTGGTAATGGCTTTAGCTGTTTCATTCCGGGAGTTAGCATTTGTATCACTAGGTAGACTTCCCGGTTTTCTTTCACCTATTAACCTTGCTAGGTTGCTTACTTCTTGTTCAAGATTTTGAATAGAAGCTTGTTGATTTCTAAATGCTTGAGCATTTTTTTTTCATTGGTTTGTTTCTGAGATGTGAAAAACTGTGTTTGAGATTCAACTAGCTTTGACATCATATCTTCTAAATTTGGCTTTTTATCATCGGTTTGTGGTGGTTTGTTTTGAAAAATAGGTCTTTGCTGATTGTAAGTATTATTGGATACTTGTTGATTGCTAGGACCTTGTTGGTTGTTGTATGGAACATTTCAGTTATAATTCTGGTTTTGATTGTAGATTGGTCTTGGTGGTTGATAATTATTCTGATAATTATTTCCAGGCCTTTGGTTTATGTATGAAACACCCTCTCTTTGTTCCATTGTTAGTTCAATACTGAGACAATCTTTTGTCAAATGTGGTCCTCCACACTGCTCACAACTAATTCTTATTGAGTGGATATCTTTAGTCATCTTTTCCATTCGTCTCTCGACGGCATCTATCTTTGCAGAAATGGAATCTAAGTCATGGCTAGAATCGGCTCTAGCTGCTTTAGATGATCTAACGATATCTTTTTCTTGGTGCCACTCATGTGAGTGGGAAGCAGTGTTATCAATAATTTTGTAAGCGTCAGTTGCTCTTTTCTTCATAATGGAACCACCAGCTGCTATATCGATGTCTTTTCGTGTAGTGATGTCGCATCCTTGGTAGAATATTTATACTATTTGACAGGTGTCTAAACCATGTTGCGGACATCCTCTTAATAACTTTCCAAATCTTGTCCACGCTTCATATAGAGTTTCATTTGGCTTTTGCGTGAACGTAACAATTTCTCCTTGAAGTCTCACGGCTTTAGATGCCGAAAAGAATTGTTTAAGAAATTTTTCAACTAAAACGTCCCATGTATCAATCGCCCCTTCAGGTAACGATTCTAACCAATCTTTGGCTTCTCCCTTTAAAGTTCAGGGAAATAAGATGAGATATATCTGTTCATCCTCCACTTCTCGGATTTTAAATAGTGTATAGATCCTATTAAAGGTTCGAAGATGTTCATTTGGATCTTCCTTCGGTGTACCACTAAATTGGCATTGATTACTTACCATGTGTAGGATTTGTCCTTTGATTTCATAATCTGGCGCATTAATGTCAGGTTGAGTAATTGCGTGACCTTGGCCAGTGCGTTTAGCTCGCATTCGGTCTTCCATACTTAGAGGTTCCAGATTTTCCATAATTGAATTTATTGAATCTGAATCACTATAGGATTCTGATTTAATGGTAGGTTCCTCAACAATCTCTGTTGAATGATTGGTGGTTCCGGAGGAAAGATTAGTGGTTCAGGATCTATGAATTGTCCCTGAATATTCTCCGGATTCTCAATTGTGAGGTCGGGTTCAAAAAATGGATTATCGGAAATTTGAATTGAAGTACTTGGTTGACTGGATGAAGATTCTAAAGAAAAATCAACGGCGACAATATTTGCTAGATGTCTTGAACTAGTTACAGGTGGTGAACGTACAAAAGGTGGTGAACGTTTTGCTCGGTGCATTCACTGAATATCCTATTAGTTATAAAAATAAGAAAAATTATATAAGTTATCAAATTAATAGACTTTTTCCTGATTTTGCCCACGTTTCGAATAGCCAAAAGATGCAGCAGAGGGGCAGGATTCGTTTGGTCTCAATATAATTGAGTACTGTTTGGCTCCAATAACCCAGTCCACGTACAAATCCAACTATTACTACGAACCAGAAAATGGATGTCTATCAATTTAACCACTTAAAATAATTTTTCGTTTTGAAATTTTAGAGAAGAAATAGAAAAAAATTCTATGTCCTATAAACTAGAGCGTCGAGAAATAAGAAAGAAAAAGATTGCGCATCGAAAAATGTCGAAAAATAAAAGGTCGAAAAATAAAAAGAAAGTAGCGCGTCGAAACTTAAAAAGGAACTAAAAACTAAGAATTAAAAGTTGCGTCTAAAGATATTAAAGCTTAAAAATGAATCCTATATTCAAAAAACGGCAATTACTTAAAAAGGTACTAAAATATAAAAACGGCGTCGCAAAATTCTAAAACACCTAAATCTTAGTCTAAAGAAAAAGCACTTAAGGGATTTTACGGCAAAGCCTAAAAATCTAGAAATAAAAATAACTATGGCAAAAACTATGACTTAAAAGTAAATACGAGCGAAAAATACAAAAATTACGCTAAAACGAATAAAAATATACTTAAAGTTGTAAAAAGTACAATTTTTATAAAATTATTATTTTTTTATTATTTATTTATAAAACTATTAATTTTATAATTTATTAAATCTAATTAATACTTAAAATAAAAATTAAAACTAAAAACTAAAACAAAAACTAAATTAATTATTTAATTAACTAACCCTAATTAGGGTTTAGAATAATAATAATAATAATAATAAATACTCCGTAATTAATGTTGTGGAAAGTCAAACTGTGGCGTGTCAGAGTACTTCATGCGATCGCATGAATTTTTTGCCTTCGGGCTCATGCGATCGCATGAGTTAGGGTTTCGGGCCAGGGTATGGGCTGCTACAGTGATCGGGCCGAGTGTTTTTATATTTTTTTTCTTATGTTTTTCTGTTTAAATAAAAAATATTTATATAAAACTTATGTTTTTACAAACTAAAATAAAAATAAAGAAACTTTATAAAACTTATATATTTAACAAACTCTTAAATATATATATATTTTTTTTTGTTTTTCTTTTTATATTTTTGAATATTTAAAACGTATTTTTACAAAAGCGTATTTTTATAAAAGTAAACTAAAAATTAATAAATTTTTTTTTTATATATATAGCGTTTCGCTTCCGGCGTTTAAGCAATTTCCCCGGCAGCGGCGCCAAAAATACTTGATGTGTGCGAGATGGTGTATGAAATAGTTTAATTTTTACAAGGAAATACTATTAAATACGATACAATTTTTACACAAGTGATTTATTTATTTATAGAGTGGATATACTTAAACTTTGCTACAACGCTTATAGGCAGTGTACCTAATCGTACAGTAGTGTAGTTTTTAGTAAGTCCGGTTCGTTCCACAGGGATCTTTAGCCAAGCTTAACGCTATATTTTTAAAAACTATATTTGTAAAAATACAAAAATATATAAGTAATATTATTATTATAAAAAGGGGGTTTTTACCGTTTAATGATCGGTTTGTCTATTTTAAAACTTCAGTCGCAGTTAAAACCTAATGTAAAATATTAAAAATAAATATAACTTAAATTTAAAGCGTAAAGTAAATAATGATAATGAAATTGCGATAAAATAAAAGTGCGATAAATAAAATGACGATAAATAAAATTGCGATAATTAAAAAGTACGATAATTAAAAGTGCATTTAAATAAAATGACAGTAAATAAAAGTGCGATAATTAAAAGTGCAATTAAATATGAAATAAAGGAATTATGCTTATTTAAACTTCCGTAATCATGATGTTTGACGTGTTGATTTTAGTTTATTACCATGGGTTAATTGTCCTTTGTCCTGGATTATTCAATATGTCCGTTTGGTTTTTGTCCATAACAGTCCATCAGTCATAAATATAAAGTGCGAGTGTCCTCATCAAATTATCCTTATATCTGAAGTCAAATATTCCAACTAATTGGGGACTTAAACTGTAACAAGGTTTTAATATTTTGTTTAATAATTACACCAGGATATCGACTGCGTGTAACCCAAGATTTTAATACTTTGTTAACAATTACGCCAAGTGTCCTTGTATATAATTCACCCCTGTTTTAATAAGTCCATTGACTATTAATCCATTCCCGTGTCCGGTAAAATGAATAATTATTAGTACTTATAAATATCCCGCCCATCGTGTCCGATCGAGTGTATGTGGTTATTTATAGGTACGTCCAATTGTAAATCTTTATATTAAATTAACAAACTATCATTTAATTAAACAACTATAAAGCCCATTAATAGCCCATAGTCTAATTTCCATAAGTGTCGTTCTTTTGTCCAAACCCCAATTATGGTACAAAGCCCAATTACTCAATTTTAATATTTAGCCCAACATCACGATTACTTCGGAATTAAATAAGCATAATAATAACTTAGCTACGAGACATTAATTTAAAAATAACATTAACCATAACTTACAGTGATTAAAAATAGCGTAGCGTTACACGGACAGAATTTCGACTTACACCCTTACAACATTCGCTAACATACCCTTATTATTAGAATTTAAAATTAAAATTAAGATTATAATAAATATATATATATATATATATATATATATATATATATATATATATATATATATATATATATATATATATATATATATATATATATATACGAGTGATAGATAGAGAGATGATGGATATATTGTGATTAAAATTCGTCCAAAACTCGCGAACTTTATAGGACCTGACCTGATACTGTTAGCCATGCGATCGCATGGAAAATGGTCATGCTGGCCATGCGATCGCATGGCCCTGGAATCCAGCTCACATGTCTTTGTTTGCATTCTGCCGACGGTTTTTATTATATTATATAATATATAAATAATTTATATAATTATTTAAATATTATATTTTATTCTTGTGCATATTTGACTTGTAATTTTTAGTCCGTTGCGTCACGCGTTGAGAGTTGACTTTGGTCCCGGTTCCGGATTTTCGAACGTCCTTGCGTATAATTTAATATCTTGTATTTTGCGTTTCGCGTCTTGTACTCTTATAATTTTGAGACGTTTCTCACCAATAATTTGAACCACTTTGATTGTACTTTGTACTTTTGAGCTTTTTGGTCGTTTGCGTCTTCAATTCGTCAAATCTGTCTTTTGTCTTCACCTTTTATTATTTAAACGAATATTACTTGTAAATAGAACAATTGCAACTAAAAGCTTGTCTTTCTTGAGGGATAATGCTATGAAATATATGTTCGTTTTTAGCATTATCACAATGCACAATGGAAGATTTCTTTAATACCTGAGAATAAACATGTTTACTGTGACGACCCGGGAATTTCCAACCAAATTTAAACATAATCTTCATATGATTTCGACACGATAAGCAAAGTCTGTAATACTAAATCTCAAAATGTTTGAACTATTTTCATGAAATTATTTGACCATTGACTATGCCCGACGATTCACGAACAATTATTTATAATTAAATATGTATATATTATATAAATATAAATATAAGAATATATAATATTTTTGTTAGATATGTATAAAATATATAAATATTAACTATTCAGTAAATGTCATCATGTAATATAATATTACATAAATAAAAAAATAGTATAATATTAAATTACAAGTTTGATTAATTATTATATTAATACTAATATTATTACTTGTATTATTAATAAGTAACATTATCAATAATATCACTAAATAGGTTGCTATTATTATTATTATTATTATTATTATTATTATTATTATTATTATTATTATTATTATTATTATTATTAATATTAGTATTTATATTGTAATGTATAATATTAAATACTAAAAATATGTTATTATAGATATAACCATAAAATATTACATAACCAATAAATTGTAATACTAAATGTAATTACAAGTTGAAACATAAATATTAAAAATATTTTTACTTTCATTAAAATAAACATTAATAGTGATATTAAAATCTATTAAAGAATATTATATATATGGAAATAAAAATTAATTCATGTAAATTGTTATATAAGGTTATTATTATTATAAAAAATTATACAATTTATTATTATTATCATTAATAATATTATTATTATTATTTTCATGAGTATTATTATTTTATTTTGATAATATCAGTATTATTTATTGTTATAAATTATATTGTTATTATTATTTTGATTATTAATAGTATATATTTATATTTATTAATAAATACGTATAAATGAGCAACAGAATGAATCCAGTTCCCTTGTTGCAATTAAACTGTAGGTGATTTTTGTTTTTGTCTCCTAAACTGATTTACATCACAATCGATCGTACAAAGGGTTGAAAATCGATCAAGCTTTATATTTCTCCTTCAATTATTTTGCTCTCTGCCAAAACTCGTGATAACCCTTAATTGTTTTATAATCGATTCGATTCCAGTTGTTAAATACTAACACTATCTCTGTCAATTATACTATACATCAAACAGCGATTAATTAAATTGAATTTAGCAGAAAAATGCAGAAAAATGTCGACTATCTCTGTTCTTCATTATTTTTATCAATTCATCGAATTAGAGTCTTATTTTAAAATCTGATAATGCAATCTTTTTAGAAAGCTTCCACTAAAACTATCTGGAAAGATTCAAGGTATAATTATTCATATCTTAGTTTAAATTTTGAGGTCAAAGTTATAGTTTAAAAAGGTCAAACGTTATGTTCATGGCAAAATTCGTAATCATCTGGATGTTTCAAGTTTAATTGACGACCTAGATAGTTTCTAATAAAGATTTAAAACATTTTTCATATAGAAGTCGTAGGCTATAACAATCTCTAACTTCGATTTTGAATTCAAGTTCTTAACGGGTTCTTATGGTCTGTATATGTTTTTTATTTTTTATTTTTTTTTAATTGCTGTTTAAATCAATTTGATGATAGAATATCGTTTCAGTTTCACTTTTAATTCTTAAACCCAAAACAAATTCACAATAAGGATTTATACAGTTGTGATCGTATCAGATGATTAAAAAAGAAGAACATAGTTGGTACGGTTTAAATAATTTCAGTCTAGCATATAAATCAGAAAAGATTAGACAGCCGTATGGTTAAGAGATGGTGTCAGGTTTTGAGAGGTCTCGGGTTCGATCCCTGCTAGGTGCAACTATTTTTTTTAAAGGACTTCTAAGGTAGTTTTTAATATCAAAATTATTATTATTATTATTATTTTCATTTTCATTATTATTATTATTATTATTATTATTATTATTATTATTATTATTATTATTATTATTATTATTGTTATTATGATTATTACTATATTATTATTGCTATTATTAATAATTACAATTGTTATTATACATGCTAAGATTAATAATATAATTAGTATTATTATTAATATCATTATCATTATCATTACTAGATTATCATTAAATATTATTAGTATCATCATTAATATTAGTATTAGTTTAAGTATGATTTATATAATTATTACTACCAATTTAATCATTTCAAGTATCGTTATTAAGATTATGATTAATTATTATTATTGTTGATATTGTTAGTATTATAGTTATTAGTAATAATATCATATTTAAATTTATAAGTATTAGACATGTTACTAACATTAGTATTATTAAGATTATTATAAATTATATCATTTAATTATTATTATTTTTAGTATTATCAATATATATTAACATTAAGATTTTATTGAAAATAAAAGTTAAGGATATTATTAAGATTATAAAAATGTATTAATCGTATAACAATTTGTATATGAATAAATGACAAGTTAGATATTTTCAAAATAATACTAAAATGAGATAAATATAATTATATATATATTAAACATTTTGGATAGATACACAAACTAAATAAGTATAATATATAATTTAAGATATGATATATAAATTTGTTCGATTACGATTATATATATTAACATATATACAAATGATATAGGTTCGTGAATCCGAGGCCAAGTTAGATATTTTCAAGTTTGATATTTTCAAAATAATACTAAAATGAGATAAATATAATTATATATATATTAAACAGCATCATATGTATTTTTACTATAAAATACAGTATTGTGAGTTTCATTTGCCTTTTTACCCTTTATATTTTTTAGCTGAGAATACATGCGCTGTTTTATAACTGTTTTATGAAATGAATACAAATACTAAAAACTGATTTTGCGTGAGTTTCATTTGCCTTTTTACCCTTTATATTTTTGGGCTGAGAATACATGCGCAATTTTTATAAATATTTTACGAGATAGACACAAGTAATCGAAACTACATTATATGGTTGAATGATCGATGCCGAATATGCCCCTTTTTACTTGGTAACTTAAGAATTAGTAAACCAGTCTACTAATTGACGCGAATCCTAAAGATAGATCTATTGGGCCTAACGAACCCCATCCAAAGTACCGGATGCTTTAGTACTTCGAATTCGTTTTATATCATGTTCGAAGGATTTCACGGAATGATAGGGGATATTCTTATATGCATCTTGTTAATGTCGGTTACCAGGTGTTCAATCCATATGAATGATTTTTGTCTCTATGCATGGGACGTATATTTATGAGAAATGGAAATATGAAATCTTATGGTCTATTAAAATTATGAAATGATTATTTATGATAAACTAATAAACTCACCAACCTTTTGGTTGACACTTTAAAGCATGTTTATTCTCAGGTATTAAAGAAATCTTCCGCTGTGCATTTGCTCATTTTAGAGATATTACTTGGAGTCAATCATGACATATTTCAAAAGACGTTGCATTCAAGTCGTTGAGTTCATTAAGAATATTATTAAGTCGTTTATAGTTTGGATATATTATGAGATAGCATGCATGTCTGTCAACTTTCAATGTAAAGAAAGTTTGTCTTTTAAAAACGAATGCAATGTTTGTAAAATCTATCATATAGAGGTCAAGTACCTCTCAATGTAATCAACTATTGTGAATCGTTTATAATCGATATGGACTTCGTCCAGATGGATTAGGACGGGTCGCTTCATTTTCAAGTGTCAACCAAAAGGTTGGTGAGTTCATTAGTTTATCGTAATCAATCATTTCCATAATTTTAATAGACCACAAGATCCTCATTTTTCATAAATATCATTACACTCGCAAGTGTATAAAATTCATTTGTATGATGAACACCTGGTAACCGACATTAATATAATGCATATAGAATATTCCCCCGCATACTCGCAAGTATGCCATAAATATTGGCAATCGCAATCACCATTTAAATCGAAGTACTAAAGCATTCCAAATTCCAGAATGGGGTTTGTTAGGCCCATAGATCTATCTTTAGGATTCGCGTCAATTAGGGGCCATTTCCCTAATTCTTAGGTTACCAGACTTGAAGGGGCGATATTCGGTTTAATAATCCAACCATAGAATGTAGTTTTTAAGTACTTGTGTCTATTTCGTCAAACATTTATAAAAGCAGTGCATGTATTCTCAGCCCAAAAATATATATTGCAAAAGCATTTAAAAAGGGAGCAAATGAAACTCACAATACAATATTTTGTAGTAAAAATATTCATACGACGATACTGAACAATGCAGGGTTGGCCTTGGATTCACGAACCCATATAAAAGCTTCTCTAAAAAGAAATGCCCCAGACCGGGCTCGAACCCGAGACCTCTCGTTCACCCGAATCACTTCTTAACCATCGGACCAGTTTTGTTTTTCTGGTTTAAATCCGAAAACATTTAAATATAACCCGTACTATTTATTTCTTATTTTCTTCTTCATCTTAACAATCCATCGATCGAAATCAATTCCACACCCATAAAATCGAGTTATCAGATTAATTTAAGTTTTAAAATTGAAACAGAACCATTTAAAAATGTGTTTGAATTTATATAACATAAAGAAAAATTAGATAAATTAATCATTACAGCGTTTTTTTTATAAACTCGAACTCAAACCTTGATTTTGATATTGATGATGTTTTAGGCAAAGATTATAACATGAAAAAGGTTGTAAACGACTCCTAGAAACTATCTGAATCAATAATTGATCCTAAAACATCAAATTGAATTTGAATTTCGCGATGAACTAATTCTTTGACTTTTTGAAATCAAGCTTTGACTCGTAAATTCGAGCTCGATAGTTGAAATTGATGGCTGTAACTTTACAGAAAGTTTGAGTAGGAGTTTCCTAACAACACTGAAAGGACCCGTTCATATACATTATAAACGATTCACAATAGTTGATTACATCGCGAGGTATTTGACCTCTATATGATACATTTTACAAACATTGCATTTGTTTTTAAAAGACAAACTTTCTTTACATCGAAAATTGACAGGCATGTATACCATTTCATAATATCCACTATTCAACTATAAATTGACTTAATAATAATAATCTTTAATGAACTCAATGACTTGAATGCAACGTTCTTCGAAATATGCCATGAAAGACTCCAATTAATATCTTTAAAATGAGCAAATGCACAGCGGAAGATTTCTTTAATACCTGAGAATAAACATGCTTTAAAGTGTCAATCAAAAGGTTGGTGAGTTCATTAGTTTATCATAATCATTCATTTTCATCATTTTAATAGACCACAAGAATTTCATTTCCAGTTCTCATAAATATACGTCCCATGCATAGAGACAAAAATCATTCATATGGATTGAACACCTGGTAACCGACATTCACAATATGCATATAAGAATATCCCCATCATTCCGGGATCCTCCTTCGGACATGATATAAATTTCGAAGTACTAAAGCATCCGGTACTTTGGATGGGGCTTGTTGGGCCCAATAGATCTATCTTTAGGATTCGCGTCAATTAGGGTGTCTGTTCCCTAATTCTTAGATTACCAGACTTAATAAAAAGGGGCATATTCGATTTCGATAATTCAACCATATAATGTAGTTTCGATTACTTGTGTCTATTTCATAAAACATTTATAAAAATTGCGCATGTATTCTCAGCCCAAAAATATAAAGGGTAAAAAGGCAAATGAAACTCACCATACTGTATTTCGTAGTGAAAATACATATAACGTCATTGAACTAGTGCAAGGTTGGCCTCGGATTCACGAACCTAAATTAATTATATATAATTATATGTTGGTCAATATTTGTCTAACAATTAGGTCAGGTCATAGTGTACCACAATCCTAATGCTCGAGACTAATATGCAAAAGTCAACAAAAGTCAATTTGACTCAAAATGATTTCCAAAATTTATACATGATTATAATATATTTTAAATATCGTCGTTTTATATTTTTAAATATTTTTAAAAGATTTATTAGAGTAAATAATATAATTCATTTATTAATAAATAAAATTTTATATTAAAATTTATATAATAAAATATACTTTTATATATATTAAGTAATAAAATTTATAGGGTTCATTTAATATCATAAAGATAATATGATAGGTATTATTAAAGTAATTTATTACACGTAGTAAAATATGTTTGTATTACATATTTATTTGATAAAATAATATCTATAATGTTAGTAAGTAAAAGTTGTATTATTTTGTAATAATAATTATTATTATAAAAATATCAATATTTATAATTACTAAGGTGATATTATGATAAAACGATAATTCTAATTATGATAACTTTAATATTTACAATAATTTTTAATATTATCTTTAAAATAATAATTCTATTTAAAATGATAATAAAAATGATATTTTATAGTAACAATGACATTTCTATTAAAATGATAATTTTTGTTAAAATGATATTTTTTGTTAAAATGATAGTTTTGATACTAACGATACTTTTAATAATAATAGTAATGATAAAAATAATAAGAACGATAATTTTATCTAAATCAATATCTTATAATATTTTAATTTCATCATGATACTCTTACTCATTATTTCCTAATCGTTTCGTTTAATAGCTTTTAATCGTCTTTTATATCGTGCTCATAATAATGATAATAATAGTAATTAAAATAATTAGGTGTTACTAATATTAGTTTTAATTACAATAATACTAATAATGATAATTACTATAACATTATTAACGATAATGATAATATAATAATAATAATAATAACAATAACCATTTTTAAATAATGATATATATATTAATAATGATAATAATAATAATGATAATAATAATAATAATAATAATAATAATAATTAGATAATAATAATAATAATTAGATAATAATAATAATAATAATACTAATTATAACTTTAATGATAATAACGATAGTAATAATAATAAAAAAACAATTTTTAATGATAAATCCTTTTATTGATAAAGATAATAATAATAATAATAATAATAATAATAATAATAATAATAATAATAATAATAATAATAAGATAAAACTAGAACGACGATAATAACGACGATAATAATAATCATTTTTAATAATAATACAAAAATTCGATGGACTATAACTTCAAATCCGTTCATCGAAATCATTCGATATCTAAATAAAAAGTTCTTAATTTTTCGCTAGCTTTCCAACGACATGCATATCTTATACCTTATCTCAGTCGCATATATAACTAATTCAGGATTCAACATAATCTAACTAAAGGCAATATCAAAAGTACAAACATGCATAATCCTATATACTCGAGCACTAGTCAGGGATACACTATTAGTATGTAAAAGTTAAATTATGAGTACTCACGTATCAATATTGAGATTCAATATTGCAGGAAAGGTACGTAGACGCAACGGAGATGATAAACACTATATTGACCTCATGAGCATACCCATGAACCATACCCAATCACCTCCATAGCTATAACCCATAATTTCCTTAATCCAATCCCACTCGAAAAACAATTTCGAAATCACCCGGACCGCACTCCGACGTAATATTTTATGTATACTAATAATATCTTGAAATAATACGGAGTAAATATATATATGTAAATCGATTGAGAGAGTTTAGAGAAAAATATTTTCAAGTTTCTATGAAATAATGAAACCTATTGAATTCTATTTATAATAGATTTTTGAATTATTAAAGTGAATTATTAAAGTATGAATTATTAAAGTGAATTATTAAAGTATGAATTATTAAAGTGAATTATTAAAGTATGAATTATTAAAGTGAATTATTAAAGTATGAATTTTTAAAGTGAATTATTAAAGTCAAAGTAAAGTAAAAAATAAAGTAAAGGTAAAGTTTAAGTATAGTAAAAGTATAAAACTATGTACGTATAATACGCGTATAAATATATATAATATTAATTTAAATCGTTATATATATTTAATAAAATAAAATATAAATATCGTTATCTTTATCATACTGGTTAAGTAATTAGTTGTCAAAAGTGGTTCTAGATATTTATAAAAGTTATATACGTTTTAATAATAAAGTTCTTTTTAAACTGAAAACGTTTTTGTACGTTTGAAACTAAATCAAATAAATATAATAATTTTGTTTTCCAAAACCAAATATATTTTTAAGAATCATTTTGTTTAAAGGTTAAAATAATGGAAATCGTTATATCATAAAACGTTTTAGAAAAGTAGAATCATATATATTCATAATAGGTTTCAAGTTTTTAAATTACAGTCTGTTGGTGAAGCATGGGATAAAGTTCAAAGATTAAATAAACGTATGAAATCATCTTAATGAAAAATGTCGAGTTACTTACTTGTCGATATCCAACATCTAAGTTAGTTACACTTCACGTTCTTACTTATAAATCACTTTACCATTTTCCGAATGTTGTAAAAAAGAATAGATTTCTTAAATCACAGTGGACCTCATAACATAGACCCGTAATCATATCACAATGTATCTGATAAATTAATCATTTGATATTATCTTCTAATTCCATCGATAAACATATTGAAACAAATACGTTCATGTAAAGTATTATACGTTTAATACTTTATTAATATTCTCAAGTTATAATATATATACATATATATACATATTTATTTATATATAACGGTTCGTGAATCGTTGGAATTTGGTCGAGGTTATAATGAATGCATGAACACAATTTAAAATTCTTGAGATTTAACTTAACAAACTTTGCTTATCGTGTTGGAATAATATAAAGATAAAGTTTAAATTTGGTTGAAAATTTCCGGGTTGTCACAGTACCTACCCGTTAAAGAAATTTCGTCCCGAAATTTGAGTGGAAAGGTCGTGAATGATAATAAGTATGTTTTCATGATGCATACAGGCTGAAAATTAGAGTTTTATCATCAGCGAATAATTTGGATAAACAATCCATTTATATGAAGAGTACGAATGAAGCTAACATAGAAGAGTGAAATGAGTAAGTGTAGATTCATCTTATCATTTGACATAGATATGATTAATTTCCAGATTTCAAGGGATTTGAAGAAAATCTTTGTAATAAGATTTGATTCTCCGGTAACAAAGGGAATTAGGATCCGCTTTAAATGCGATCGTCCATTTTAATTGTTCTGTCGGAAATTTTCTTATAAATTCACCTCCTTCGTTTTCTTACAACTCACACCTTCTGTTGATGCATTTTATGCAAGTCCCTAGACATCTACCCACGTCCATTGCAGGTACAACAGTTTACAGGCCACCATGATCGTTCGTTATTATCCTATCCGTGTTTGTATGTGGTTACAGGAACTGCAGGAACGAGATTTGGATGTTTGACTATGTTAGACTTAGTCAGACGTCCGAGTGAAGCCTCACTCGTACGACTGACAGGCTCATACGCACGGTTGATGCTGAGCTAAGTCACAATTACAACCTAAATGAGAAGACACGAGTGAGTGATCACCCGTACGGCTGATGAAGCCAACTCATATGTGTGATGGATGAATCGTGCGGGTGAGTCAATAGCAGGGGTATATAAAGTCTTATGTTCTTCATTTTAGGTTAAGCCTCTCATTTGTTACACACACTCAGATCTGGTGAGCTCCTCCGATTCTCTCTCAACCCAAATCACCCAGGTGGTGAATAATAGCTCTAAGTGTTGATCTAATCACAATTGATTTAGTTGTGGTATGACTAAATTAATCCCAAAAAGCTTAACCTATTCACTAGAGGGTTTGATTCACTTATTCCGTCATTGTGTGAGTTAAATCTATTGATTTCTAAGTTCCTAGTCATGTTTCATCACATTCTATTCTTTCCCCCTCAACTCATATTTTAAAGTATTCATCAATATGCTCCATCCAGTTCTGATTCTCGATATACTTCTAACTTTCATATCGGTCATTCTTCTTTTTCATCTACCGCCGGAAGAATCTATTTACTTCTACTATACTCTTGGGTTTATAGTGTTTCTAGTTCTCCCTTGTCTTTATATTGCTATATGCATCGATATATATGGTTTATAACTTTTGGTTTGTCGTTGGGCTTTATATCTTCCCTTATATTTCAAAGTCTCTGTTTCTATCTTCTATAATCATTGTCATCCACAGTTAATGCTCTCTTTTATTTGCTGCAATTTATACCCCAATTTCTATTTCGGAGTTTTGTCCTTTCGTTTCTTCTTCTTGCGATTAAGCACCGCTTGTAATGGTCCAGAATTTGCAGATGTGAATTTTGGAATGAACATTGTTAATGTTCTAGGAAGAAAATTGTAATGGCACGATCTTGACTTGTCAAATTACCAGAATACCTCAGAAAAAGCCGAATCATCAAGAAATATTTTCTTGATATTTTAGAGGTTAAATAGAATACAAGAGTCGTATAACATGGCAAATGATGATGTTATGATCTGTGAATCATCACGTTCCATTTAGAAACTCAGCATGAATTACTGTAATATAATCACGTTGATCAAGTGTCATTATATTATACTAACTCATGCTTCAGTTTCCAACACTACTTCAAAAATATTCATATTTTAAACTCAAAGGTTTACAGAGTATAGGAACTAAACAGTTTCCTTTTTGATGTAATACAGATAGCGCAAAGAGATAAATGATTCCAGATAAGAATAGTTATGGAAATATCTTCAGAAATATGGAGGATATTTATAATGAAAGATACGATGATATCTTAGAATTTCTAATATCAGAGGATGATGAAGTATGTTGTCTGTAAGGGTTTAGTGTCAGGAGCAAGGTATTCGTTAATGACTTCAACAGACACTGAATCATTTGGATTCTTTGAAGGCAAGTTTAGTCTTTGTGATTTGTCCACAGCCTCCTTCATACTTTGCTCAATCCGTTTTCCAGTTCCAAAACTTCTCTATTTCTGACCTTTGCTAATACACTAATCTTTATCATCAAACTTTTTACTGCTAAGGTCATTTACAGTTTTTGTTACTTCATCAGCATTTCGAGAACTAGTTCGCGGTTCAGAGTGTTTTTCAGAAACTTCACATTCGAAGTATGTAAGCCTTGGAAATAGACGTTATGTATAACTGTTGGCGTCAACATGCTGTGAGATTTCAAAATACTGATTTCTAATTCCCAATGATTCATATGGCAATTCTCGTTACAAGAGGCAGATGAGTAAATGATGAGGTTTCGATAAATATAATGATTCTTCGGAATGCCCAAGATCAGTGAAGTTGTTGGTAAGTTTATTGCTAATGTGGTGGAATATGAAAGGTTCTCCGGTAACAAAAGGGTAATCACATATATCAAAATTATGATAAGGCTACTCCGAATGAAAAAATCGAAGTTGTCTTGCTGGAGCTGTGATATAATTTGCTACTTTGCAAAGGAATTGCAAGGTTATTTTTGCTAATAAATGCCAAAAGATCTGACACAGATATGTGTTGAATTATGACTTTGGTTTCGAGAGCTTTTTAAGTACATAATTGTGGGTAATATATGGTTGGATCATGATGTGCGAAAAGTGGTATATGAATTATCGTATGGAAAATACCGGTTTTAGAGATTGCTACACACTAACGGGCAGTGTACCCAATCGTGTAGTAGTATAGTAACTGGTTTAGTTCCGTGTATCGTTCCAAGGACAGTTATATCAGTCAAACTAGAATTAGAAACTATATTATGATTAACTAAGTGAATGAAAGTTAAAAGTACAAGTTTTATGTTTTGGTGGCTATTTAACGATTTAGCCAAATCAAAGAAGGTTAAATGTAAAAACAATATTTTTTATCTTTTAAGTTTATGAAATGATAATAAATGCAAATAAAGCAAGTAAGATAGTTTTGAATTAAATCAAAGAGATGAAATGTTTATCTAGATATTTTACCCTCGGTATTGGATGTAAGTTTAGATATTAAGTCCTGATTGAATAATTATGTGTGTAGTTATCTAATAGGTTCACTAAGAGTTCTCTCGGATAAACACGCAAATACAATAACAAGATCAAGGGTTCCCTTTTCACTATGGTTCTTGTATTTGTAATCAAATAACTATAAGCATGCTAATCACCTAAATCGACTCGCCAAGAGTTCTCTTTAGCAAGTACTCAAACTAGAATTACTAAGCGAGGGTTCCCTATTACTTAGACCTTTTCGTTTGTGACTAGTTGATCAACAAGATCAAAGACTTGAATAACAATTGTCTTTGCGTTCGCTCTACACAATTCATTCCTATTTTGTTTAACCGTTTTAATCTAGTTTACCCCCTTGGTCCGGTTTAGCAAACAATCAATCTAAGACAAGTTGATTGTAAATCAATATGATAAATCAACAAGAGTTCTCTTTATCAACAACATATCAATTAACTAGATACAAATGACTTTAACAACAATAAGCATGGTTCTTAATTCAAGCTTCAATCTATCACGCATAATACATTCAATCAATAAGATTACATCCAATACCTTGGTTATTAATCTAGACAAACATTATAGAAACTAGCCAACAATCATGGTAACAGACAACAATACAATCAAATTATTAACTGAAATCATTGCTGAGAACAAGTAAATAACCTACAAGAACAAGAGTTCTTGGATGAAGAAGGTTTTGATGGATGATGCCTTGATGTTGAGCCTCTTCAAAGAGGTTGGAGTTCTCCAATTTGCTCCTAAAAATCGCCTCTAAACTCTCTGGTTCATATTCTGATGTGAAACAGTCCCAAAAACTGAAGTTTTAAAGTGGAGAAAGTAGGTAAAAAGCCAAAAAGTCGGCCAAACCTACTACGGGACGTCGTCCCAAAAGGCAGGACGGCGTCCCGTTTCAAAGGTCAAGACGGCGTCCCATATGCCCTAGACGGCGTCCCGATTCGAAAGACAGGACGGCGTCCCACCTTCCAGGACGGCGTCCTGTTGTGCTGATTTTGACTGTTTCGTTTTCTTTTTAATTTCCTTTCATTTGGACGAAGTCTAACATATCTGAAACCTTGTTTTATCATTTTAGAGTGCTATCTTGACTCTAACTCGTATCGGGATCAACCAATGTCATAAATCATCGAAATTCTTTGTAAATCATTCTTTCGATACAAATTTGTACATCTTGGCCTATAGCTTGTAGAACACCTTCATTATCTTCGATTCTAGAGCGTTTTTAGTGATATTGCGATAGATATATATGATGTTATTGAGCAATATCAAAACACCCCACACTTAAACCTTGCTTGTCCTCAAGCAATTCTTTATTTACAAAGTAAAACAATATCAAACATAATCACACAATATAGATTACAAACATTACATGAATCACTTGAAACACACGAAACACACACGTTGATATAAAACACAACTCACGCTATATGAAACACACGCTTTAAGTAACACACTCACGCTATATACACAATGGAAACACACGCTTTAAGTATAGCACACTTTTATTGAAATCACACGCACGCTATATACACGATGGAAATACACACACACATTTTTGGGAGATTAGAGCCAAGTATCCGAAAAATTTGATCCTAGGGAAATCAGGACCTTGATGAAAAACGTTTTATGGTTTTGAAAATATCATGCTAGTTTTTAATACTAGACACGTTTTCCGATTTTTGTCGGATTTTCTGAATTTTGAAAAATGAGTGCGGGTTTCCCGCTATTGTTCAAGCCAATCCCTCCCACGGTACCTAACATCACGAGATGTCGGTAGAAAATAATGTGCTTAGGAGGATACACATTACGTCCGGATATCATTGACAATTATGAGGTAATCATCTAATCCGTTAAATCAATCATGAAGATTGAGGTTCATCAGTCTTAAAAGCTGATATTTTACCTTTCTTGAGGTTATCCTTCCGGGGATCTGATAAATCACTAACATTTTGTGTATACATGGTGCCCCCCCGTTTTACTAGTTAATCCCCCTCATTGAGACAAACCTTGACTACCAGTTTCCCTGTTTGACGTTGAGGCCTGGTAGATTTCCAGTCGATGTTAGTAATGACTTTTCAAGAGTTTTTGTCACCCTACAACTGGTCTGGACTACATCTTCTGAATTGAATCAGTAAGTGTGTCATTCGGAAGACTTTACTTCCTTGAGGATGGAATAGATACATCCTATTGGTCATAATAGGTGGTCGGACGCAACATTGTCCTTGTTAGGAGAAACAATGAGGATCGTCCTTAAGGTTTTCGATCTAGCGCGAGATCCGGTTTCCGACCACGCTATACAATCACCGCTCTCTCACGGTTTACACTCGTTTTGGTACAAGTGACCTACAAGTTAGCTTACTAAACTAGTAGGATTTTCATTCAAATAATTGAATGATAGAGCAACTTCAAAGACTATTAATAATTTAAAATGTAAAACAACATTTATTTTCTAGATTTTAAAATCACAATGCATATGACATGGTTTTGTTTTTTTTTTTTTTTTTTTTTGAACTTTTAATCGTTTTTAAGGCTTACATGAAAATTTTAAAATTTTATAATAAACGCCTTAATTTTTGTGAAACGAGTTCCCGATAAATTTCTATTCCCCACCCCACACTTGAGATCATGCAAGGCCCTCATTGCATGAAATCAGAAAAAGGATTAAATTTAGAGGGCAAAGTGATAGGGTGATTGTAGAAATTTTCAATTTTTTAACCTGTAAATCGTGGAATATGTAGACGGATGCCGCTGAACTTACTGCCAGCATAAGAGCATCGTCCATTCCGCGATTATCATCATACACATATCATAATATCAAATGTCGCTGAACTTAATGCCAGTCTTTGAAGTTCAATCATGCTGCACAAATTAACAAACCACACAATTTATAATAAAAAGAACGGTGTTTTTACAACCACAACCGTTCACAAATCCACACAATTAGCCAGTTATTACAAACCAAATATTGTCTAAAATCACACCACACAAATTAAATTGTCTCAAAACAAAGTACAAAATGATCAAAGGCACGCAGGCCTAGTTATCAAACGGCCAAAAATAATTACCCGAACCATCTCTGTACGGGCGTCCCTGTGGATATTGCTGCTCAAATCTGTTCCGAGCATCCTGCAACGCAGCGGTATTATCATAAATCGGGTGAGGCGGAGGTGGGTTTTGAGGATCCGTGTAATATTGGGGTGTCAGACGTGTCGTCCTATAGTACTGCTCGGGGTTGGAATAAAACAACTCTGAGTTATGGTTATTCCAATCAATACCATAACTCATCCATCCCTGATCGTGCACTTGAGCAATCTGTCGATGCTCCATTCGCTGCTGACTATCCCACATTCGATCGTTGTGCATCCTTTGTTCGTTCGGGCTCAACCTCATGTTATTAACACTACCGACCAAACTGTCCCAACTTGATTGGGACGGATGCCACGGAACCTGTTCACCAACATTAGTCTGTGCCTCCATTTCCGCCTCCTCTTCCTGCCGCTGCTCTTGCTGAACACCACTGCCACTTGCGTCACCTGCACCAACTGCCACAAAAGGCACCAAATGCCCATTTCTATCTTTCATAATGATTTCAGCATTAATATAAAAAACCTTTTTTAATGGTTTCATTACGCTCGTGTACTCCTGTAATCTACTGAAATCAATGTTAAAATGTCGGGCAATCCGGGTGATGTAGTGGCCTCCCAGAAGTGGCTTCTGTAGCCGTGTCTCAGTCGCAATGGCAAGGAAATAATTACCGATTAGCCCAGGAATGTCGGTATAGGAACCCCGCTTGATTTGATCCATAATCCACAAATCTAATGTTTTCACCTTCTCATGACCCTCAATCCTCGCATTAAACGTGCATGCGATGAGTCGATGAAGCAGCTTATCATCCCGGGCTGCGATTTCGTTGTACCTGTGCTTGCTTGATCTAAAATGTGCAGGCGCAATATTTGGCTTACAAATTCTGCGCCAATAAGAGGTGTCATCAAAAACATGCCGGCCAACGTAATCAGAAGCCCGTAAATATTCACCTAACTGATTATCGGTGAATTCCCCAAAAATTCCCAGAACTCTACAAAGCTGTAAACTGCTTATACCCCTATCTTGGCCCCCGAGACGAAACCGTAGAAACTCATTCGATAAATAATCGCTGACATTGTTAAACCGCATGGTAGAGTAAAATTCTTTAAGCAGCACCGGATAGATTGGTTCATTGATGCTAAAAACCTGTTCCCAAGAGTGGGTGACTACTCTACCGTAAGGAATGGCGAGTAAATTAGAAACATGTCGGCGCATGCCCGCCTCTTCCAATGGCCCCCAGATAAAATACCAAGTTGCATTAATAGGCCTACGGTTTATTCTCTCAAATGTTTCCGTATAGTCTTCATCGTTCTGAACCTGTGTTAACCAAACTCGAGGATCATTTAGATCCTCCCCCTCTTCTTCTCCGGAAGACGATGATGAATGATGTTGTTGTTGTGGTGGTGGTGGTTGTCGTGGAGGAGCCAAACCTGCTGTCCTTCCTCTTTTTGCCGGTCCTCCTCTGCTTGGTTGTCCCTGCAAAACATTATACACCAAACCAAAAGAACATAGAAACCGTTGTGTTAATGTTAGCTAAAACATAACCGAGTAGCAGGAGAACTTAATCATTCAATTCCTAGTTCAAAAGTATCAGGATTCATTTACACAAAAGTGCATGTTCACCGTTTCAAACCAAAATCAACCAAAGTCAACATGAATTCGTTAAGACACCTTTAAAAATGAAAATCATAACTTCACAAAGTAGCACAAACTTAGGACTCAAAGATTCAAGTATGTTGTGTTATAGGTCATAACATTTAACTTTGCATTCTAATCATATTCATCACAAATCATAATACAATTTTCACAATTTTTAGCTCAAATGACCATTATAACATCATACATTAAGGCATTCCATTCCCTTAATTTGATTCAACAGGCCCTTACAAATGAAAAACAAGCATACACATTTCATAAATTCATTACAATTCAACAATATGCTTAGAAATTTACTAAAATTCAAAAACGACCCGGCCAAGTTGACATCAACATCACCAACACAATCATATACTTCACAAGAATCATAAACATCATACATAAACTCAACTTCATAAGTTAAGCACCCTAAATTCGGATTTAATTTCTACAAACCCTAGAATCATGAACAAAACCCTTAAAACCATGTAATCTTTGCAAAATAAACACATAAGGGCAACTTAAAACATCTAAGGCATGTTAATCTTAACAATAATCATGCAAATCAAACACCCCACACTTATCTTTAACCAATTGATAGATATAAACATACAATTCAAGTAATTGATAAAGAAAAGTGTAAAAATGGAGTATCCATACCCAAAAGTTCATGATTTGAAGCTTGAATTTGAAGAAGGAAACGTGAAATTGAAGTAGAAATTAGGGTTTTTGGAGAGTGGTTCGGGTTAGGGCAGAGAGAAATAGAGAAGAGTGTGTTTTGTGGATGAAAAATGAGTGGGTATGGTTTAAAAACGTATTTTTTTCTGAGTCAGTAAGTTGGGACGGCGTCCAGGGTTCCAGGACGGCGTCTAGCTTTTAACATTGGGACGGCGTCTTGCCCTTTAGGACGGCGTCTAGATATGTAAAACGGGACGGCGTCTAGCAATTTGGGACGGCGTCCTGTTACACTAAAACCCACTGATCTGTTTTTCTGAGTCGCGCGCGTTTAGAGGTCATACGTTAATCATTTTGTACCAAACTAAAATTTATCGTGCACACAATACAAACCTAATTACAATTGTGAACCATTTTTTTACGAGTCGTTCACCAAACTCGTCCCCATTTAGATTTAGGCGTTTTTCTTGAAGTTGAGGCTAACCTCATCCTCAATTTCTAGGGGACCATCAACATAGTGTTTGACCCGGTGGCCATTCACTTTAAAAATATCACCCTTCCCGTTCTCCATTTCGACTGTACCATAAGGGTACACCTTTCTAACAACAAAAGGTCCCGTCCATCGGGACTTAAGCTTTCCTGGTGATAGCTTGAAACGGGAATTGTAAACAAGGACACGATCTCCTTCCATGAATTCTTTTGGATGTTTCAATCTTTTGTCGTGCCATTGTTTGGTCTTTTCTTTGTAAATTAGAGAGTTGTCATAGGCTTCAAGCCTCAACTCGTCTAATTCATTTAGTTGGGTCAAACGTAACCGACCCGCTTCTTGGTAATCCAAATTGCATGCCCTTAGCGCCCAATGTGCTTTATGTTCAATCTCCAACGGGAGATGGCATGCTTTTCCGTATACCATACGGAAAGGAGTTGTTCCAATCGGTGTTTTGTAGGCCGTGCGAAAGGCCCACAATGCATCGTTCAACTTGATTGACCACTCTTTTGGATTGGCACCGACGGTCTTTTCAAGTATGCGTTTTAAAGACCGGTTGGTGTTTTCTACTTACCCACTCGTTTGGGGATGATAAGATGTCGAAATTTTATGAATTACTCCATATCTTTTCAACACCTTTTCCAATTGCTTATTGCAAAAGTGGGTGCCCCGGTCACTTATAAGAGCTTTTGGTGTGCCGAACCTAGAGAAAAGTTCCATCAAAAAGTTTACCACTACTCGGCCATCATTTGTTGGTAGGGGTTTTGCCTCCGCCCATTTAGAAACATAATCTATGGCGATAAGTATGTAGAGGTAAGAATGAGATTTTGGAAAGGGGCCCATAAAGTCAATTCCCCAAACATCGAACACCTCGCATACTTGGATGCTTTGTTGAGGCATTTCATCCCGTTTAGTTATTTGACCGGCCTGTTGGCAAGCGTCACAAGCTTTACAGACAGCGTAGGCATCTTTGAATATGGTAGGCCAATAGAAACCGGCCTCGTAAACTTTCTTCCCCGTGATTTGGGGACCAAAGTGCCCACCTGTTGGACCAAGGTGACAGTCAAGCAGAATTTCGGTGCATTCCTTCCCCGAAACACACCGACGGATTATCCCATCGGGACACTGTTTAAAGAGATATGGGTGTTCCCAAAAATAGTATTTTAAGTCACTAAAGAATTTCTTTCTTTTCTGGTGTGACATACCGGTTTCTAGGAATCCACCCGCAAGATAGTTGGCAATGTCTACAAACCATGGATCATCAATTTTCTCAACTCTCATGAGATTTTCATCAGGAAAATTATCTTGGATAACGGTCTCATGTAGAACCCCAAGATTCGGGTTCTCAAGTCGAGAAAGGTGATCGGCAGCTAGGTTTTCGGCACCCTTTTTATCTTTTATATCGATGTCGAATTCTTGCAAAAGCAAGACCCAACGTATTAAACGGGGTTTAGCATCTTGCTTAGAAAGCAAGTACTTTAATGCCGAGTGGTCTGTGTAGACAACCGTCTTTGCTAGTACTAAATAGGATCGGAATTTGTCAAACGAAAAGACGATTGCAAGGAGTTCCTTCTCAGTGGTAGTGTAATTAAGTTGGGCTCCTTGCAGTGTCTTACTAGCATAGTAAATGGGCTTGAAATGTTTTTCTATTCTTTGCCCCAAGACGGCACCAATAGCAAAGTCACTGGCGTCACACATAAGTTCGAATGGTATTGACCAATTCGGCGATATGAGAATCGGTGACTGCGTGAGCTTTGCTTTAAGAAGATTAAAGGCGGTAAGACACTCGTCCGTAAAGACAAATGGAGCGTCCTTCTCAAGAAGTTTGTTCATGGGGGTTGCAATTTTGGAAAAATCTTTAATGAACCGCCGGTAAAAACCGGCGTGCCCCAGAAAACTTCTAACACCTTTCACATTCGTTGGTGGTGGTAATTTGGCTATTACTTCCACTTTAGCCCGATCCACCTCAAGACCTGCACAAGAAATTTTATGACCCAATACAATTCCCTCTTTTACCATAAAATGGCATTTTTCCCAGTTTAGTACAAGATTTGATTCTTCACACCTAATCAACATAAGCTCAAGATTTTTAAGACATGAGTCAAAAGAATCACCGAAGACTGAGAAGTCATCCATGAATACTTCCATAAAGTCTTCAATCATGTCATGAAAAATAGCTACCATACACCTTTGAAAGGTAGCAGGAGCATTGCATAAGCCAAAAGGCATACGCCGATAGGAGAAAGTACCATAAGGACATGTAAAGGTCGTTTTCTCTTGGTCCTCGGGTGCTATAGGGATTTGGAAATATCCCGAGAAACCGTCAAGAAAACAATAAAAATTCTTTCCCGCTAATCTTTCCAACATTTGATCAATGTAAGGAAGGGGAAAATGGTCTTTTCGGGTAGCATCATTTAATTTCCTGTAGTCAATGCATACCCTCCAACCCGTGATAGTCCTGGTAGAAATTAATTGGTCGTCTTCATTTGTGACAACGGTCATGCCACCCTTTTTGGGCACGCATTGGACCGGACTCACCCAAGGACTATCCGAAATCGGATAAATAAGACCCGCATCTAGGAGTTTTACAATCTCCTTCTTAACAACTTCTTGCATATTGGGGTTGAGTCGCCTTTGTCTTTGTACACACGGCTTATAGTTATCTTCCATTAATATCTTATGTGTACAATAAGAGGGACTTATACCCTTGATGTCATGAATTTTCCATGCTAGAGCCGTTTTATGGGCTTTTAACATGGAAACAAGCTTAGATTTCTCACTTACAGAGAGTTCGGATGAAATGATCACCGGGAGAGTAGAACCTTCTTGTAGGTAAGCATATTCCAAGTGACTTGGAAGTGGCTTTAGTTCCAAAACGGGAGGTTCTTCAATCGATGTTTTACATCGGTATTCATTCCCTAAATCCAACTTTCTATACTCTTCATCATTTGGCTCATACCCGTTAGCCATCAAAGTGGTCAACATCTCCACTTCTTCCACCATTGTTTCATCATCACCTTCCACAAAAATGCATTCTCCTGTACCTTGCAATTCTGGAAATTCCTGCAATAACTCCGAATACGTGTCTACGGTTTGCAAATAATAACATTGATCATCAGTAGACTCGGGGTATTGCAAGGCATGGTCAACGGAAAAGGTAACCTTCATATCCTCAATACTAAGGGTCAATTTCTGCCCATGAACATCTATCATAGCTCTAGCGGTATTGAGGAAAGGTCGACCTAATATAAGAGGCACACGTGTGTCCTCCTCCATGTCTAGAATTACAAAATCAGCCGGAAATACTAGGGTACCTACTTTTACTAACATATTCTCTAAAATTCCACGAGGGAATTTAACAGAGCGGTCTGCTAGTTAGATTGCCATTCGAGTTGGTTTCAGTTCCCCGGGGTTTAGCTTAACATATAATGAATAAGGCATTAAATTTATGCTAGCCCCTAAATCCGCTAATGCTTTAATGCATTCCAAATCTCCCAGGAGACATGGTATGGTAAAACTTCCAGGATCAGCTAACTTTTTCGGTATTTTGTTCATCAAAATTGCTGAACAATTAGCATTCATGGTGACGGATGAAAGTTCCTCCATTTTCTTCCGATTAGTAAGTAAGTCTTTTAAAAACTTAGCATACTTGGGCATACCTGAGATTACATCAATGAAAGGCATGTTTATGTTAATTTGTTTAAACATATCTAGGAATTTCGACCTTTCGGCCTCTAGCCTCTCTTGTTGTTGTTTTCTTGGGTATGGGAGTGGTGGTTGATATGGTTTTACTACGGGTTTATCCCGTTCTTCCTTTTCAACCACTTTTTCCGGCTCCTTAACCGGTTCATCATTTTGGTTCAATGGAACCCTGAAATCAGAATTTTCGGGCATTTTTGGAGCATCGTATGCTAGACCACTCCGTGTGGTGATAACATTTGCGTGCTCATTTCGTGGGTTTTTACTGGTATCGCCCGGTAAACTACCTGGTTTCCTCTCGCTCAGTAAATTGGCTAAACCACTCATTTGTTTTTCTAAATTTTGAATTGATGCTTGTTGGTTTCTAAATTGATGTTCGTTTTTCTCGTTGGTTTGGTTTATATTTGTGACAAGCTGAGTTTGTGATGTAATTAACTTTTCCAACATACTCTCTAAATTTGACTTTTTCTCTTCCTGTTGGGGTTTTTGGTAAAAACCCGGAGTTTGTTGTTGGAACCCACTACTTGACCCTTGTTGAAAATTGGAAGTTTGACCTTGAGGGTTGTAGGGGTTGTTAAAGTTCCGGTTAAATTGGGCTCTTCCCTGAAACTGGTTATTATTTCTTTGGCTTATGAAAGCCACTTCTTCTTTTTGAGCCATGGTTAACCCGGCATCACAATCTTTTCCTAAGTGGAGACCTCCACAGTATTCACAACCTACTTTCATACTATGGATTTCCTTGGTGATTTTGTCCATGTTTCGGACAACACCATCTATTTTTACACCTAGGGAGCTTAAGTCATCATAAGCACCGGCGCTTTGGACTTGAGCATTTCGAGTAATTGGGCGTTCTTGATGCCACTCATGAGAATAATCGGCTAGTTTCTCGATTATCTCATAAGCCTCTTGCTCGGTTTTGTCCATAAGAGAACCACCGGCAGCTTGGTCAATTGAAATTCGGGTTGCTACATCACAACCTTTGTAAAAGATTTGGACCTTTTGAAAGGTATCCAAACCATGGTTTGGACAACCTCTTAGCATTTTGGAAAATCGATTCCATGCTTCGTACAGGGTTTCCATCGGCTTTTGACAGAATTGGGTAATTTCGTGTTGGAGTCTCGCGGACTTGGATGCTGGAAAATATTTCTTAAGAAATTTTTCCAACATACCATCCCACGTTTCTATCGTAGCCTCGGCCAATGAATCTAACCAACTTCGTGCTTCCCCTTGGAGTGTCCAAGGGAAAAGTCTTAATAATATGGCCTGGTCAGTTTCTGGTTTAAGTTTAAATAGAAGACATATCTCTTGAAAGAGACGAATATGTTCGTTTGCATCTTCATTCGGACCACCACCAAATTGACACCTGTTATTAATCATTTGAAGAATAGGTCCTTTTATTTCAAAAGTTACCTCACCAGTAGGTGGAGTAATAGCACTACCTTGTCCGGTCCGGGTTGCTTTCATCTTTGCTGCCATTGATTGTCGTGGTACCAACGGTCTTTCTCCTTCCATTTCAAAATTTGGGGGTTGAACGGGTTTACCAAAGTCTGAATATCGAGGCTTGGTCGTACTTGATTCTGAATCAAAGGTTTCTTGCTTTGATGAAGATTCAAAAATTTTAAGTACTTCTTTTGAAATCCTACCAAGCTTTCTATCAGGTTCTGTAAACGGTGTAAGTAATGGAGATTCTGAACTTCGGGTATGTGGCATATGCGACCTATAAACTGTCAATCACACAACTAACAAAAATTATTAAACATACCGATTCTATAAGTTTAAAAATCAAAGATTATTAAAAAATTTAAAATAATTAAGAAACTACTTAATCACAAATCAGTTAATAATTCTATTTTGACACAAAACTGTCCCCGGCAGCGGCGCCAAAAACTTGATGTGCATGCTAATCACCTAAATCGACTCGCCAAGAGTTCTCTTTAGCAAGTACTCAAACTAGAATTACTAAGCGAGGGTTCCCTATTACTTAGACCTTTTCGTTTGTGACTAGTTGATCAACAAGATCAAAGACTTGAATAACAATTGTCTTTGCGTTCGCTCTACAAAATTCATTCCTATTTTGTTTAACCGTTTTAATCTAGTTTACCCCCTTGGTCCGGTTTAGCAAACAATCAATCTAAGACAAGTTGATTGTAAATCAATATGATAAATCAACAAGAGTTCTCTTTATCAACAACATATCAATTAACTAGATACAAATGACTTTAACAACAATAAGCATGGTTCTTAATTCAAGCTTCAATCTATCACGCATAATACATTCAATCAATAAGATTACATCCAATACCTTGGTTATTAATCTAGACAAATATTATAGAAACTAGCCAACAATCATGGTAACAGACAACAATACAATCAAATTATTAACTGAAATCATTGCTGAGAACAAGTAAATAACCTACAAGAACAAGAGTTCTTGGATGAAGAAGGTTTTGATGGATGATGCCTTGATGTTGAGCCTCTTCAAAGAGGTTGGAGTTCTCCAATTTGCTCCTAAAAATCGCCTCTAAACTCTCTGGTTCGTATTCTGATGTGAAACAGTCCCAAAAACTGAAGTTTTAAAGTGGAGAAAGTAGGTAAAAAGCCAAAAAGTCGGCCAAACCTACTACGGGACGTCGTCCCAAAAGGCAGGACGGCGTCCCGTTTCAAAGGTCAAGACGGCGTCCCATATGCCCTAGACGGCGTCCCGATTCGAAAGACAGGACGGCGTCCCACCTTCCAGGACGGCGTCCTGTTGTGCTGATTTTGACTGTTTCGTTTTCTTTTTAATTTCCTTTCATTTGGACGAAGTCTAACATATCTGAAACCTTGTTTTATCATTTTAGAGTGCTATCTTGACTCTAACTCGTATCGGGATCAACCAATGTCATAAATCATCGAAATTCTTTGTAAATCATTCTTCCGATACAAATTTGTACATCTTGGCCTATAGCTTGTAGAACACCTTCATTATCTTCGATTCTAGAGCGTTTTTAGTGATATTGCGATAGATATATATGATGTTATTGAGCAATATCAGATCACCATCTCGATTGCTCATTATTTGAAGTGTCTTCAGAGATTTTCGAAGGGTTTGAACACAGATTGTAATCGTTTGTATACATTTGATGTTCTAACACACTTTTGAAGTCAAAGTATAGCTTTGAAAGATGTAGGAATATAAAAGTGATGGTACCGGTTATATCTCAAATTGAATTCTGAGATTTTAAAATCAGAATATGTAATTGGGTTTGAATGAGTATGGTTGTTTTGATTTCTATGAAAGAATGTATATTATTGTGAAAGTAGGAAGTATAATTGATAATTTGCTTAATCTGATTCGAAGAATGTAACATATTAATTGTGAATTTATATATATCTCTCGGGTATTACCTACCCGTTAAAAAAAATTTCACAATTAATATTTTGTACATAAGAATTTTATTATAGTCTTTATGAAAATATATATGTATATATTCTTCTCAGATGTAACATAGATTTTAATGAGTTAATACTAAATTAAACTCATTCGATTTACGGTTGGAACTAGAATTGAATAATTCCTTTAAGGCTTTAGAGGTTACATAAGTATTTCTTCAATAATATTGAAATTATGAATCAATACTTCGTTATTTGTTGAGATGTGATGCTGGTTTTTATTAAATTCTTGTGAACTTCGCAAAGTACGAATGATGTTATCTGAAAAGTTTCGGTTACATCAATGATGAAGTGTAAAATCAAATATATACTTGATTTATTAGGAATTGGAATTTGTTGAATTGAGACAGAGATTGTAGTTAACGATGGTTAAGTCGCGGGTGAGGGACGTACATTATTGCATATTTGTAATATGAATTAACCGAGTAGTTAAGATTCACACACAATAGCTTTAACACGGAAAGATTTATTTTTTTATTTCAAAATATATATATATATATATATATATATATATATATATATATATATATATATATATATATATATATATATATATATATATATATATATATATATATATATATATATATATAATATATATATAATTTCTTCAGAGGGAATGAGTTAATTCTTCATAACTTGTTGATACAATATACACGTTATTGATTCGTAATGATGTAAACAGTGATTCTTGAACTGACGGAGTTTGTGATGTTATAGGTGTTGTTGATTCTGATGTTGACTGTACTGACGATACTGGTGACGCTGATGGTACTGTTGATGCTATTGGTAAAACAAGTTTAACTTGTTAATCACACGCCATTTTTGTCAGGGTTTCTACTCTTTCTTCTATCATTTTGGTTCGCTTAACTGATTTATGGTTAGGGCTAGATTAGATAATCTCTAAGACTTTAGAGATTATATAATCGCCGCGGAATGTTTCTCCAATGAAGTTATGAATTAATACTTAGTCAGTTATTGTTGTTGGTACTCCTTGGTATCTATGGTACGTATGACGTTGATACTCGTGGGACAGATTGTGAAGTTGAGGTTTACAACGCGGTTGTGGTTGGAGGTGGTAATGGTACTGTTGGCGTTGATGATGGTGGTACTGGTTATGTTGCTGATGCTGCTGCTGGTGTTTGTAATCTCTGAACCATATTCTACAAAGCCACTACCCGAGCGCGAAGTTCGTTGACTTCTTCTATTATTCCAGGATGATTGTCGGTCGGAACGAGCGGATAAATAAAATCTAGAATTTGATGTAGTATATAATCGTGACGAGATACCCTGGAAATGAGAGAGAAAATGGTGTCTCGAACAGGTTCGCCGGTAAGTGCTTCAGGTTCTTCGCCAAGAGGGCAATGTGGTGGATGGAAAGGATCGCCTTCTTCTTGTTTCCAATGATTGAGGAGGCTACGAACCCATCCCCAATTCATCCAGAATAGGTGATGACTGATTGGTTGATCCATTCCGGTCACACTGCTTTCGGAGCTTGAGTGAGATTCTATTTCGGAATCCGAGTGACTTGAACTGATGACAAATTCCATTTCGTACGATTGGATAAAGGATTTTTCGATATAAAATGATTTTTCGGCTATCGGGTGGTATTCTATTTACCTAGGATATCTATATATAGAGATCAAAAGATTTCATAGATTACGGAGGAATTTTCGGGATATGTCAGGCAAAGTTTAAAGTAACAGATACGATAAGATATGATTTAGCAGATACGCTAAGATATGAATTTTGTCTATACACTACTCATGCAATTAATGTAGCAAGACGTGTCTAGACTAATAATGATAAGCAGGTAATTTCCTATGGAAGATAAGTAGATGATTTCCGACTAGAAATGATAAGCAAAACTTTTGACATGCAGACACTGTCGAAGTCCAGACTCACTAATGCATCCTAACGACTTATCAGTTAGACACACTAATGCAGACCTGGTTCGCTAAGACCACCGCTCTGATACCAACTGAAAGGACCCGTTCATATATATTATAAACGATTCACAATAGTTGATTACATCGCGAGGTATTTGACCTCTATATGATACATTTTACAAACATTGCATTTGTTTTTAAAAGACAAACTTTCTTTACATCGAAAATTGACAGGCATGTATACCATTTCATAATATCCACTATTCAACTATAAATTGACTTAATAATAATAATCTTTAATGAACTCAATGACTTGAATGCAACGTTCTTCGAAATATGCCATGAAAGTCTCCAATTAATATCTTTAAAATGAGCAAATGCACAGCGGAAGATTTCTTTAATACCTGAGAATAAACATGCTTTAAAGTGTCAACCAAAAGGTTGGTGAGTTCATTAGTTTATCATAATCATTCATTTTCATCATTTTAATAGACCACAAGAATTTCATTTCCAGTTCTCATAAATATACGTCCCATGCATAGAGACAAAAATCATTCATATGGATTGAACACCTGGTAACCGACATTCACAATATGCATATAAGAATATCCCCATCATTCCGGGATCCTCCTTCGGACATGATATAAATTTCGAAGTACTAAAGCATCCGGTACTTTGGATGGGGCTTGTTGGGCCCAATAGATCAATCTTTAGGATTCGCGTCAATTAGGGTGTCTGTTCCCTAATTCTTAGATTACCAGACTTAATAAAAAGGGGCATATTCGATTTTGATAATTCAACCATATAATGTAGTTTCGATTACTTGTGTCTATTTCGTAAAACATTTATAAAAATTGCGCATGTATTCTCAGCCCAAAAATATAAAGGGTAAAAAGGCAAATGAAACTCACCATACTGTATTTCGTAGTGAAAATACATATAACGTCATTGAACTAGTGCAAGGTTGGCCTCGGATTCACGAACCTAAATTAATTATATATAATTATATGTTGGTCAATATTTGTCTAACAATTAGGTCAGGTCATAGTGTACCACAATCCTAATGCTCGAGACTAATATGCAAAAGTCAACAAAAGTCAATTTGACTCAAAATGATTTCCAAAATTTATACATGATTATAATATATTTTAAATATCGTCGTTTTATATTTTAAAATATTTTTAAAAGATTTATTAGAGTAAATAATATAATTCATTTATTAATAAATAAAATTTTATATTAAAATTTATATAATAAAATATACTTTTATATATATTAAGTAATAAAATTTATAGGGTTCATTTAATATCATAAAGATAATATGATAGGTATTATTAAAGTAATTTATTACACGTAGTAAAATATGTTTGTATTACATATTTATTTGATAAAATAATATCTATAATGTTAGTAAGTAAAAGTTGTATTATTTTGTAATAATAATTATTATTATAAAAATATCAATATTTATAATTACTAAGGTGATATTATGATAAAACGATAATTCTAATTATGATAACTTTAATATTTACAATAATTTTTAATATTATCTTTAAAATAATAATTCTATTTAAAATGATAATAAAAATGATATTTTATAGTAACAATGACATTTCTATTAAAATGATAATTTTTGTTAAAATGATATTTTTTGTTAAAATGATAGTTTTGATACTAACAATACTTTTAATAATAATAGTAATGATAAAAATAATAAGAACGATAATTTTATCTAAATCAATATCTTATAATATTTTAATTTCATCATGATACTCTTACTCATTATTTCCTAATCGTTTCGTTTAATAGCTTTTAATCGTCTTTTATATCGTGCTCATAATAATGATAATAATAGTAATCAAAATAATTAGGTGTTACTAATATTAGTTTTAATTACAATAATACTAATAATGATAATTACTATGACATTATTAACGATAATGATAATATAATAATAATAATAATAACAATAACCATTTTTAAATAATGATATATATATTAATAATGATAATAATAATAATGATAATAATAATAATAATAATAATAATAATAATTATAATTAGATAATAATAATAATAATTAGATAATAATAATAATAATAATACTAATTATAACTTTAATGATAATAACGATAGTAATAATAATAAAAAAAATAATTTTTAATGATAAATCCTTTTATTGATAATAATAATAATAATAATAATAATAATAATAATAATAATAATAATAATAATAATAATAATAATAATAATAATAATAATAATAATAATAATAATAATAATAATAAGATAAAACTAGAACGACGATAATAACGACGATAATAATAATCATTTTTAATAATAATACAAAAATTCGATGGACTATAACTTCAAATCCGTTCATCGAAATCATTCGATATCTAAATAAAAAGTTCTTAATTTTTCGCTAGCTTTCCAACGACATGCATATCTTATACCTTATCTCAGTCGCATATATAACTAATTCAGGATTCAACATAATCTAACTAAAGGCAATATCAAAAGTACAAACATGCATAATCCTATATACTCGAGCACTAGTCAGGGATACACTATTAGTATGTAAAAGTTAAATTATGAGTACTCACGTATCAATATTGAGATTCAATATTGCAGGAAAGGTACGTAGATGCAACGGAGATGATAAACACTATATTGACCTCATGAGCATACCCATGAACCATACCCAATCACCTCCATAGCTATAACCCATAATTTCCTTAATCCAATCCCACTCGAAAAACAATTTCAAAATCACCCGGACCGCACTCCGACGTAATATTTTATGTATACTAATAATATCTTGAAATAATACGGAGTAAATATATATATGTAAATCGATTGAGAGAGTTTAGAGAAAAATATTTTCAAGTTTCTATGAAATAATGAAACCTATTGAATTCTATTTATAATAGATTTTTGAATTATTAAAGTGAATTATTAAAGTATGAATTATTAAAGTGAATTATTAAAGTATGAATTATTAAAGTGAATTATTAAAGTATGACTTATTAAAGTGAATTATTAAAGTATGAATTTTTAAAGTGAATTATTAAAGTATGAATTATTAAAGTGAATTATTAAAGTCAAAGTAAAGTAAAAAATAAAGTAAAGGTAAAGTTTAAGTATAGTAAAAGTATAAAACTATGTACGTATAATACGCGTATAAATATATATAATATTAATTTAAATCGTTATATATATTTAATAAAATAAAATATAAATATCGTTATCTTTATCATACTGGTTAAGTAATGAGTTGTCAAAAGTGGTTCTAGATATTTATAAAAGTTATATACGTTTTAATAATAAAGTTCTTTTTAAACTGAAAACGTTTTTGTACGTTTGAAACTAAATCAAATAAATATAATAATTTTGTTTTCCAAAACCAAATATATTTTTAAGAATCATTTTGTTTAAAGGTTAAAATAATGGAAATCGTTATATCATAAAATGTTTTAGAAAAGTAGAATCATATATATTCATAATAGGTTTCAAGTTTTTAAATTACAGTCTGTTGGTGAAGCATGGGATAAAGTTCAAAGGTTAAATAAACGTATGAAATCATCTTAATGAAAAATGTCGAGTTACTTACTTGTCGATATCCAACATCTAAGTTAGTTACACTTCACGTTCTTACTTATAAATCACTTTACCATTTTTCGAATGTTGTAAAAAAGAATAGATTTATTAAATCACAGTGGACCTCATAACATAGACCCGTAATCATATCACAATGTATCTGATAAATTAATCATTTGATATTATCTTCTAATTCCATCGATAAACATATTGAAACAAATACGTTCATGTAAAGTATTATACGTTTAATACTTTATTAATATTCTCAAGTTATAATATATATACATATATATACATATTTATTTATATATAACGGTTCGTGAATCGTTGGAATTTGGTCGAGGTTATAATGAATGCATGAACACAATTTAAAATTCTTGAGATTTAACTTAACAAACTTTGCTTATCGTGTTGGAATAATATAAAGATAAAGTTTAAATTTGGTTGGAAATTTCCGGGTTGTCACAAACACTACGTTTACAGATTTTGAAATTAAATTCGAATTCAAGCTTTTCAAAAATTAAAACGCGAACAGAGCATAACCTGTGTTCTATGTTTGTTTTCTGTTTAAATTTAATTGAAAAATAGCTGTAATGGCTTTTAATGGATAATGACGATGTATGAATGAATTACTTAATTCATATAAGTATGTAATTTATTTGATTTATAGCCTGTAGTGGGTCGACATGAAGATATTCGCTCAGCACATAAAAAAAAAAATCAGATTGTGATTTCAAACAAAATGGTACGATTGATCTTGATATATAACGAATTTGGAGACACAAATAAAATCCAAAACAGTTTGATTGCTACGTTAAACCAAACCCAATTATTTATATGATTATATAATCAGTATAATTAAATAATTAAGTAGATTAATAATAATATTAATAATAATATTAATAATAATACTGATTTTATAAATAATAATAATAATAATAATTAATAATAACATTAACAACTATGATGATAATAATCAATCTTAAAAATGATTTTATTAATAATAGAAATGATGAATTATATTATTTATATGATAATATTAATAATAACTTTACTAATAACAGTAATTATATTTATAAAAGTAATAATATTAATAATAATAATAATAATAATAATAATAATAATAATCATAATAACCAATAATATTTAAATTTCAGCTAAATAATAATTTTAATCATTCTTATAGAAATATTTATATTTTTAGTATTTATTTTGATAATCATAACCTTAAATTTATTAGAATTCTAGTATTTAACATTTGTTAATATTACTAATAACGATATTAATAATTATGAAAGTAGTAATAATATAATTTGTCATTAACATTATATTTTTAACTTATAGTTATATTTAATATTTTTATTTTACAATTTATTACTTATGTAATATTTACTAATTATATATAATGTTTAATTGAATATTTATACACTATATCTATATTATATATAAAAATCATATATATTTTATATATAAATTTATTTTAATATCAACTTAACTATTCTGTATATTATTTTACATATTTAATTTTAATGTTTAAATTATATTTTATAATTTCGAATTATAATATAACATTACATTTAAATATATACATATTTAGTTACAAACAATTGTTCGTGAATCATCGGGTAATAGTCAAAGGTCGGATGATTTCTTAAAGTAGTTCAAACATTTTGAGACTCAAATTAGTAGACTTTGCTTATCGTGTCAGAATCTTATAAAGATCAAGTTTAAATTTGGTCAGAAATTTCCGGGTCGTCACAGTTTGGATTAAAACTATCATGTTGATGGGTCGAACTTACATTACATATGATTAAAGGCCTTCGTGCCTCTTTGTAAACATTAAAATTGTTGTATTGTTTAAATGGGTTGTATGGAACGGTTTACGTTATGTAACCATTTAATTGGGCATTAATGGTCTATTAATTCAAAAAAAAATATTGTCGTGTTGAATACGGGTTGGGTTGTTACAAGATTGCAAAGTGCCGTTTACATGTAATCATCACAAATCAACGGCTATTAAAATGCGTCAGGATTTCAACAGCTAAATATATAGCCGTTAGAATAAAATGATATGAGTAGCCGTTAGAATAAAATGATATGACGCATATGGTTTAATTGCAAGATGTGCATAATTACGTAACGAAGTGTAGGTATGCGACTACTTTTTGAAGATCACGAAAGCTACAATTTTTATTTTTTAGAGTTTATTGTCTTACATTTTCTACAAAAATGTAACACAATAAACTGGGGGGACTTGATCATATACATACATATGTATATGTATATTTGTAGTGCGAAAAGCTGATTAAAGGCAATGGATGCAAGACAATAAACCGCGGTGAATGTGAACATGCGCGGTGGGGCTTCGCGGAATATTAAAGAGTGCGTAGGGTTCTCGCAGTACTTGTGCGGAATGCCTAAGTGCGCGCACATCTTACTTCCGCGTAAGTCTCAAACCTATAAATAGGGAGCTTGGCCTCTCATTTGAGGTTGTTGATTCTGGAAGAATTGCCCTAGCTGTATTGATCTCTCTCGTGAGTTTGCCGGAGACTTGATCTTTGTTGGTTAAGGTAATTTACGAAGACCGGGACATGGTTGTTGATCGTTTAGCACTTAATGAAATATGACAATAAGGTCCCAAAATCCTAATCGACATCTATTGTACCCCCTCATTGCACTCAATCCTTGATTAGCCTTCATATGATAATCTATGATTGATCATATATTGCCTCAATTGTTGTTTCCTTACATATTTGCTTGGCCATATAGATCATACAGATGTACAGATTATAGTAGTACATGGCCAAAGAGAATATCAGGTGTGTATATGTTTGCATTTTTTATTATGAAATAAAGTTGTTTTGCTCTTTTTTTTAAAGTAACAATTTCATTACAACTACATATTATTGAGATTATCGAAACATGGGTTAAGCCGTGCAACGCACGGGCTTTGCTCACTAGTGGTGTAGACGACGGATTGATGGATCTTAGGTCGCTTATGATCGTGACTAGAGGCGAAAAACACTAGAAACTAGTAAAACCGAGATACGGCTCGTGTCGGGTTTGATTTGGTCAAACCTAGGGTTGAATCTAGATTAGATCGAAGTCTAGACGTATGATTTCGATGGTAATTGGTGCTAGGGATCGAATGGAACGAATACCAGTTAATTAGGGTTATTGGAATGTGTAACCTCAACAAGGAGGCTTAAACCCGTATATATACTGCATTACTGACACAGTCGGTCGACTGTGTAAGATAGTCGGTCGACTGAGTGACACAGTCGGTCGAGTGTGTGGACACACTCGGTCGACTGTGTATGCAGTTTAACATATTGATTTGTTTAAATAAATAAGCACTCACAAATACATTTATAATCAATAGTCAACAAGATATGTTATTACATACCATCTACGACTGTGAATTACATGCACCAATAAGTAGGAATATAAAATTGAAAAAAATATGGGGTTCTATGATTTTATTTAGTGGTGTCCTACACAATTTTGAATCGTATTTTGTAAAAAAAAAAAACAAAACTAGTGGTCTCATGTCGTAGTCTTAAGCAGGTTCACCATTGTGCTTAGGAGAATCTATGTATCTATATCTATCTATCTATACTATACATTAAAAGAAAAGATACATTGAGATACACTTTTTTAGGATTCTTGAATTTGGACCATTAGATCAAAAAAATCACCTCCATTACCCTTGCTTAATAATACTTGGATTAACCTATAACGTTATACCTAATTATATTAAGACTTCTCATAATACCCTTGATTCAATAAAACTTACGGGAGTATCTGAACTGAATAGGGGTCACGCTATTTACCACTTCACCCCATTCTCATCAACACTAATTTCCATTCTGGAAACACATGAGTTCTCTCTTCAAGAACAGACAACCACCGTATCCTAATCTAGTAATCTCAATGGTTTGATTTTCCAATTGGCAAAGAACAAAGTTTGCGTATCACAATTCAGTCGCAAGATTCAGATTCATTAATCGCGGGTGAGTATTTCTGATTTAGGGCTTCGATCAATCGATTTTTCAAATTTCATATCTGATTTGGTGCTTCGATCAAATCGCGGGTGAGTTTTTTTGAATCAGAAATCAATCAAGGGTTAGTATAATCTTCATTTGCAAATCACGAGTTAGTCTTTCTTATTTTTTGTTTCGATTTTACATCAAATCAAATCTGTTACAATGTTATCGTCAGAAATCAATAGTTGTTTTTGAAAAAATAAATCATCAGGAGGCCTAACCATCGGTCGTTGGTATGATGAATTACTTTAAGAGATTGACTTTTTGGGTTATTTTTTTGTTAGTTCAAAAATTTTGATGCAATTTTTGTCTTACCCTGTGCTAAATCATCTTCTATATTAATTACCTGAGCTGTGTTTTTTTGAAAATTTGACAATTTGTGTTTCAGATCATACAATAACTTGTAAAAATGGTGAAAAAGAAAGAGAGGTCAGTGAACGTATCAGGAAAACCAAAGTATTCTCTCGATGTCAACAGGGATGCCGGAAGCAAAAATAAAAGGGCACCAGCCGTACTTCTGCCATCGTTCGACTAAGACAAATTGGTAAACAAACTCATCCTTGTGGATAACCAGGTTATTTTTTTCCTCAGTTGTATAATGTAAACTTGATATGCAGTTACTTATGACCCGGTGACTGATTTAGATCCAGGTCAATATACTTATGACTAATTTTACTATATATATAATGAGAATGAGAATATTAATAAACAGTATTTATATATACACTTTATACACTTTAAAAATAAGTCACTTGTTGAGTTGTGATATTAGTGGATCTTGATAAATATAAAGTAATCATAGTCAAAACAATCAAATCAGTGCTCTTATGAGCATTTGAGCAGTTGACCCGTTTTAGCCTAAAGTGTCCAAATGGGTTTTTATGTTTATAATCACGTCCAGTGTTTTGAGGTAAGTAAATTTGCAAGTTTTTTGTTTATGCAAACGACTTTTGGGTCTATTTTGGTGAGATTAGATGATAAAAGCCCATTTGGTCCATCCGCGCCTATGAATACCCATATACGTTATTTATACTTGTCGTATAATTTTAGTGGGTCCAGATTAACAAATGATGTACTCCATTTATATTGGTTATGATCTTATTTTCAGGTTAAAATTTCTGTGTTGCATCCTGTTGAGGTACTTAATTTGACAGATGATGTTGCACACAAAGGGTTGTCAAAGGATTCATTGAAACGCTTGCGAAGCTATGAAATTTCACATGAAACTACAACAATTCAAAATATTTGTTGCACAATTTGTTTGCAGGTCTGTGTTTCTTACACGAACTACTGTCATATTTATTTCACTTCACTCATGTAAAGTATTACAGTGTATCGGGATGTTGAAGTTGGTGAAATTGCTCGGTGCTTACCTCATTGTCAACACACATTTCACACATTTGTGTCGATAAGTGGCTAACTCAGACATCACTCGTGCCCCATCTGTAGACAACAAGTATAAGATTTCAGTAGCTGCTAATTACAACAATATTTGCTGGTGTGATACCTTTCTACATATGGTCCTTATCTCTAAAACGGTATATATCAATTTTACTAAGTATACTTATTATTGCCTAGTTCCATTTGTTCTGTTAATTTTATTTGAATTATTTTTTAGTGGTTAGTGATTTTAGTTAGATGGTGTTTAAAGAAAAAAAACCCCTTAATTTCATATACATGTAAGTAGCAAATGTATTTGTTTTCAGTATACTTTTTAGTGAGCAACGTTTTGAAATTTTTCAATTCACTAAACTGATAGATCTTTCCTTAATTTAGGTGAGATGAGTTCTTTTTGAAGGAAAGCCTACTAAATTGTTTTTGCACTCTAGCAATTGGTTATGCTATCATGTACTTAATGTTATCGAATAGGTTTTTTTTGGGTTTTCATTGTGCTTGCACTACAAGTTAAGTGTGTTTTCATGGCCACCTCTAAAATGTTCATTTAGATATGTTCGAACATAAAATCCTATTTTCAAACATAATGACTTCTTTAACAGTAAATCACCTTGGCTATGATTACTTTTTTCCAAGGTTTTAATCATTTTTAGCAATGGTAGACAAGGGATGCATTTATTGGGTGGTTGGTACAAATGCAGTAGTGCTTGAAAATGACTTGCCATTTGAACAAAATGAGAAAACTTGACCAGGTTATTGGGGTAGATGAAGTGGTAAGGTAAAGATGTTATGTAATTGTACAACAAAGCATTATTGGATTGTACCAATAGTGTCTGCACAATAGGAAGCATAGTGCTATTTAACCTTATCTTTTACCACTCAAATATTTCAAGGCAAAACTTCTTTCAGAATGCATGTTCCTTAGTAAACCATGGCCAATTCCATCTCCATACCCTGATGAAAGGTCGAGCTCTCAAGATAACTACTACCTTGAAGGTTATGTCAATGATCGTGGACGAGTCGTGACATGTTTTGGATGTCGTTTAATTTATGAAGCTCAAATGTATTCTAGCAATATATTTGACGATAAGCAACCTAACGATCGGAAAATATTTTCTTTTAAAGTCATAATGGTTGTATAGGTTTAGCCTTAATCATGATGAATTCCAGGTGCATTGGAGATTCTTCATCACTATTTTTATTACAGGTAATCTTATTCACCTTTTACATTCTTTTCTTTATTAGTTTTATAATTTGTTGTTGTTATTTACAAAATGGGTGAGTTGAGTAATTGTTCGTTTTTACTTTGGACTGTGTGTGTTTATCTATCATGTTGTAATTTTTTGCTTATAAAATAAAACACTTTGTAGATTTTATGTTATTTTATTTTAGGGCTCTTATCGTATTTTAATTGTGGTTGCTGGAACTTAATGTCACATTTTGTTAACTATCTCCAGCTAAACATTTCACAGATGGTGGCCATTAATGAACTTGAAGAAAGCATTGTGGCTTTTATGAACTAACTATAAAGACACGGTTTGACTTCAGTTGTTGTAAGTTTCTTTAACTCAGTCATTTTTTAGAATTCTCAAAATCTCTTTTAAGTTGGTTAACAAAGACAACCGATCCCAAGAGTCACAACATCTGAATACATGTCCCATAAGATTGGTATTATTCAATATACTTAAAAACTTATTTTTGGTAGTTAGCACTCTTACGATCATGTCTTGTGTGTTGTATGTTGTATGTTATAGTTTTCAATTCTGAGCGTTTTCATTTGTATGTTACAGTGTTCGTTTATCAACAGCTTTCTATAACTTTAACACAAACTTTTAATTGGAGGGGGGCTTCAAGCAAGGCAAATCTTGCGGGTAATTTTTATTACCGAAACCCGCAATTCTTGCGTACATTTAGGTATTACTGAGAAGATGTTGGGATAATGAAGGTCTTTTTATGATGTGAATATGACGTTTAATGATTTAATCGTTCAAATGGTATATTTCAATTTTTACGTATGAATAGTTTGATTTATTTATTGATGTTTTAGGTCATTTTGAAGGTACCAAAGATTCAGTTTTATGATGCAAAGGTTATTTTTCATTACTCCGAGGTACTTTCCATCATCCAAGTTCGAAAAAGGTAAGGTAAACTCATTTGCCAATCATAATTTATTAGTTTTTGGGGAAGTTTAAATTGATTAACCAGCTACTACAAAAAAGAATGAATATGATTAGTAAATTTCTCTTTGTTTCCAATCATTGTAACATGAATTCATCCTTTTTAATCTTTATATATCTATATAATGTCAAATGTTACTGACTACTGTCGGTTCCCCTATTTTTTCATAGGTCGTTTTTCTTGAACTTGGTGGTGAAAATTAACCAGTAAGAGTTAGTTTAAATTTTTTAAACCTAACATGTGTACTTAGTGTAATTGCACTTTATTTACATACTTAATTACTATGTGATTGATTTGTAAAATTATTTTGTATGTCATTACAAGTTATAACACATTAGTTGTGACCTTTTTTGGAATGACATTTATGATTTTATGATATTTGTAGGTGAGTATTTTTCAAGTTTTAAGCAAAGTAGAGTTGATAGAAAAGAGTATTTTTAAACTTAATCATTGCAAAATGTATTGCCATAGCAATAAGCATTGGCTTTCTATTAAGGTTTAGTGTACACAAAAGCTTAAATTTATTTGATTTAAATTCATATTAAGTTCATGCAATGAAAATTAAGTGCATTTTAAAAAAAGTAGAAATTTATATTCGATTTTTCAACAATCAACATTAGATAATCAGTATGTTTGAATTAGAGCATAATTAAGATGTTAATGTGGATTGAGAGAGGCTATTAATTTGATAATGACAGATTTACCTTATGACATGTGGGATGTGAACTGGATAGGGCATCATTTAACGTCATGGTTGATGCTTATGGAAGATCCAGTCTTCATGAAGGTAAGAACAATCTAATATGCTAACTGAATCATTATGGTCATTCTCATTTAATGAATGATAACATGATTGTCCGTAGATGTTATTTTTGGTCAATCTAACCTAAGGAATGATAAGAGGTTTGTGTGACTATTCTCTTGAAAGGTGGATAAATATTATAAAGCATCATTGAACCACTAACTGTTTTGGTCATTTTAACTATTAATGTTATTTTGTTGTGGTAAAAATGTATCATGTAATAAATTAATGTTTGCACTTAAGTATGAGAATGACCATAACAATTTGGTATAACATAATAAGTTAATATATGCAATTATATTATCTTGGGTCAGTATTGAAGCGACCCGTCCTAATCCATCTGGATGAAGTCCATACCGATTATAAACGATTTACAACAGTTGATTACATCGCGAGGTATTGACCTTTATATGATACATTTTACAAACATTGCATTCGTTTTTAAAAGACAAACTTCCTTTACATTGAAAGTTGACAGGCATGCATGCTATCTCATAATATATCCAAACTATAAACGACTTAATAATATTCTTGATGAACTCAACGACTCGAATGCAACGTCTTTTGAAATATGTCATGAATGACTCCAAGTAATATCTCTAAAATGAGCAAATGTACAGCGGAAGAGTTCTTTAATACCTGAGAATAAACATGCTTTAAAGTGTCAACCAAAAGGTTGGTGAGTTCATTAGTTTAACATAAATAATCATTTCCATCATTTTAATAGACCACAAGATTTTCATTTTCAGTTCTCATAAATATACGTCCCATGCATAGAGACAAAAATAATCATTCCTATGGTGAACACCTGGTAACCGACATTAACAAGATGCATATAAGAATATCCCCTATCATTCCGGGAAATCCTTCGGACATGATAAAACAACATCGAAGTACTAAAGCATCCGGTACTTTGGATGTGGTTCGTTAGGCCCAATATATCTATCTTTAGGATTCTCGTCAATTAGTAGACTGGTTTACTAATTCTTAGGCTATCAAGCAAAAGGGGCATATTCAGCTTCGATCATTCAACCATATAATATAGTTTCGATTACTTGTGTGTATTTCGTAAAACATTTATAAAAGCGCATGTATTCTCAGTTCCAAAAATATATATTGCAAAAGCATTTAAAAAGGGAGTAATGAAACTCACCTAATGTATTTTGTAGTAAAAATACATATGACTATATTGAACAATGCAGGGTTGGCCTCGGATTCACGAATCTATATCATTTGTATATTTATTAATACATGTAATCGTAATTGAATGAATATATATATATATATATATATATATATATATATATATATATATATATATATATATATATATATATATATATATAAATTTATTGGTTACACCATTTTTATGTTAATAATATATATTTTTAATTTGTATATACATTCAAAATAGTTATTATTTTATAGTTATATTAATATATATGTATATCTGCTTAGTGTTATATTATAAATACCTAAATTGTTATATATGAATATTTCTAAAATAATTTGTTAATATAGTTAATATATACTTATAATCTTAACAACGTCGTTAAAACTTTTATTTTCATAGTTATAATTATTTTGAATAATAATTCTTACATTAATCTAGTTAATATTAATAACAATGATATTAATATTAATAATAATAATACATAATGATAATACTAATAGTTATAGCATGATACCAATACTAATCTTTATAAACCGTTAATAATTTGTATTATTTTCATAATGACAATACTAATAATAATCATAATCATAATAATGTTAATAATACTAACAATATCAATAATAATAATAATAATAATAATAATAATAATCCTAAATATTTATACTTTGTTAGTAATAATAATATTAATAACAATTTACTTACCATAATAATAATAATAATAATAATAATAATAATAATAATAATAATAATAATAATAAGTGTTAATTAATAATACTAATAAATATTATAATTTTAATACTTAATGTTAATAATAATAATAATAATAATAATAATAATAATAATAATAATAACAATAATAATAATAATCATAATAATGACAATATAATTATAGTTATAATAAGAACAATAATAAAAATTAATATTAATATTAATAATAATAATTTAATGAAGAAACTACCTCAAAAACGATTTTCTAAAAAAAAGTTGCCCCAGACCGGGATCGAACCCGAGACCTCACGTTCCCCTTACACACCCCTCAACCGCCTGAGCTGTTCTGTCTTTCTGAAATTAAGCCTTTTTAATTATTTATAACCTATTTTAAATCTATCCCCTAATTCACCTTCTTCTTCCTCAAGAACTTGAAATCGAACAAGTTTTAAATCACACTATCATCATGTTAAAACATTTGTTTTAACATTGGTAATTGAAATAGAAATGTTTGATTATGAAAACATTTGAATTGTTAATACAGAAAGAAAATTAAAATCTTTAACAGACTCGTTTTTGAAGTTTATGAACTCAAATCACGTTTCGCTAATCTAGGTTGTTTTAGCTAATAATTTTAACATGAAAGGAGTTGTAAACGACTCATAGAAACTATCTGGATCTTTAATTTAACTTGAAACATAACAATTAGCTCGAATTTGTTTGAAGAACAATGTTTGACTTTTTCAAATCGAAGCTTTGACTCTAAAATTTGAACTTGATAAATGAAATTGAACCTTGCAACTTTCCAGATAGTTTAAGCAAATGATTTACAACAATCCTACATTCCTACTTTTTGAAATTCGTTAAATAATCGAGCTTTTTGAAAAATGAAACCAAGAACAGGGCAGAACCTGTGTTTCTTTGACTTCTTTGTTTTAATTCGAATACTTTGAATGCTGTAAATGGTAATTGAAGTTGTTAGTTGATAATGTGACTCGTTTTCCTCTTATTTACACTGAATGTGATTGTATTTTAGCATCTTAAATCGACAGGAAATTACATCAGGTACAGAAATAAATAAAAAATAAAATAAAAAGGGGAATTGATTGATAACTAATTTGTACGATCTGCGAGTGATGTTTAACAATTGAAGAGACAGAAACAAATCGTTGTGATATATAGGATAACGATGTGAAACGGATTTTGGGCTCATTCAGATATATAAATACTATATATTTTAATTACTTGATATTTATTATTAATAATAATACATATAAATATTAATTATAATTATCTTTATAATATAAATACTGATTTTTACTATATATCAGTATGTAATGGTCTATGTATATATATATATATATATATATATATATATATATATATATATATATATATATATATATATATTCGTATATATCCATCTTTAATTATACCTTTATTTGTATATCCTTTTATTTACATTATTTGTATTTATAGATTATAATTAGTCTTATTATTAATAATATAATATTAATACTAATATTATTACTAATGATAATGATAATAATTACTATAAAAGGTATAACAATAATACTGATTATAATAATACTAATATTAATAATAATAATAATAATAATAATAATATTAATAATAATATTAATAATAATAATAATAATAATACTGTATCAAATTATATATATCCAATTTGTATCTTTAGATTATATATTTAAATAATATTAATAACACTAGTATTGATGTTAATATTGAAAATAATAACAATATTATTATAACAGCTATATTAATAATCAAGATAATACTAATAATAAGAATGATAATGATATTAATGATATTTAATAATAATAAAATGGTAATAATAATAATAAATAATAATTTAAATTTAAATTATAATTAGATCATAATTTTAATCATTCTTATAATAATACTTATATTTTTAACTCTTGTTTTGATAATCAAACCTTACAATTATTAGAATTTTTATTTATAATAATAATAATAATAATAATAATAATAATAATAATAATAATAATATAATAATAATAATAATAATAATAATAATAATAATAATAATAATAATAATAATAAGATTACTAATGTTAATAAAAATATAGAAAATAACTATAACAATTGAATTTAATTATATTTTTAACCAGTAATCGAACTTAATATTACATTTTATTAATTATGACATATATATAATAACATATATATAACATTTAATATTTATATATATTACCATATACATATAACATTAACTATGTATAGAAATCATATAGGTTTACATATAGATTTATTTTCATCACAACTTTATTATTTTATATATTACTTTACATATTCATTTCAAATGATTAAATTGTTTTCTATTATTTCAATTTATTATATATTCTTATATATATATATATATATATATATATATATATATATATATATATATATATATATATATATATATATATATACAAATTTATGTACACACAATTGTTCGTGAATCGTCGAGAATAGTCAAAGGTCAAATGCATTAATGAAAAATTGTTCAAACATTTTGAGACTTGATTTAATAAACTTTGCTTATCGTGTTAGAATCATAATAAGATTTAAGTTTAAATTTGGTCGGAAATTCCCGGGTCGTCACAGTACCTACCCGTTAAAGAAATTTCGTCCCGAAATTTGAGTGAGGTGGTCATGGCTAACAATAAAAAATGTTTTCATGATGAATATGAGTTGATAAATAGAGTTTTATCATCATTGAGTAATATGGATAAAACAATTTGATTATTCGAAGAGTACGAGTGAAGCTATTCATAAAAGAATGAAATGAGAAACAAAGATTTGTTTTTAACTTTTGACGTAGTCAGGTTTGAATTCCGGAATTCAAGGGATTTAAAGAAAATCTATGAGATCTATAAGATCTGATTCTTCGGTAAATGAGGAAATTAAGATCTCTATAATTAAATACGGTGATCTGCCTCGATTACTCTGTCTGATATTTCCATTATAAATTAAACTCTTCCGTTCCATTATTCTCACCATTCCTATACTTTCTTTCTTAGTTCATACATCCAAAAGATTGTGAAAATGCTTAATCCCATTCTAATCCTTGATATTTTTCCTAATTATTGTTTCTGTCACCCTTCTTTTCAATCTTCCACCAGAAAAAATCGGTTTACTTTTACTATTACCTTGGGTTGATACTATTCTTAATTATACCGTGTCTTTATGTTGCTATTCGTATTAATATCCACGGTTTTGTAACCTTCGTGTTGTTATTGGGCTTTATATTTTCTCTTATATTTTGGAGCTCTTTGCCTTTTTATTATCTTCTCGACCTTTAGTAAAGCGAGTAATGGTCCAGAATTCGTAAGTATGGAGTTTCGAATGAACTTAATGTTCTAAGCAAGAAAGAACGTAATAGCACAATTTGATTTGTCAAATTACCAGAATCACTGAGAATAGAACTATCAAGAATATACTTTCTTGATATGTTCAGAAGTTAAGCAGAATGAAAGAGTTATGTAACATGGCACGTGATGACGTTATGATTTGTGAATCATCACGTTCCATTAGAAACTCAGCATGACTTACTGTAATATAATCACGTTGATCAAGTGTCATTATATTATACTAACTCATGCATCAATTTCCAACACTATTTCAAAATTCATTCATAGTTTATACTTAGATTTTACAGAAATTTCCAATATAATGTATTACAGATAGCACGAAGAGGTATATAATTTCGGACGAGAATATTTATGAAAATATTTTCAGAAATATCGAAGATATTTATGATAATATTTTGGAATTTCTAAGTTCGAAGGTTGATGAAGAAAAATTTTCCGCAAGCTTTTAACATGACCTCGGAGCAAGATATTCTCTAAAGATCTCATCGGATCTAGAATTTCTTGGATTCTTTGAATATAGGGTTTGGTCCTTGTATTTGTCCTTGTTCTCCTTCGTGGTTAGCTCAATCTGTTTTCTAGTTCCAATTTTTCTGAGCTTTTCCAACATACTATTCTTTATCATCAAACTTTCGACGATTAAGGTTGTTTACGGTTGTCTACAGTTTCTGCTGCTTTATTCAGCTTTTTCAAAGTTAAATGTATTGATTCGTAAGCTGAGTGTTTTTCAAAATTTCAGAATTTAAGATCGTAATTCTAGGAGATAAATGTTATATGTATACATATAACTGTTGATGTAGACATGCTGTGAGATTTCAAAATACTGATTGCTGATTCTCGGTAATTGGTATGACACTTCTTGTTACAAGGTGTAAATGAGTATATGATAAGGTTTTAATGAACAAATATAATGGTTTTTCGGAGAGATTTAAGCCAATGAGTAATGAAGTTGCTGGTAAGTTTACTGCTAATGTGGTGGAATATAAGCGGTTCCCCGGTAACGATGTCGAAATGCAAACTTATATATCAAGGTTATAATAAGACCAATCCGGATGAAAAGTCGAAGTTGACTTGCTGAAGCTGTGACAAAACTGGCTATTTTGGAAAAGAGTTGAAATGTTATTTTCGGTAATAACAATGCCAAATGAGCTAGTACAGACACGTAAACGTTTACACAGGTTCCGAGTGTTTTCAGGTGCATAACTATATGCATCAATCTCTTCTTCCGTAGATGGAGTGCGGTTGGTTCATCCTATGGATTGAAGTGTTTTTAAGAATTATGAAAGGTTTGAATCGCAGATTGTAATCGTCAAGATACAAATGAGGTTTAAGATGAAATCAAGTGGCAAACTTGAAGAATTGTTTAGTTTCATATGTTATAATCAATATTTTAATTCATTTTAATTGTCCAATGTTATTAGTCCACAGTCGATAGTCCACAGTTAACAGTCCAATAATTCATATATAGTTTAATATATAATATTCGAATTAATTAATACGTATCGTGACCCGTGTACATGTCTCAGACTCGATCACAACTCAAAGTATATATATTATTTAAGAATCAACCTCAACCCTGTATAGAGAACTCGATCATTACTGCATATAGAGTGTCTATGGTGATTCCAAATAATATATATATATATATATATATATATATATATATATATATATATATATATATATATATATATATATATATATATATATATATATATATATATATATATATATATATATATTTGTGTCGATATGATATGTCAAAACCTTGTATATGTGTCCCGATATTTAAAGTGCGTAAAATAAATAACAGAAATTAAATGACGATAAATAAAATTGCGAGAATTAAAATTGCGATAACTAAATTGCGATAAATAAATTTAATAAGGAATTAACAGTTAGCTAGGAACAGTTAGCGTGGATTCTTAATAGAATTTCTCATAGTTAATTCGTTTGTTTCTAACAAATTTTATTTTGTCAAATGTTTTCTTCATTATGCCACTTGTTGGATTCTGATAGGTCAAAATCCAAATATGAAATTGAATGAAAATGATTATTCTGCGGTGAACGGATACGTATATCGGTGGTTGTAAGTAGGATAGTAAATGACTGTTGAATCAGATTCGAAGAATGTACAATGTAACTTATTAATGTGAAATCTAAATATTCATCGGGTATTACCTACCCGTTAAAATATTTTCACCATTAACAGTTTGTACGAAAGAATTTTTAATTACAATCTTTATGAAAATATATATACATATATATTTTCTCCAGATATAATCATGGATTTAATGAGTTAATGTGATATTAATCTCATTTGATTTACCGTTAGAACTAGAATATATAATCTCTAAAACATTGAAGATTACATAATCGTCATGTCGAACGAAGATAAATGATGTAGAACGATTCGTAGAACGATGATTATGCTCGAGGTACATAATGAGATGTTGAGGCGTGTTTTGTTGAAACTTGAGGAGTTGGTGGTACTGGTATTGATGTTGGTGGTACTGTTGGTGCCGGTGATGTTGCTGAAGCTAATACATTTTGTACCATATTTTCCAAGGCTACAACTAGGGCGCGAAGCTCGCTGACTTCTTCCATTACTCCAGGATGATTGTCGGTCGGAACGAGCGGATGAATAAAGTTTAGAATTGTGAATAGAATATAATCGTGACGAGCTACCCTGGAAATAAGCGAGAAAATGGTGTCTCGAACAGGTTCGCCGCTAAGTGCTTCAGGTTCTTTGCCAAGAGGGCAATTTGGTTGGCGGAAAGGATCGCCTTCTTCGCGTCTCCATTGATTAAGTCGACTACGAACCCATCAGATGAATTGGGGATGGCTGATTGATTGATTCATTCTGGTGAAAACGCTTTCGGAACTTAGGTGAATATCCATGTCGGAATAGCTGTCGGAATAACTATCGGAATAGCTTATCGAAATCTGAGGGACTCGAACTGGTTGAGAAATTCATCTCGTACGATCAGATGAAGGATTTTCGATAAGAAATAGATTATAGGATGTAGATTAGTACCCTGCAGTACATAAATTACATATGCAAATATAATACTAAAATCTCATAAGTTACGGAGGAATCTACGGAAGCTGTCAGGCAAAGGTAACAATAACAGATACGCTAAGATATGAATTTATCTATACACTGTCTATGCAATAAAGGCAGTAAGACATGTCTAGACTAAGAATGAATAGCAGGTAATTTCCTAAGGATGATAAGCAGATGATTTTCGACTAAAAATGATAAGCAAAACTTTTGACATGCAGACACGGTCGAAGTCCAGGCCCACTAATGCATCTAAACAACTATCAGTTAGACACACTAATGCAAGACCTGGTTCGCTAAGACCACCGCTCTGATACCAACTGAAGCGACCCGTCCTAATCCATCTGGACGAAGTCCATACCGATTATAAACGATTCACAACAGTTGATTACATCGCGAGGTATTGACCTCTATATGATACATTTTACAAACATTGCATTCGTTTTTAAAATACAAACTTCCTTTACATTGAAAGTTGACAGGCATGCATGCTATCTCATAATATATCCAAACTATAAACGACTTAATAATATTCTTGATGAACTCAACGACTCGAATGCAACGTCTTTTGAAATATGTCATGAATGACTCCAAGTAATATCTCTAAAATTAGCAAATGCACAGCGGAAGATTTCTTTAATACCTGAGAATAAACATGCTTTAAAGTGTCAACCAAAAGGTTGGTGAGTTCATTAGTTTAACATAAATAATCATTTCCATCATTTTAATAGACCACAAGATTTTCATTTTCAGTTCTCATAAATATACGTCCCATGCATAGAGACAAAAATAATCATTCCTATGGTGAACACCTGGTAACCGACATTAACAAGATGCATATAAGAATATCCCCTATCATTCCGGGAAATCCTTCGGACATGATAAAACAACATCGAAGTACTAAAGCATCTGGTACTTTGGATGGGGTTCGTTAGGCCAAATAGATCTATCTTTAGGATTCGCGTCAATTAATAGACTGGTTTACTAATTCTTAGGCTACCAAGCAAAAGGGGCATATTCAGCTTCGATCATTCAACCATATAATGTAGTTTCGATTACTTGTGTCTATTTCGTAAAACATTTATAAAAGCGCATGTATTCTCAGTCCCAAAAATATATATTGCAAAAGCATTTAAAAAGGGAGTAATGAAACTCACCTAATGTATTTTGTAGTAAAAATACATATGACTATATTGAACAATGCAGGGTTGGCCTCGGATTCACGAACCTATATCATTTATATATTTATTAATACATGTAATCGTAATTGAATGAATATATATATATATATATATATATATATATATATATATATATATATATATATATATATATATATATATATAAATTTATTGGTTACACCATTTTTATGTTAATAATATATATTTTTAATTTGTATATACATTCAAAATAGTTATTATTTTATAGTTATATTAATATATATGTATATTTGCTTAGAGTTTTATATTATAAATACCTAAATTGTTATATATGAATATTTCTAAAATAATTTGTTAATATAGTTAATATATACTTATAATCTTAACAACGTCGTTAAAACTTTTATTTTCATAGTTATAATTATTTTGAATAATAAAACTTACATTAATCTAGTTAATATTAATAACAATGATATTAATATTAATAATAATAATACATAATGATAATACTAATAGTTATAGCATGATACCAATACTAATCTTTATAAACCGTTAATAATTTGTATTATTTTCATAATGACAATACTAATAATAATTATAATCATAATAATGTTAATAATACTAACAATATATCAATAATAATAATAATAATCCTAAATATTTATACTTTGTTAGTAATAATAATATTAATAACAATTTACTTACCATAATCATAATAATAATAATAATAAGTGTTAATTAATAATACTAATAATTATTATAATTCTAATACTTAATGTTAATAATAATAATAATAATAACAATAATAATAATAATCATAATAATGACAATATAATTATAGTTATAATAATAACAATAATAAAAATTAATATTAATATTAATAATAATAATTTAATGAAGAAACTACCTCAAAAACGATTTTCTAAAAAAAAGTTGCCCCAGACCGGGATCGAACCCAAGACCTCATGTTCCCCTTACACACCCCTCAACCGCCTGAGCTGTTCTGTCTTTCTGAAATTAAGCCTTTTTAATTATTTATAACCTATTTTAAATCTATCCCCTAATTCACCTTCTTCTTCCTCAAGAACTTGAAATCGAACAAGTTTTAAATCACTCTATCATCATGCTAAAACATTGTTTTAACATTGGTAATTGAAATAGAAACGTTTGATTATGAAAACATTTGAATTGTTAATACAGAAAGAAAATTAAAATCTTTAACAGACTCGTTTTTGAAGTTTATGAACTCAAATCGCGTTTCGCTAATCTAGGCTGTTTTAGCTAATAATTTTAACATGAAAGGAGTTGTAAACGACTCATAGAAACTATCTGGATCTTTAATTTAGCTTGAAACATAACAATTAGCTCGAATTTGTTTGAAGAACAATGTTTGACTTTTTCAAATCGAAGCTTTGACTCTAAAATTTGAACTTGATAAATGAAATTGAACCTTGCAACTTTTCAGATAGTTTAAGCAAATGATTTACAACAATCCTGCATTCCTACTTTTTGAAATTCGTTAAATAATCGAGCTTTTTGAAAAATGAAACCAAGAACAGGGCAGAACCTGTGTTTCTTTGACTTCTTTGTTTTAATTTGAATACTTTGAATGCTGTAAATGGTAATTGAAGTTGTTAGTTGATAATGTGACTCGTTTTTCTCTCATTTACACTGAATGTGATTGTATTTTAGCATCTTAAATCGACAGGAAATTACATTAGGTACAGAAATAAATAAAAAAATAAAATAAAAATGGGAATTGATTGATAACTAATTTGTACGATCTGAGAGTGATGTTTAACAATTGAAGAGACAGAAACAAATCGTTGTGATATATAGGATAACGATGTGAAACGGATTTTGGGCTCATTCAGATATATAAATACTATATATTTTAATTACTTGATATTTATTATTAATAATAATACATATAAATATTAATTATAATTATCTTTATAATATAAATACTATTTTTTACTATATATCAGCATGTAATGGTCTATGTATATATATATATATATATATATATATATCCATCTTTAATTATACCTTTATTTGTATATCCTTTTATTTACATTATTTGTATTTATAGATTATAATTAGTCTTATTATTAATAATATAATATTAATACTAATATTATTACTAATGATAATGATAATAATTACTATAAAAGGTATAACAATAATATTATCAATAACAATAATACTGATTATAATAATACTAATATTAATAATAATAATAATAATATTAATAATAATAATAATACTGTATCAAATTATATATATCCAATTTGTATCTTTAGATTATATATTTAAATAATATTAATAACACTAGTATTGATGTTAATATTGAAAATAATAACAATATTATTATAACAACTATATTAATAATCAAGATAATACTAATAATAAGAATGATAACGATATTAATGATATTTAATAATTATAAAATGGTAATAATAATAATAATAAATAATAATTTAAATTTAAATTATAATTAGATCATAATTTTAATTATTCTTATAATAATACTTATATTTTTAACTCTTGTTTTGATAATCATACCTTATAATTATTAGAATTTTTATTTATTATTATAATAATAATAATAATAATAATAATAATAATAATAATAATAATAATAATAATAATAATAATAATAAGATTACTAATGTTAATAAAAATATAGAAAGTAACTATAACAATTGAATTTAATTATATTTTTAACTAGTAATCGAACTTAATATTACATTTTATTAATTATGACATATATATAATAACATATATATAACATTTAATATTTATATATATTACCATATACATATAACATTAACTATGTATAGAAATCATATAGGTTTACATATAGATTTATTTTAATCACAACTTTATTATTTTATATATTACTTTACATATTCATTTCAAATGATTAAATTGTTTTCTATTATTTCAATTTATTATATATATATATATATATATATATATATATATATATATATATATATATATATATACAAATTTATGAACACACAATTGTTCGTGAATCGCCGGGAATAGTCAAAGGTCAAATGCATTCATGAAAAATTGTTCAAACATTTTGAGACTTGATTTAATAAACTTTGCTTATCGTGTCAGAATCATAATAAGGTTTAAGTTTAAATTTGGTCAGAAATTCCCGGGTCGTCACAAGTATGAAACATGCAGTTATTGAGTCTCAAGCATATCATTTGGCAGGAGTAGAAGATTATGTATGTAGAGATTGAGAAACTTGTGTCATTTAAATTTGTAATCATTTAGGCTACCAAACTCCTCAAAAAAATTGTTATTAAGGGCCTGTTTACTAACAACTTATTGGACTTATTGGGCCAATTGTCTTATTCGGTCACCACACAAGCATGTTTACTTAGAGCTTAATATTAATCAAGTGATGTCCCAATTGTTGTCTCGGTCACCCACAAAACAGGTGTAATCCCCATTCTGCCGTATTTTTGTCAAAAGTGCCCCCCTTTCCTCTACAAAACTATCATATCTGAAAATAAATGAAAATCAATATTACGAAACCTTTTCTCTCGTATCACCTCAATCCTCGGACATGAAAACGCATCTTGATTAGTATAGCATCGGACGAAATTCGAAAGAAGATATTGAAGATTAATTTTGAAAAATCAATTCGTTAATAATGAAGTTCACGTCAATCCTTATGCCTCGTGTTGTTGTCGTTCCAATTGTATTTAACAAGACGAGTTTTCAGATTAGATCTTGGATTCCCAAGATTTGTTTGCTGCCGTTCCAATTTCAATTAGCAAGATCTGTTTGTTGTCGTTCCAACTACCACTTTTATAAGAAGCACAAACGGTTTTTCAATTAGATATTAGTTTGGGGTTTTTTTCATTGTATTTTTGAGTATTTGTTATTATAATGTATGTATTTTTGAAGAATATCTTTGGAGTATATGCACATCTTTTAATTATCGGATTAGATAGATGTGGAGATTTCTTTGGATTATCTATATGTATTTTTGTGGTTTTCATTATGTAAAAAACAAGTATTGTATCAAGGTTAAAATAGACATTTTTGTTATTAATACTTTTCATTAATCATAAAAAGAAACAACATTCATTTATTCATAACTTAACCCATTTTCCATTTTATATTCATACGGAGAATTATAAAAAGAAACAACATTCATTTATTCATAACTTAACCTATTTTCCATTTTATATTCATATTGCCATCTATTTCCATTTTATATTCATATTGCCATCTATATTCATATTGTCATCTACATCTTTTCATTTTGTTTGCTGTAGAAAAAAATTAGAAGAGAGAAACATGGTATGTAACCATGTATCCGATTTGATTTTGATATTACAATTACCTCTCAATTTCACCTATAGTTTGAATGGTAACTTCAAATATACACTCAATATTTAAACCCTTACATTTTGACCTTTTACTCATATTGATTACACTGATGTACTTAGTTTGAATTTTTTTTTTTTGTTCAATGTACAAGTCATTTTATTACATTATTTATTTCTCTCCATATTTATCATATGTTTCATTTGTAAACGATTGTTAATTCGTATGCATTTTTTTTACATCTCAAACATGTTTTATATTCTTTTATTGAAAGAACTTGCGAAGTCATCCATTTAAACACTTCAATCATCCATTTAAACGTGAATTTTTTGAAAAATAGAGTTTAACGAGTTGAATTGAAATCATCCATTTAAACACTCCAATCAACATATATGTACTATAAAGCCTCCTTGAATTGTGAACCTTAGTTTTCATTACTTTCATGGGCTGGCGGCCTGCCGCTAATTTCGTGGAATAAAAAAGGCCCATCGATTATGGTAATGTGATGAAAGAAGAAACTAATCTTTCTAAAGATCTAGACAATTTGAAGAAAACTATATCTGTTTCTTTAGCCGGACAACAATTTGTCAATAAAGGTGATGAGTGTGCTATTACAAACTTTGCAATTCAGATGTCAACTTTAACTGAGAAATTTACAATATTTACCGACTTGCTGGCAAAGGTAAAGCAAAAAACTAAATTTATATCAATGACATCAAACAATGCAATGAAATACTAAATTTGGAAATTCTGTTATGTTTCTTGTGTAGGCGTATCAAGTGCGTCACAGGAGTTTAACAGATTCGCTGAAGATATTGAAAGAAAAACAACAAGTTGCTTTAGTTTTCACACTAAATGACTACTTTAAACGTTTTCTTACATTGAGTGATATGTGAAAAAGTCGTCACATGGGAATATAGTTTAACAATATTGCAATTCTATTATTAATCTTATTTTCAATCTATGGATTTCTATTATTCACCTATTTACATGTCAGGTTTTATTGGCATACATTAGTTCTCACATATATTGTTTAATATACGTACATTGCGATCAACTATTAAAGGACTTGAACCATAATTTTTATGTTTGAATAGTTCATTGCCTAAACCCGCGAATTCGCGGGTCTTAAGTTAGTTTATTATATATTTTTAACGGTTAATTTGATTAATGGTGTAAGTTGCCTTAAAAAAAAATATTACTAGGTAAGTATAATAAATTACAAAACAAACGGTTTTAGGGCTTTTTGTTTAGAGAACCCGTCCATAATAATAGTAAAACCCAATCGGCCCAGGCCCAGTTATCTATACACACACATCTTGTTCAACTAGATAAAACCCTAGCTGTATTTCATCCTTTCACCTCATTGTTGCTGCTGCGATTCATTTCGGCCGTTATAAGGTATCAACTTTTTACTTTCTTTCGATCACACATCTTTATCTAAATCTATCTATTGTACGGTGTATATATTAATAATAGTATTATATTATTATATATTTACAAGCGTTATATAAACTGAGAATTACAAATTTCCATTGCTATCGATTAATTCTTTGTTGTTGTAATAATTCATCTACCGTAAGCATCAAATCTGTATATTTATGTTATTTATTGATGGCGTGATTTTCTGTTTACTTCTAATTTAAATTTTTTTTTTAGTTCGTATATGAAACTATAATTGTTTTTTGAATTAAATAAATAAATTAGCTAGATGTATGTTGCAGTATGATCCAGTGGCGGATCCAGGATTATTTTCCTACGGGGGCAAAAATTTACTAAAATTATTTGAATTTTAAAAATCATATAAAACAACGTTATAAAAACATATTATTATAACGCCTTTGCATTCTAGCAATAAATTGTTCGTATAGGAACTCACAGGACATAGCTCCTAAGTTTCTCAAAGAGAGAACTTATAAATGCTATCAAAAAGTAATAATAACAGGTGCAAGACTCGAACCTCCAACCAGTTTGTTATTAGCGGCTTACATCAACCAGCTAATCCAAGGACACTTTGTTATACATTTCTTCTATATATTATATAACCTGATAGTTACGCACAGTTTTATCGCATTTACATAAAAAATTATTAAAATATTTTCGATCGCTGGGGGCGGATGACCCCGGTTGCACCATGCTGGATCCGCCCGTGGTATGATCAATAGTAGTGGTGGTTACTTTGAATTTGTTATTTAGATTAGGCGTATATTGTGTTATTAATAAATAGTAATAAATAAGTATATTTGTTAATTGTTAATTAGCAGGAAAAGCAGCAACTTATTAGTCCATTGACGGCAGGCAACAATGGTGCATGTTTCATTTTATCGCAACTGTAAGTCTTTAATTGCGTTATTTTATAGTACTATGCATAATTGATTTGCCTAGCTGTAGACTTATTTTTTTTATTTAACCTATGCATTTCTGTAGGTAAGTTAATCTGGTTATGTGTATTACAGTTAAGCCAGTAGATTTTCATACTAATTGTTTAAACAACTGGTGTAAAGGGTTTGTGATCTTTCTATTTGAGTGTTATTAACTTGTTGGCAAGTAGGTTTTTAGATAATTGAACTTGATGCTTTTCTAATGCACTTAATTGTTTTAGTTGAAATTATAATATGTTTTGATTTATGGCGACTTTGATAACCTTACAATTGTATGTATATGTATGGTAACCTGATAGTGTTGAGAATTTGTCTATGTGATGTTCATTCCATTTTTTAAAATGTTGTTCGAAAGACTATTTTTTTTCAGACCCTTGCTTATTTAATACTGTATATTTTTTTAAAAGAATTAAGTCCAAGTTTTTCAATAGATTTGAAAACGGGTTTCACTAAAAGTTAACGAACATTTACTTAGTTGTATGGTGTTCTGTGGATCTGTTCAAACAAAGCTTCAACAGATTAATATCAGAGTAAATTTCTGATTATATAGATCCTAACACAATTTGACATCTCCATCATCTAATTTTAGAAGTAATTCATGATGATTATGTTATAAGTAATGCGATATTATATTATGGAGTAATCATATATACTTTGAAGTTGTTTTATTATATCACACCATTGAAACAAATTAGATTATAACAAGGTTTTATATTTTTCAGATGGAAAAACGTTTAAGAAGCCCCGACGTCCATACGAGAAGGAACGTTTAGATGCTGAGCTAAAGCTTGTTGGAGAATATGGCCTACGATGCAAAAGGGAACTCTGGAGGGTGCAATATGCGTTGAGCCGCATTCGTAATGCTGCTAGAATGCTTTTGACTCTCGAAGAGAAGGACCCACGTAGGATTTTTGAGGGTGAAGCACTTATGAGGAGGATGAACAGGTATGGGCTACTTGATGAGAGCCAGAACAAGCTTGATTACGTTCTTGCCCTCACTGTTGAGAACTTTCTAGAACGCCGTTTACAGACTCTTGTTTTTAAGACTGGTATGGCCAAGTCCATTCATCATGCTAGAGTCCTCATCAAGCAGAGGCACATCAGGTATTATTATTATTTTTAAATAGGATCATTTCAATTGTTTTTTCTTTAATTTATATTACTAATAGTAATTAGTAATAGTAATGGTAATATTAGTATTGTTAGTATATGTATTTTAAAAGTGGCAAATTTTTTTCTACTGTACAACACATGTTATTATATTACGGGTTCCTTTTTATAAAAATACCTCGTTTGATTTGGGAGGTAACACATAAAATGGACCATTTGGGTAAAAGAGTTGAATAAACTGGAGATTTGTATGTTGATTTGGGTTGGGTTGACCTGCTAATGTTCATTTGGCTGTTTTTATTAACAAGTTTTGTTTTTTGTTTTTTTTTATTGATAATATAGAATTGTTAAATTATGATTACATAAACTATTTAACTGTCGCAATGGCATTATTATTAGCGAGAGATGATAAAAGAAATAGTAGAGCAGATCAATCTTGACTGGACTTTGATCTCTTATTAAACTACTTCATTTTTCTGCATCTGGTTTATCCCTTTAGTAATAATAGAATTTAATCTTAATATTGCTACTGTTACTTTTTTTTTAAACTATAGCTATATCAGTTATTAATTTTTATTAACATTGGTTTTCGTTTTTACAACCTGATTTATATTTATTGTTTTTCAATCAACTTCTGATTTCTTACACAAAATTCAAATATTTGCATGTGTTACTTGATTTTGGTTGTGTTTATAGGGTTGGAAGGCAAGTGGTGAACGTTCCATCGTTCATGGTTAGAGTTGACTCGCAGAAGCATATTGACTTCTCACTAACAAGTCCATTCGGAGGTGGTCGACCTGGCAGAGTTAAGCGAAAGAACCAGAAGGCTGCTGCTAAGAAGGCTGCCGGTGGTGGTGATGCTGAAGATGACGAAGAAGAATGAGCTTTCAGTCCCCATCTTATTATATGAAAGGTTTCGTTTAAAATAGCGGATGTTTTAATTTCTCATCTATTTCAGAACCTTTATTGTAGGAATTATATTTTGGATTCTTGTTTCTGGTGTTAAGAGTTGGATAATTGTCTGCGTTAATGTCTTTTAAGTGGTAACTTTACATTTTGGATAATTGTTTCTCGTTATTTGTTTTTGAGATCTTTGAACTTTACCTTATATAATGTACTTCAATCAGGCCTTCTCGTTATGTTCTACTCACTTAAATATCATGTCTTAGATTAGTTAAGCAACAAAATTGTACCTATACATTACGTTAATTGTGCTTATTTTTTAATTTATTGTTAGATCTTGATCTTTATAAACCATGCTGACTTGTCAATCATCGATCAATGCCACGTCAATTTCTCACTTCAGAGACAATTAGAATTAAATTATCCGTCATTTATGACTTGGAATTCATGGAAAAACTTCCCCTATTCATCTAAACTAGAGGTGCACATAAAATCCGATCCAAGCCTTCCTCAAAAAGGGTTTTTTGAACCCGACGTCGTTTTAGAGCAGAATTTAAGGTTATCTGTTTTGCTAATTAATAAAACGCCTATTTGCAAAGAAAAGGTACTCCTTTGGTTGAAAAACAGGAATATCCTTAGACCACAGATATTGGTGATCGTGACGTGGAGTGGCTGAGATACACTTTTTGGGAAAAAATTGTGACTGAGTCATGACATTTTGAGGGGGAGTTGTAATGGGGGGCTTTTGTAGGGGCGTTTGTGGGTGATGTGGTAAAATTTTATTGGTATTTGAATGATAAAATATTAAAAAGGTGGAGAGAGAAATAACATTAACCAATCAGTAATTGACACCTCATGGTCGTTCTCTCTCTCTTGGGGCGCATTTGCTTGACAAACGCCCAACTACAAACGCCCCATTACAGGCGTTTGTGGGGCGTTTCTCGTGACATGTATGCGGCATAGGGGGCCACAAACGCCCCATTATCCGTGGTCTTATAAACTCCGTTAGTTTATGGGGCGTTTATGGCTGTGTCATTCAATGTAAAAATTCAGGCAGTTATTCAAGAGCTATGCAGGGTCCTGCTCTAAGTGGCGACGAATTTCTAGCTGTTCAATCCATGGAAGATAGAAAGGGGGTTTTTCCAAATTCACTTGGTTAAAAATTCAAGGATTGCCTTATGAGTGTGGCATGGTCGCTAACATAATTGCCATTGCAAATAGGTTCAGTACCATGTTATGCGTTGATAATACGACCCACAAGAAATCCCAATCTTGTTACTCCTATGTTTTCACGGAATGCACCGATTCAGGCGATATTCATGAATATCAAATGACTAAATTTGCTAACGCAAAATCTTATCGAGTGTGGGTCGAAGAAGATAAATCCCATCCGGTAAACGAGTCTTTGTTTTCTGATTTTGATGTGGAAGGGTACAATTTTGAGGTGGCGAATTTATCTTCTGCTAGTGGTGATTCTGTTTATTCGCCGGAGTTTGAATTTCCGATTCAAACCTGCACTGTTACACCACCGGTGGATATTAATTCAAATTTTGAAAAGGTCTGTACGGATAAAAGGTATTTTTGGGGGGGGGGGGGGGACTGACTTTCTACCTGCTTCAATTAATGAAGAGGAGTTTGTTTATGATATGTATTCCAATGGAGGACCAATCTTCAACACTTTTCAAAAGGGTCCAAATGTTACTAACTCTCCTAAAGGTGACAATTTGGTGATTAACTCTGCTAACAAAGTACAAAAAGAGTTTGTTCCTAGTGATATAGTTTGTCCTCTTTCCTTCGGAGCTACTCCACCACTTGAACCTATCGAACCCTCTGTTAACACTATGGATAATTCCAATCCAATAATTCTAGCAAACTCTCCCGTCAAGAAACCCACCTCTTGCACCCTCTGTCCTACTGAAGAAGATAGGTTACCTTGTTCCGATTTCAAAAATAATTTTTTAAAGTTTAAAGAGTTGGAGGCTCAAGAATCGAACCCGAAATTACAGTATGCTAAATCAAACCTTTCTAAGCGTGCTAAACAGAAATTATTTATGACCAAATCGGGTAATCTCGATAAGCAAAACTTGTTAACCATAAACAACCAAAACCAATAGCAAAACTTGTTAACCCCGGCAAGCAAGATATTCAAGTGAAAAGGTACAACGAATTCTTTAGTGATATGAGTCAATACAGCGAGCCACCTACGCCTCCTCATAAAAGGCATCAACGAGATTAGCATTCGGTATCCTTTCTCCATCGGTTAAGCTTGCTCAAAAACGTGATAATATTCTTTTTTCTTGTACTTTGGTGTTTTTGATATTGCAGGTTGACTTCTGTCTTTTTCTATGGTGTATCCATGGCGTTCATATCACTCGAATACGATGTTTTAGTATACGGGATATACCTCACTATTTTGGTTCAGTTCGTGTTCGTTGAGGTTGAAGTGTTTTCGTTGGATTTGCATAGTTTTTCTTCGGTGGCGGTTTTTTTCTTGGTGGTTTACGCCTCTTTCTTTAGTTTCGGTAGTTTTAATGGGGGTTCGGGATTGGGAGCCATAGTGGCAAAGTTTTGGATAATATTTATTCTGTTACTAGTTGGTTCAATTGGGTGGTTGAAATCAATATTTTTTTCTAACGAAGATTTCACATGTTCATTTACGTATTTTAAGAAGGTCAAAGCCAAACCTTTGGAATGGACTATAAACGCAAAGTTGAGTTACGTTCACCAATTCTTCATATGGGCCTCAAACTAGCGGGTTTTGTTCAAGAGGGTGTCTTCATGTATGTTCTTTTGGTTGGTTGTTTAGCGTTTAACTCTTTATTGTTATGATACGATGATGTTGTAATTTTACTTCGACCTCTTATCCTACCATGTAATGGATATTGAGATGGGCTAAATTGTAATGGGTCTAGCCATCATTTTGATGGCTAGTTTTTTTGTTTTGTATACAAGTTTCATTGTTTTTTGCCAAAAAAAATAAAAATAAAAAATAAAATCCGATTCAAAATTTGAAACCGAATTTTTTGAAAACCGAATTTTAGAAAATCCGAATTCGGGATCCGATCTGGATAGAATCGGATCCTAACTAGCCGTTGAAACCAGAAAAAAACCGGATTTTATCCGGATAAAAAAACCCCGGATAAAACCGGATTTTACACACTCGCAACCGGGAAAACCCACTCGCGATCGTGAAATTTGCTACTGTTCGAATTCTTGAAAAAAAAAGCCGTTTCTAGCCCCTTTTTTGGAGTTTTTTGGGTGTGTTTAGACCATTTTACCCCCAATAGTGTAGTATAAATAGATGGTGTTGGTTTGGATGAAAACACATCATCTCATTCTCTCAATTCTCTCAATTCTCTCTAAATCTCTAATAATCTAATACTTTATAATTACTCTCTAAACTCTACTTGATAATCCTATAATTACTATCTAAGGATTTTTTTTATATGCGGCCGCTTTTGACCCACGATTAAAATTTAATGGGGTGGAACATAAGATGACAACAATATACCAAAATTTTGATTGTATTTATGGTCCCGAAAAGAACGAACCCAGCTATATAAATAACCAATACACAAATTTAATACCATTTTTGAGCAATTATTTGGTATTTATGCAACAAAATATGGCCGACAAGCAAATCCAATTGTTGACCAACTTGCGACTGGATCATCTTTCCGAAGGCCCCCAAGACCTCAATATAAGTCTTTTTAACCTAGTACCTGAAGACTCTTCTAAGCGTGCACGAACATCGGCACCCATAAGCGAGTTGAGAAACCATAAGATTGCAAACTTTGCACTACACATGGGTGAAGAACAATTTCACAACCTTGACCTTTTATCTTGGTGGCAATCAAAAGAAGACATCTATCCAATATTAGCCGTTTTGGCTCGCAACTTATTTGCTGTTCAAGCTTAAAACGCAGCTTCCGAATCGGCCTTTTCTTTTAGTGGTTGAGTTACAGTAGAAACTCTATAAAATAATACACTTGGAACCACCAAAATTTATTAATTAAAAGAGTTATTAATTAATCGATAAATTAATAATTATTAATTTATAATATTAATTAATATTTTATTAATTTATAGTAGAATACTTAGTTTACAAACACCTTTCAACCTTCCACTTAATTATTGTATACAATACATGTATATCAAATGAACGGTCCAATTTAAAAGAAACCTTCAATCTACCACCTTATTATGCTTCTTGTGTTCAATGTATCACTTTATGGACATTAAAAATATTTTCTATATAAATACAAGATCAAAATAGGTTAACACAAACAAATCATACACACAACATGGCTTCCCATCTTACTGGTGTGAAAAAAACAACAATGACAGACGAGATTCGAAGAGCATTATGCAAGCACAACAAGGATAATCCAGATGAAGGTGGTGAAAGCACTCAAGAACTCCAGAATTTGATCAAAGAGTTGGGTTATCACAATGCAATGGATGTCGAAGATGTTCTGACTCACCCAGAAGAAAATGTAGTTGTATAGTTATTGACTGATGAGAAAACAACACCAGAAGTTTTTACCATGCTAAGGAAAATTAGAGACGAGATTCAAGGGGAATTGATTTCAACAAAAAACAAAAGACAATTGAGTCATTTTTCAAGAAACCTTCATAAATAATTCATGTAATATGCTATATACTGTATAAGAAATTATTAATTTATATTTTATATGGGGTCTAAAGAAATTATCAAAATGTATTATCTTATAATTTTAGCGAATTATTAATTTAGCACTCTATCCCCGAGTCGGAACCGGCAAAAAAAATATTATCTTAGAGAGTTTATTAAATAATCGAGTATTAATTTATCGAGTTTCTACTGTATATCGGATAGAAGGTCAAGACTTACCCCCAAGCCGTGCAAGTATGTGTATGTTTGGAGGATTATTTAGACAGGGTAGATATGATATACAATCAAACGTCATTAGAAGGTGCGTTATATAATGATGTTGAAGAAGTTATAGAGATAGAAGAAAATGAAGCCGAATTATCACCTACTTCAATCGAAGAGAATACCGAGAGCGAATTGGATGAAGGCGAGTATGAACCTATTGTGCCGAATTAATATGTATCAAATTACCAAGAAACTTTTTTTGCTCAAGTTAATGACCCCGAATTTAAAGAATACGAACGAAGGCAAAACGCTTCTCGACATCGAAGCCAATCTGGCGACTAGAGTATAGCGGGTGATGGCAATGCCGAAGCTCGGTATACTTTATTCGTAATACATTTTCGGGTGATGGCCATGCCGAAGCTCGAAATGTATTAACTTTTATAATTGTATCGTTCGAATAAAATTGTTATTTATATTATTTAAGTTGTAATTGTTATAAATAAAAATGTTGTTATTTAAATTATTTATTGTGTTAAGCGTTATAACTTTTATTTATATTGATTATATTATTGTTGTTCAAATGTTAAAAAAATTGAACCGGTAAAAATATAACCCGTAAAATCGAATCCTAGTCCGTAAAATATTCCAAAAAAAATCGAAAGAAAAAAGATTCTGGAAAAAATCTGAAAAAACGATGCCGAGAACCGGAACCGGACAAAAAATCCGGACAATACAAATCCAGTTTTTTTTCTCCGAATCCTGTTTTTTATCTGATTTTTGCACCTCTAATCTAAAACCAATCATTCCATTTAACACGCATATCAAATCCAAATGACCAGTGAGGATATCAAACAACAACTTCTGCAAGTTCGTGATTCTGTCAAGAAAATGACCAGTGAACTGCCACGAAATTGAATGCATTTGCAATGAGTCAAGAATTTTTTATTAGTAAATTACAAAGCTTACGAGATGAGAAACAAGGTAAGAATCGAAATTTACATTTCTCAAGCTATGTTTCTAATGATTCAGGCTGTAATAATAATAATGGAGTCGAAATTGAGAAAACTGATCCTGCACATAAGGTGTTTGATAAAAGGTCAGGTGGAAATTTTTTCAAACAAGATGAGACCGTTCAAGAATATTATGATACATTTAGTTCCTTGTTCAAAAATACGTGTTCAGATGAATCATATCTCATTGATATATTCATTTGGGGGTTGCAACCGGAAGTGAAGAATGGTGTTAGCATGTTTATGATGGAAAATCGTGTGTACTTTTACCAAAACAGATTAACGCAGCGGATAGTTAAAATAATAATCTTTTATTATTTTATGAACAAAATTTAACAAGATTAAATTTTCACTTATTTAATGAAACATGCACACGATTAATCTATCCCATTGATCCAGTTACACCACTAATAATTGTCATGAATATAAAACAAAAGAGGAGTTAACGATATACCTTTCTTGAAGAAACTGATTGAAGGAGAGAAACCTACGATCAAAAGTATGACCGTCTCTTTGGATAGTCCACACTACACTTCAAACAACGTCAATGGATGCTAGTCCAAACCCAAGTAATAATTAATCAACCTTTGATTAATATTATGAACCCAAAATAATCTCCGTATGAAACAATGTTATTTCTTTTCTTACTTTTTCTCTTTCAATTCTCTCGTATGAAATTATGAAGGCAAAAGAAAGGAATATATATTCCTCTTTAGAAACACCCGTGAACCTTATATTAATCCGTGAATCTTTTACTTTTTGAAAGAATCCAAAATAGGATATTGTATTTGATTTACGTAATAACATAAAGTCGTATTTCTCAAATACTTCAGGGGTAGTTTATGAAACTTATAATTAATAATTTCTATCATGTCACTTTCATGTGAATAGTAAATTAATTAATTTCGTTTCATTACTATTCATATGAATAGTAAATGAATTAATTTCGATTTACTATTTTGTTACTTGAGTAATATATACATCATATATATTTTATTTGACGTCTCGGTTTATATGTGTGTGACCCCGAAGGCTCAAATGAAGTTGGCCATATAGTTATATGTTGTACCTTGCACATTAATCCTACAGACTCCCACTTGTGCATGGCACAACATCAAGTAACTATACAAACAATGGTAAGCGTCTAGCAACACGTCATTGTCCCCAAATTCATGTGAGAGTAGTTTCTCGAAACTGTTTATGGTACGTGTTAAATGTCATTCGTCCTTTTGTTTCAGATACTTTAGTTAAACTTGAGATATGGATCATCGGTCATTCTCATTTGTTTAACAATTTTGTTTCTCGATCTTAGAACTGAATTAGATCACCAAATTAATTAAGTATCATCTTAATTACATCTGGGTGTGGCCACACAAATATCTTATTCATTCATCGAGGAGCTCAAAAAGTATCTAACTCCAAACATTTTAGAGGAACAAATCCTATATTGCATACACGTGTCTATCACGAGCTTTACATTATACCCAATAATGGCCTTTATAACAGCCTTATTCAGGACATCGTTTAACCATATCAAAATACAATGCTACACTCATCAAGACAGTCGTGCATCTCAAGTCTAAGGACACAAAGACATAATCACTAAAAGATTCACTACTGACTACGATCCATGTAGTGACATCTCATGGTTGGGTCATTCCAATATTCATCATCAATGAATACATATGAATTTTAGTCTCAACAAGTTAACTATTCATCATCAATGAATATAACCAAAATTTCACATTAATCTTAATTCATGTTATTCCCATAACATGACCGATTATGGAGATTTTGAATAATCAACAATTATTTATGGATTAAACATGCTAATATAGAACACAGTGATATAAATGAAAACGACCATATCAAGTATGTCAATTCATTAATATAAAACTGCTTAATGTTCAAAAAAATATCCAAATATTAAATTACAAACGAAAAAAAATCAGCAGCATAACGAAGTCCAATACTACTAGCATGATCATCATGCTTGTTGTGCATCATGGGCTTCGTGAACGGGTCAGCCACATTATCATTTGTATGAACCTTTAAGAATACTAATATCATTCCTCTTAATGACTTAATGAATGTAGTCAAACTTTTGAAGAATGTGCCAGATACTTTTATATACATGTGATTTTTTCAAAAGTATATTAACACTCGAACTATCACAGTACATATTATAGAAGATTAAATGTTGTGTACTACTCTGAGTATAACAACGAACTTCCTTATCCAGACAGCTTTCTGAGTAGCTTCTCAGTCAACAATGTATTCTGTTTTTGTCGTAGATTGTTCAATAGTGCTCTGCCTAGAGCTCTTCCAATCAAATGTCTTGCCCATCATGACAAAGAAACAACGTGACTGGATCGAGAATCATCTTGATCAGTTTGGAAACTAGAATAAGTATAAAACTTAATACTTAACTCTTTTTCCAAACCACCGTAAACCAAGAACATATCATTAGTACTATGCAAATACTAAAGAATATTCTTAACAACAATCCAATGTACTTCACCTGGATTATGTTGACAATGACTCGTCAAACTCAAAACTAACGAAACATCGAGTATAGTACATATCATGGCATACATAATGGATCATATAGCCGAAGTATATGTGATACATATTATTTGTCCCATCTCATCTGCTGTGATAGGACTTTTGAGACTTTCTCACGGTTATGCCCTTTTGCATTGGCAAAGCTCCATGCTTGGAGTTTTGCATGCTAAATCTCTGCAAGATAATGTATGTACTTTGATTCAAACCAATAAGCCAATTGAATCTATTGTATAGATCATCATTCCAATAATATAAGTAGCTTCATCAAGATCCTTTATGGAAATACACTCTCCAAGTCAAGACTTGACATCTTACAAGTTGTAATGTTATTTCTAATAAGTAATATATCATCAACATATAAGATCAAGAAGACTACTCTGCTCCCACTAGCTCTAATGTAAACTCAGGGCTTATCTTGGGTTTGAGAAAAATTAAACACTTTGATTTTCTCATTAAACTTAAGATTCTAGCTCCTGGATGCTTGCTTTTATCCATAAATGGATTTTAGAAGCTTGTATACTTTATTAGGATGCTTAGGATTCATAAACCTTTCCGGCTGAACCATATATACGTCCTCGCTTAGGTCGCCATTTAGGAAAGCGGTTTTGACATCCGTTAGCCATATTTTATTATCATGAAAAGTAACCATGGCAATAAGTATCCTAATTGTTTTAAGGCTCGCGACTGGTGAAAAAACTTTCATCATAACCTTTTGTCACCAATCGAGCTTTAAAAGTGTTTACATTACTGTCCATATCAGTCTTCCTTTGAAGACCCATTTTTACCTCATTGTCTTACAATTGGGTAGAAGATCAATCAGGTCTCATACTTGATTATTCTTTATGGACTGCATATCTGTATTCATAGAATCTAGTCATTTTCAGATTCAGGATCTGATATGGCCTCACTCAGCTAGTGGGTTCATCATAATCCCTTAGTTGAGGTTTATCTGAATTAATCAGATAATTAAACCTCATAAGCGGATGAGTTCTACTAGATCTATAAAGTGCAGGTGTAATACGTTCTGGCTCACCAACAGTGCGCTCAGTTTCAACGTGTGGATTGCTAGTGCTTATTGAAGGTATGTTACTTTAAAATACTTGAATTTCTTGAAGATCTACTTTACTCCCACTGACTTCTTGTAAGAGAAGATCTCTTTCCAGGAATTCAGCAGACCGAGCAGAAAACACGTTGTCTTCATCTTGGTAGTAAAATTAGTAACGTACAAAGTAACATTAGATAGTTCTGGGTTCTAATTGTTTGAAGTGTTATGCTTCACATACGCTTCATAACCCTAGACTTTCAAATAAGACAACTTGGGACTCTTCCCATGCCATAGTTCATATGGTGTCTTTTCTACCTTCATGGTTGGAACCATATTGAGTATGCCTGCAGCAGACTCTAATGCATATCCCTAAAAAGACGGTGGTAGAGAAATCGGACTCATCATAAATCAAACTATATCAAGTAAAGTTCAATTCCTCTTACTCAGACACACCATCATGTTGTGGTGTGTAAGGTATAGTGAACTATGAGACAATCCCACAATTCTTTAGGTTGTCCAAAAAACTCTTGACTCATAAACTCACTTACTCCATCAGAGCGAAGTGCTTTAATGGTCTTTCCAAGCTGATTATCTACTTCATTTTGGAATACTTTTGAATGTTAAAATAGCTTTATATTTATGTTTCAGCAAGTGAACATAATCATAGCTACTTTACTCATCAGTAAATGTAATGAAGTAAAATTAACTAAATCTATACATTGTTCTTAAAGGGCTACATACAACAGTATGTATTAGTCCTAAAAGATCTTTAGCTCTTTTACCTAAATCGGAGAAAGAAGCATTTGTCATCTTTTCACATAAACATGAGTCGCATACATCAAATGACTCAGAGTCAATTGATTCCAAAAGTCCATTAGATTGGAGTTTTGAAATGCATTGTTTGTTTATATGACCAATATGACAATGTCATAGATAGGTCTTATTCAAGTCTTGCTTGAAGACTTTGGCGATGTAGGTATACATAGAATTCTCATTTGAAATTACACTATGCATATCAATTTCAAAAATACCATCACCTGGATAGGTATTAAGATAAATAGATTATCCTTAGAAACTGAAATACCTAAGTGCGTAAATGCAAGTTCAATACTAACATTTTTCAAACTATGTCGCTCGCAGTATTGAGAGCATAATGCTATTGTTCCAACAAAACAATAAGACCACTTAGAGAAGTAAGTTCAGAGGTACCAATAGCTTTAACAAAAGCTTGATCCCCCTTGCCTACTTGCAAATCCAGTGTGTCTTTCTTCAGTTTATTACTTCTTCTCATTCCCTTCATATTGTTACATGTGTGAAGGCCACAACCAGTTAACAAAGATCTAGGAATAACTAGAAGAAGTATATAACTATTTATGAAATATTCCTGATTTGCTAGTCTCACCAGCGTTGCCTTTTCTCAGCTCAGATTGGAAGATAGGACAACTTCTTTCTCCAATTGCCAACCTTTCCACAATGGAAACATTCGGCGTCTTTTGTTGGGCTTTCCTTTCTTGGAAGGTGGAATATTTTTCCTAGCAAATGATTTGTCATTTTCCTTCCACACAATATTCGGCTTATTCTTTTTCACCCTTCAATCCTATTTCTTCCTGATCATCGAACAACATTCGATAATCATTTTGCTGAGCAGCAGAAACTGCCACAACAGGAAGAAAGGATATGGGTTCTAAACTTTATTCAACTTCCAATTATGTTTGAGAACAATTCTCAAGATGCAGTGTCAGTCTAGGAAGTTTGAACATTCAGTTTATCCTTCTCCAACAAAGAAGGAAGTGTGTTTTGGTTTACGTTTTGATTATTTGACATCTACAACAGATATAAGATTCAATTTAATATTTTCGATATGGAGCTTTAATAAATTAACTACCCAAGTTTTTATAATTTTTAAAAACAATTAATTTACGAAAGCCTAAGATCCACATAGAGGTTCCATAGCCACATCTGTTGATCAGCTAGCAGTTATGGAGTCTATTAGTAGGTAGCGGGTACCAATTACATTACAAGTGCAACTCTTAGATCTTTATGAGACCTTGAGATATATGTAGTTCAACAAACCACTATTATCTACTGACATGTTTGTCTCATCCTTGCCTCGAACTCAGGTCTCACCGTGAATACGATTAAGTCGTCCAATTTGAAAACAGTGGAAATTCACGCTAGTCTCACTAGATCAAAAAATCCACCTCGTGGCTATAATTCAGCCTAGTCTCACTAGATCAGAAAAATAACGAGGAGTGTTTGCAAGCTCATTGGATGGCATGACTTAAATTTGACGGGTATTTTGGAAAAAGTTTGTGTCAACGAATAATGCATGCACACAAGATTCGTTACACTATTAGTTAAAAAAACATTTTAACCAATTGTATATGTCGATTATGTTTGTGATCTAATTTGTTATTTAATTTATAGGATATAAAAATAACAAATACACAAACGTGTATCGTTTTAAAACAGTTTTAAAAGATGTCGTCCATATATTTTATTTGAGTTTCAAAATCATTTAACATTAAACTCGTTAGAGTTTAACTTATTTTAAAATCATCAATTTTAATCTTTGAAACTCGTTTAGAGTTTTAGTTAATGTTTTCATCAAAAAACATATATATAATTTGAGTCTCAAAATTATTTAACTTTAAACTCGTTAGAGTTTAACCTTTTAAAATCATCAATTTTAATATTTGAAACTCGTTACCGGTTTTATTTAATGTTTTCATCAAAAACATTTAGCATATATTATAATCAACCATTAAATATAAATGCGTAAAATAAAACACAACCATGCATCACACACACATAGCCTAGCCCAAAAATCCTATGCTTGATCCCATGAGCCGACATGGGATCAAGAGGTCAAACTAAGGGTAATATCGTAGCTCCCACTTAATTCAAGAATCAAGTGAAAACTTGACAAACGCCATCGTTGTCAAATTGACCTGTTCGCCATCTTCTAAGTCAAACTTCGCGTTGCATCCTTATCTTCAATTTTCATCTTGTTACATTTATTTAAAATTGAAAAATATAACTAATCTAATACTTTTACAATTTAGAATAAACTTAAAAACAGTACTATGAAAATGAAAAATAAATACAATACAACTTTGGCTTCAAAATGGCCTTTCTAATAAAATAAATAATCAACATGATATAATATTGCCGTAATCAACAATCACAACAATCACATAGGTCGGGGCATTACGGGCTATGTATGCAATCACAATTTTAATAACTACATTATTAAAACCTATATATGGCTTGTCCATGGTTACAATGCATGTATATAACCATGGAATATAACAATCAATAATTATAATAAATATTCAAGCCATAACAATTAAATCTACAATTTAAAATAGTGATATTCTTTCAATCATATTTGTGCGTCATGAGGTTATGTCTAAATCAACCGCGTTGACTTTAAAAACCAAAAAGGTTTCGACTTTTACCAATTCACCACAAAGCTAAATTTAAAGAAAATCACGCGACAATTAAGATGGTGTAAAAGCGGCTCGGATACCACTGTTGGAAAATCATGTGTACTTTTACCAAAACAGATTAACGCAGCGGATAGTTAAAATAATAATCTTTTATTATTTTATGAACAAAATTTAACAAGATTAAATTTTCACTTATTTAATGAAACATGCACACGATTAATCTATCCCATTGATCCAGTTACACCACTAATAATTGTCATGAATATAAAACAAAAGAGGAGTTAACGATATACCTTTCTTGAAGAAACTGATTGAAGGAGAGAAACCTACGATCAAAAGTATGACCGTCTCTTTGGATAGTCCACACTACACTTCAAACAACGTCAATGGATGCTAGTCCAAACCCAAGTAATAATTAATCAACCTTTGATTAATATTATGAACCCAAAATAATCTCCGTATGAAACAATGTTATTTCTTTTCTTACTTTTTCTCTTTCAATTCTCTCGTATGAAATTATGAAGGCAAAAGAAAGGAATATATATTCCTCTTTAGAAACACCCGTGAACCTTATATTAATCCGTGAATCTTTTACTTTTTGAAAGAATCCAAAATAGGATATTGTATTTGATTTACGTAATAACATAAAGTCGTATTTCTCAAATACTTCAGGGGTAGTTTATGAAACTTATAATTAATAATTTCTATCATGTCACTTTCATGTGAATAGTAAATTAATTAATTTCGTTTCATTACTATTCATATGAATAGTAAATGAATTAATTTCGATTTACTATTTTGTTACTTGAGTAATATATACATCATATATATTTTATTTGACGTCTCGGTTTATATGTGTGTGACCCCGAAGGCTCAAATGAAGTTGGCCATATAGTTATATGTTGTACCTTGCACATTAATCCTACAGTTTAAACCCAAAAGCCTTTATGATGCGTATGTTTTGGCTAAAGTTCAAGAAGATACACTAGCGGTGTTGAAGCGCAGGACTCAAATCTTTGACAGTAAGTTTTCTGATTCTGCAACTTGTAATAAATTTAAGGGTGATAATGTCAATGATATTGTGAATTATGATGTTGGTGTCGAATTGGTGGCGATGTACATTCCTGATTCTGTTGACAAGAATGAATGTCAACTATTCAATGAACAAGAAACTGAACTATTCAACCATGATTCTGGAAGATATCATTCTCAAGAATTAGAGAATCATGAAAAGCAAATTGATGGATTAGAAACTAGAAGTAGTTGTAGATTTGGGTCAGAATCTGAGAGTGTGAATGATAAAACTGCAACTTCTAGTAACTCAAGCGTCGTGGTGAATATCAATTATTTTGGGTCGTTATCTTCTTCAAAGCTTTGTAAAGATAACGAGAACGCGTCTAAACTAACATTAGTGGAAGAGGAAATTGAAGAAGTAGTGACGGTTAGAGAAGATTTAAATGCTGTGTGTGTTGAAAATATTCATATTAACACAGTTCATAGTGCATTTTCATTTGATCAGAATGAAAGTCAGGGGCAAAATCTGAGATCAAAAGGGGCGGCTAATTGTATAACGATGCAATGGGATCCATTTGTATTTGATCATAATGAGAACCAGAGGCAGAATCTGGGGTCAAAAGGTGCTACTACTATGGAATGGGGTACTTTATTTTCTCAATTACAGTATATTCATGTGGACAGTCTCTTACCATTGAAGTGTGATATTTGGAAATGGTATAGAAAGATAAAAACAGATATGATGTTTGACTTATGGAAATGGCCTAAGAGGAAAAAGAAAATGGAGTATCGTCAACCAAGAAGATTAGAAATTTCTCAAAAGAAGTAGTTAAATAGCTCATGACCGATAATAGATTCCAAAATGGATGAATCTCAATGTGTTTCAGTGGAGCATATACTCCACGATTCTAGTGCATTGACCAAAACTGTGCTCATTGTCACTATTGTTAATCACAAGTCTGTTTCGCTAACACCGTCTTTGATTTCAAATACACTTACTAAAGAAGGAAATTATATATCAATTGATGGTCAGATAGGCCATAGCAGCTTTGATTCTAAAAGCTACAACAAGGGTGATTTTCCATGCTTACTATGTGGAGGTGTTTGTGGACACTACATGACTTCATCTTCAGTTGTTGGCTCGGCTTGTGCTACATCGGCACTAGTGAATTCACTAAACGCTTCCATGCTGAGTTTAACAACCCACAATTATCAATCTTATCGACACGGTAGCGTTCATGCTCGCAATTTATGTAATATGAATGATCAGCGAAAGACCCAAGTTGTCACGACCCGAAAAATTTCGACTAATTTTAAACCAAACTCTCGATACGATTTAATAGTTTTGACACAATAAGAAAAGTCTGTAAGGTTGAGTCTCAAAAATTGTGAACTGTTTCATATATTCAATTGATCTTCGACTGTTCTCGACGATTCATGAACAACCAATTGTATATATATATATATATATATATATATATATATATATATATATATATATATATATAATAATTTGAAATATAAATTGAAATAATATATGAGTTAATTGTTGGAAATAAATATGTAAAATAATATTCAATATAATGAAAACTATTATTACAAATGTATATATATATATATATATATATATATATATATATATATATATATATATATATATATATATATGTATATGTATATAAATATGTGTATAAATACTACTTGTAAATATATAAAATAATAGTAAATCTATTTGTTTAAAAATATATAATATATATTTATGTGATAAAACTTGTTATTTAAAACGGATTATATATATAGTGAGAGTAAATGGAAAATGAATAATTTCGAGCTTAATTGGCAAACATCGGTAACACTCGGTTGATGTTTTGTTAGTTTTAATATAGATATTGTACGTGTTCATGAAGGATTGAAATAAAAGTTGAACGGTAAATCTATTACGAGGATTTTAGATTTGTTAAAAATGTTTTTACCTTTTAAAGATTAAATATTAGTACCCCGTACATATAAATTGGAACAGAAAATAAATAATTATTGAACCTTTTAGATCAGGTTTCAAACAGGTAATGAGTGAAATAATTAAATATATTTAATCTAAAAATTTGGGATTTTTAGGAACACTTTAATACGTTAACTGTTTGGCAATGGACACGATACCCTCTCCATTAAAAACTGTCGGCAAAATAGTAATAAGATATTTTCTTTTCATGTGCACGTTTCTAAAATTCTGTGAATTAAGATTAATATTATAATATTAAACTATATTTCTATCTTTCTACATATATGGATGTGGGTGTTAGATATCACAACACCACTTCTTCTTCTTCACTCAATATTCTTCACCTCCTCTGCAAAAACAACTATCATCGACACCTTCACCATGGTCATCACGTTATCACCACCACTAAACCGATCATGTTTCCATTCAAGTTCTTTTCTGTCAAATAAAACTAACCCATTAAACCATTATTCAATCACCACCTTCATCAAACTTTGGAACCATCATCACCTTAAAACAATCGAAACCCATTTCCTTTGTTGTTGCTTCGTGCTGCTGTACAAAACCATCTATCTATCTATTTCTTTCGAACACCATTTCAAGACCGGCACCTTCATCATATCTCTCTCTCTCCCTCTTTTCTTAGTGAACCTTCGTAACCCCACTTATTTATAACTGTTACTTTGGACAAAGAACCACAACATTCAACCACAATCGTGTATTACTAACTGTTTCATTCCTGCTGCTAAACAATTCACCACAACCCCCGTTAAATACCCTAAACAATCCTACACAACCACCAACAAAACTCCGCGTTCTATTTTTTTTTTCTGTTTCTTTCAAGATTAACAAAACCCACCTGCAACCAACACCATATCCTATGATGTAACCCATCTTGAACCTGCTACTTCTATTTTACTGTTTCAGTCCGACACCATCTGCAGCTATTACTGCCGTTATTGACCACCAAATGCCACCACAACCGCCACCTTACAGCTACAATTGCAGCTGAAAAATACCCAAAAACAACCCAACTAAAACTGCTACGCTGCTACTTGTGTTCATTAACGTTTCTGTTTCACCCAAACAACAACAACCGTCACCTGCTTCTTGATCCTTATGTTTTCCTGTTATGATCGAACTAATAACCAACCATGATCACCATTCCTTATTAAACTATAATTCGGTTTCATTTAGATTTTATTACCATCAACCACCATCACCAAACCGTTACAACCATTATTATTTTAATAAAAGTGAAGATGATACAGTGAATCGAATGAAAGTTGCTATTATATGCTGTTACTACTCTACGAGCCCACTTCCTGTATAAGGAAGATGTCGACATTAGTGAATGATGATGATAAAAGTTGCATTATGTTTCCAGCTAATACCTTTGTGTCATAATATTAGTAAGGGAAATGGAACGTGGGTTCAGGATGGGATGTGTATTGGATCCCAAATTCAATGATATTTTTTTAAAACGGCTCCTTATTCTAATTATAGAGTTTCGGTTGGGCCATCAGTACTTAGGCCGTGAGTTGGAAATTGGGTCGAGATCCATGTATGTTTCCATGTGGGCCGAAGTATATATATACAGGCCAAATTATAAACCACTGCAGTACTGTTGCTGCACGATATATTTTGATTATGTTGATGCAAAATGTGTGACTCATGATAAATGTTGATTCGGATGATTTATAGATGATGATGATACTACTAGATAATACACGATTAAGTTTGACGATGATCAAGGTTGCTTATACTTTCCTTCTGTACAACCTTTCATTTTTATATATATTTTTCTTTTGGACGATGACCATAATTAATGAAGATGACTAGTTGATGAAAAAAAAATGATGATTAGGATTCGTGATTCTGAGAACAATAATGATGGTGAGCGAATTAGAGGAGATTGAATGGTGATCGAAATATTGTTTTACGATAGGGACCGTGAATGATTTTAACAATGATGATGAGATAAAAAGATAAACGAGGAAGATGTTAAAAAAAAATGAAAACGATTAGGATGATGATATTAGGATAATAGATGATGATGATAATTATTAGATAATGATAAGTTGATGTTATTAGATGATTCAGTGAAAGAAATGAAATGATGGTGATCGAGACGATGAACAGGTTATGTTATGATAAGCTTGATGATGTCGTGGGGATGATACACATGATGATATATGATATATGATATATGATAATGAATAATGATAATCGAAATAATAAGTTAATGATGATGACGATCGGTTAAGATATTGATGATTATTATTGATGATCGTGAGGTTATGATTTATGTTGATGAACCGAAGACGTTTAGGTTGTTATCGGGTTAGCGGGACGTCGCGGGTTCAAACCCGGACTTGGGCATTCTTTTTAGAACTACTTCTTGAGGTAGTTTACTTATTATTATTATTATTATTATTATTATTATTATTATTATTATTATTATTATTATTATTATTATTATTATTATTATTATTATTTTTATTTTTATTATTATTATTATTATTATTATTATTATTATTATTATTGTGACAATATTATTAAAAATACTATTATAACTAAAATTACCATTTTAATTATAAGTATCATCAAGTGTATCATATTATTGTAACATCCCGCCTTTTTCCTTTTACTTTCCGTTTAACTATTTAAAGTCCGTTATATATTTATAACATCTTTCGTTAATACGCGTTTTAAATTATCTCGATTAGATAATTCACGCACCCGATTCAAACTTGAGGGACTAAAATTGACACGGGGCAAACTAGTTGACTAGGTCAACTAGTCCACCCCAATCACCACCATTCAATCATCTCCATCTCTCTCTCTTTCTCTCTAGCAAGAACACACACACATTTACCAAATTCATTCAATCATCATCTAAATTCGATCTAGGAGGCTTACAACAAAATAAATTACATATTCGTGATCCTCTCTTCATCCTCTTCATTTTGGTACCAACTTCATCTCGTTTGGGTAACATTTCTAAAACTCTAGATTTCTCTAAATTCGTGTTTTTGACTTGAAATGGTGTTAGTTAGTGTCTATGGCTCATTGTGATGTCGTGTATGTAAATTGTATGCTCGATCTTGTTATTCGGTGTAACTAGCATGAACACTTGAAATGGGTTAGTTTAATCTTTAATTTTGATTGATTAAATGTTGTTAGATGTTAAACCCATTGTGTTAAAAGTGTTACTAGCATCGTTAGTTTCGTTTTGGTATGTTGGATGATATGAAAACCTTGCGTTAACATGATTATTGATTTTGTGATTCTTAATTAGGGTTTGATGAACCTTAAAATGAACTTTTGATGCATTGAATGCTTGTTAATGTTGTTAGTAAGTGTTAGGTTGTATTGTATGCTTGATTACCTATGAAATGGCGTATTGTATGTAGGTAGTAAGTTTCCGAATCATTGATATGTATTTATGAACTTGGATGCAGTTAATGATGAGCATTAAATGCGGTTTTGGTTGTTGTAAGTGTTGAATTGATAGACGAAATGTGTTTAGTCGTTTTCCTCGTCAAAATACCTCCCCAACGGTGTATGATACATGTTCTAGGTGTTTTCGGTTAGCAAATTGTATTTGTTTGAGTTTTGGTTCGTGCATTTCTTTGTTGCAGCAAAACAGGGCCTGGATACAGATCTGGACGCCGTCCAGATTCTTGGACGCCGTCCAGCCCTTCAGACTTGGACGCCGTCCAGTATTTTGGACGCCGTCCAGGCCTTCAAAGCTGGACGCCGTCCAGACAATCTGGACGCCGTCCAGATACCCTGGCAGGCTACTGTCTTCGTTGGTCATTTTACGGAAAATGTTTGCTATGCTATGGACCTCCGATTCACATGTAACTTGTTCTAACATGCTCATATATGATTAAAAACCTCAGAGAAATAGTTCGGGACCCGACCCGAACGTGTTGACTTTTTCGTTGACCTTGACCCGACCAAGTTGACTTTTAATCAAACTTAACCAAATGTTTGTGCAATCATTCTAACATGTTTTTATACTTGTACCTTGCATGAAACATGACAATTTGATTCACATGCTATTATGATCGAGTCTTAACGAGCCATAGGACTAATTGAACATCTTTGACCCATCGTGTTTACCATTATTGATACAACTTATTGTTTAGGTCAAGACTAGCATTGTTCTTTGCAAACGTTTACTTGTTGAAGTACTTTACTACTCGTGCACTCAAGGTGAGATCATAGTCCCACTTTTACTCTTTTGAAACTTACATTTGGGATGAGAAAACATAAACGTTCCTTTTTAACTAAGTGAACACAAGTACAGGAAAACAAACATTCTACATACGAGTTTAGAACAAAAATCCTCAATTCGATTATCATTAGTTACACTTGCCGGGTGTAAGCGAGAACTTATGTTATATGGCCATATGGGTTTGACAAACCCTCATTCAAACGGTTCGCTACCGTTTACGAATGAAATATATTTTCGAGAAACAGTGTATGTTCTAACACTATTGTGATGGGGTTCTATGGAAGGAATGTTAAGCATTGATAATTGGGTGCTCGTGAAACAAACTTTTGGAATGTATTACTAGTATCTCATCGTTGCAAATCTTGTGGTTCACTTGTACTTACTTACTTAAACCTATGATTTCACAAACGTTTTCGTTGACAGATTTCTATGTTTTCTCAGGTCCTTGAACGATACATGATACATGCTTCCGCTCATTATTTTGATACTTGCATTGGATGTCGAGTATATATGCATACATGGAGCGTCTTTTGGCTACTTTTAAATTGTGTCGCATAAGTTTCATTTGTACTTATAACTTTGTAACGTAACTTGTGGTGGAACTATTCTTGTAAACTTTGAACAATCTTTACATTTGAAATGAATGCGACATATCTTTTGGTCAAACGTTGTTTTAAAGACTTACGACCACGTAACGGGACCTAAGTAGACGGCGCCGTCAAACATGATTTGGTCGGGTCGCTACAGATGGTATCAGAGCGTTGGTTGTAGGGATTTAGAGTTCATTGGTGTCAACCTCGAGTCATAGGGTACATTGGTGAGTCTAGACTACAACCGGCATATAGACTTGAAGTAGGAATTACTTGACTACTTGTGCATTTATAATCGAACGCTTCTACTCATATCTACTCTTAGTTCATCTTAATCTCACGTTGTTTAATTTGATTGACACGCCACCTTGACTATATGAAATGATGTCTAATGCACATATGAATCAGGGTAATATAATTTCCGGGATTATATTACGGTGACTCATATGAACGTTCCGACATTGTGGCATAAAGAATTTAAGGCGAGTCAAGGAAAATTTTCTCTTTATCTTTATTCCATATCAAGGTTAGTATTATTTAGAATACTAACCAACGGTATTCTTGTGTCATGAAGGAACAATGGCTCGTCGACGCGCTCCTCCCGAAACTCCCGAACAAGCTCTACAACGAATGATAGCCACCGCCGTGGATGCGGCCATGGCCGGTCACTCTTCCAACAACAATAATAATAACAACCACAACAACAACAATGAAGCCGGTAACTCAAACGAAGGGTGCTCCTATAAATCCTTCATGGGGTGCAAACCTTACACTTTTGATGGAACCAGGGGACCGGTCGTGCTCACCTGATGGTTTGAGCAAACGGAAGCCGTCTTTAGCATAAGCGGTTGTCGGGACCAAGACAAGGTCAAATACTCCACTCACACCTTCGCCGGTGTCGCTCTTACATGGTGGAATACTTACGTACAATCGGTGGGTACCGATGAAGCTCACGCCCTCTCTTGGGCCGACTTGAGGGAAAAGATGATTGTCGAATATTTCCCTCGTGAAGAAACCCGAAGGCTCGAACAAGAGCTAAGAAATTTAAAGGCGATCGGAAATGATCTCAAGGCTTATAATCAATGATTTTCCGAACTAGCCTTGATGTGCCCAAATCTTGTGAACCCCGAAGTCTTAAGGGTTGAACTTTACATGGATGGTCTTCCAAAGAGTATCAAACACGGAGTAATGTCATCCAAACCCACTAATCATCAAGAAGCTTTGAACATGGCCCGCAAATTGATAGAAACGGTTGACGAAATCGTAGTTCCGGCACCTAAAGCCGAGGACAAGTTGGGTAACAACAAAAGAAAATGGGAAGCTCCCCAATCAAGCAACAACAACTTTGCCAAGAAATCTTTCACCTCCGACGGCAAGAAGGGTTATGCCGGAAATCTACCTCTTTGCAACAAATGCAACAAACATCACTTTGGCGAATGTAGTAAGCTAATTTGCCATCGGTGCCAAGGAATTGGTCATAAGGCCAACGATTGTAAAAGTGCCACTCCCGTCGCTCGAAAATGGCCCAATGCACCAAAGACGGGCACTTGTTACGAATGTGGCCAAACGGGTCATTATAGGAATGCATGCCCAAAGAAGAAAGATAACCCCAACACGCGCGGCCGAGCTTTCAACATCAACACCGAGGAAGCCCGGGATGACACTGAACTAGTCACGGGTACGTTTCTTCTCAACAATTCTTATGTCTCTTGCTTATTCGATTCGGGTGCCGATAAATGCTTTGTATCCAAGACTTTGACTCATTCTTTTAGCACTCCACCTCTTCCATTAGATACCACTTATACCATTGAAGTGGCTAATGGGAAACTATTAAGTGCCGACACATATTACCAGGGGTGTACGTTAAACATTTTGGGTAATGAGTTTGAAATCGACTTGATACCCATGGAACTAGGTAGCTTCGATGTAATAATCGGTATGAATTGGCTAGCCAAAACGAAATCTCACATCCTTTGTGATCTTAACGCAATCCGAATCCCTATCGAGAATGGTGAACCTTTGATCGTCTATGGAGATAAGAGTTGCACCGGACTCAACCTCGTTTCGTGTATTAAAGTTAGAAAACTACTACGTAAGGGTTGTTTTGCGATCCTTGCTCACGTTAAGAAAGTCGAGTCCGATGAGAAGCACATCGATGATGTGCCAATTGTTAGTGACTATTCCGATGTATTTCCCGACGAATTGCCGGGTCTTCCACCTCATCGACCGGTTGAATTCCAAATCGATCTTATTTCGGGAGCCGCACCCGTAGCACGTGCACCGTATAGACTTGCTCCATCCGAAATGCAAGAATTGCAAAGTCAAATCCAAGAACTACTTGATCGTGGTTTTATCCAACCTAGCCATTCACCATGGGGCGCTCCGATTTTGTTTGTTAAAAAGAAAGACGGATCCCTACGAATGTGCATTGATTATCGTGAACTAAATAAATTGACGGTTAAGAACCGATATCCCCTTCCTCGCATCGATGACCTCTTTGATCAACTACAAGGGTCTTGTGTATATTCGAAAATCGATCTCCGCTCGGGTTATCATCAATTAAGGGTTAAGGGGGAAGATGTCTCCAAAACCGCTTTCCGGACTCGTTATGGTAGTTATGAATTCCTTGTCATGCCATTTGGTCTCACTAACGCACCGGCGGTGTTCATGGATCTTATGAACCACGTGTGCAAACCGTATCTTGACAAATTCGTTATCGTGTTCATCGATGATATTTTAGTCTATTCAAAAAGTGAAGAAGAACACGAGGAACACCTTCGACTTGTGCTTGAACTTTTAAGACAAGAACAACTCTATGCCAAATTCTCCAAGTGTGAATTTTGGTTAAAGGAAGTTCAATTTCTTGGTCATGTTGTAAGTGATCAAGGTATTAAAGTCGATCCTACGAAAATCGAAGCCATTAGTAAATGGGAGACTCCTACTACTCCTACTCACATTCATCAATTCTTGGGTCTTGCCGGGTACTATCGTAGATTCATCGAAAACTTCTCCTTGGTTGCACGTCCTCTAACCGCATTAACTCACAAGGGAAAGAAATTCATTTGGGCAACCGAACATGAATCCGCATTCCAAATCTTGAAAACGAAGCTAACCACCACTCCTATCTTGTCACTTCCCGAAGGCAATGATGACTTTGTTGTATATTGCGATGCCTCGAAACATGGTTTTGGGTGTGTATTAATGCAACGAACGAAAGTCATTGCTTATGCTTCTCGACAACTCAAAATTCATGAACGAAACTACACGACGCATGATCTCGAACTCGGAGCCGTTGTCTTTGCACTTAAAATATGGAGACACTATCTTTATGGAACCAAGAGTACTATCTTTACCGACCACAAAAGTCTCCAACACATTTTCGATCAAAAGCAACTAAACATGAGACAACGAAGGTGGATTGAAACCTTAAACGATTACGATTGCGAGCTTCGTTACCATCCCGGGAAGGCAAATGTAGTAGCCGATGCCTTAAGTCGAAAAGAAAGAGCGGTGCCTCTTCGTGTCCGAGCCTTAAACATCACCATCCACACAAACCTTAATAGCCAAATTCGAGTAGCCCAAGATGAGGCTCTCAAGGATGAAAACCTTTCACACGAGCTCTTGAACATTCTCGTCTCTCGATTCGAAATTAGGGAGACCGGACTCCGATATTACGCCGGAAGGATTTGGGTGCCTAGTTATGGGGACCTACGAAGCCTTATTTTAGATGAAGCCCATAAGTCACGATACTCGATTCACCCCGGTGCCAATAAGATGTACCACAACCTTAAACAACTATATTGGTGGCCGAACATCAAAAGGGATGTAGCTACTTATGTTTCCAAGTGTTTGACATGTTCTAAAGTCAAAGCCGAACACCAAAGACCGTCCGGACTACTTCAACAACCCGAGATCCCGCAATGGAAGTGGGAAAGGATAACGATGGATTTTATCACCAAGCTACCAAAAACGACGGGCGGTTATGATACCATTTGGGTTATTGTTGACCGTCTCACCAAATCTGCACACTTCCTTGCCATGAAAGAAACGGAAAAAATGGAGAAACTTGCACAACTTTACATTAAGGAGATCGTAGCCCGACACGGTGTACCTTTATCGATTATCTCCGACCGAGATGGCCGTTTCGTTTCTAGATTTTAGCGTACATTGCAAGAAGCGTTGGGAACGCGTTTAGACATGAGCACCGCATATCATCCTCAAACCGATGGACAAAGTGAACGTACAATTCAAACCTTAGAGGACATGTTACGAGCTTGCATGGTTGATTTCGGAAAAGCTTGGGATAAGCACTTGCCTCTCGCCGAATTCTCCTACAACAATAGTTATCACGCGAGTATTAACGCCGCACCATTCGAAGCGTTATATGGCCGCAAATGTCGTTCACCTCTTTGTTGGGCCGAAGTAGGCGACGTACAAATCACCGAACCCGAACTCATTCACGAAACCACCGAGAAGATCGTTCAAATCCGAGATAGGCTTCGGACGGCCCGGAGTCGTCAAAAGTGCTATACCGACAAAAGACGCAACGACCTTGAATTTCAAGTCGGTGATCGCATCATGTTAAAAGTCGCACCTTGGAAGCTAAATCCGCGGTATATTGGTCCTTTCGAAATCTTGGAGCGTATTGGAACCGTTGCTTATCGTTTAGATCTTCCGCCTCAATTGAACTCCGTTCATCCTACCTTCCATGTATCTAACTTGAAAAAGTGTCTTGCCGAACCCGATATAGTCATCCCTCTCGAGGAACTTACTATTGATGACAAACTTCATTTTGTGGAGGAACCGGTTGAAATTGTGGACACCTCCGTCAAGACATTTAAACAAAGCCGAATCCCGATTGTTAAAGTCCGTTGGAACGCCAAAAGGGGACCCGAGTTTACTTGGGAAAGACAAGATCAAATGCAAAGGAAGAATCCTCATCTATTCGTGAATTCGGAAACGCAAGATTTCGAGGAAGAAACAACGACTACTACGCCTACTTAAATTTCGGGACGAAATTTCTTTTAAGGAGTAGGTAATGTAAGATCCCGCCTTTTTCCTTTTACTTTCCGTTTAACTATTTTAAAGTCCGTTATATATTTATAACATCTTTCGTTAATACGCGTTTTAAATTATCTCGATTAGGTAATTCACGCACCCGATTCAAACTTGAGGGACTAAAATTGACACGGGGCAAACTAGTTGACTAGGTCAACTAGTCCACCCCAATCACCACCATTCAATCATCTCCATCTCTCTCTCTTTCTCTCTAGCAAGAACACACACACATTTACCAAATTCATTCAATCATCATCTAAATTCGATCTAGGAGGCTTACAACAAAATAAATTACATATTCGTGATCCTCTCTTCATCCTCTTCATTTTGGTACCAACTTCATCTCGTTTGGGTAACATTTCTAAAACTCTAGATTTCTCTAAATTCGTGTTTTTGACTTGAAATGGTGTTAGTTAGTGTCTATGGCTCATTGTGATGTCGTGTATGTAAATTGTATGCTCGATCTTGTTATTCGGTGTAACTAGCATGAACACTTGAAATGGGTTAGTTTAATCATTGATTTTGATTGATTAAATGTTGTTAGATGTTAAACCCATTGTGTTAAAAGTGTTACTAGCATCGTTAGTTTCGTTTTGGTATGTTGGATGATATGAAAACCTTGCGTTAACATGATTATTGATTTTGTGATTCTTAATTAGGGTTTGATGAACCTTAAAATGAACTTTTGATGCATTGAATGCTTGTTAATGTTGTTAGTAAGTGTTAGGTTGTATTGTATGCTTGATTACCTACGAAATGGCGTATTGTATGTAGGTAGTAAGTTTCCGAATCATTGATATGTATTTATGAACTTGGATGCGGTTAATGATGAGCATTAAATGTGGTTTTGGTTGTTGTAAGTGTTGAATTGATAGACGAAATGTGTTTATTCATTTTCCTCGTCAAAATACCTCCCCAACGGTGTATGATACATGTTCTAGGTGTTTTCGGTTAGCAAATTGTATTTGTTTGAGTTTTGGTTCGTGCATTTCTTTGTTGCAGCAAAACAGGGCCTGGATACAGATCTGGACGCTGTCCAGATTCTTGGATGCCGTCCAGCCCTTCAGACTTGGATGCCGTCCAGTATTTTGGATGCCGTCCAGGCCTTCAAAGCTGGACGCTGTCCAGACAATCTGGACGCCGTCCAGATACCCTGGCAGGCTACTGTCTTCGTTGGTCATTTTACAGAAAATGTTTGCTATGCTATGGACCTCCGATTCACATGTAACTTGTTCTAACATGCTCATATATGATTAAAAACCTCAGAGAAATAGTTCGAGACCCGACCCGAACATGTTGACTTTTTCGTTGACCTTGACCCGACCAAGTTGACTTTTAATCAAACTTAACCAAATGTTTGTGCAATCATTCTAACATGTTTTTATACTTGTACCTTGCATGAAACATGACAATTTGATTCACATGCTATTATGATCGAGTCTTAACGAGCCATAGGACTAATTGAACATCTTTGACCCATCGTGTTTACCATTATTGATACAACTTATTGTTTAGGTCAAGACTAGCATTGTTCTTTGCACACGTTTACTTGTTGAAGTACTTTACTACTCGTGCACTCAAGGTGAGATCATAGTCCCACTTTTACTCTTTTGAAACTTACATTTGGGATGAGAAAACATAAACGTTCCTTTTTAACTAAGTGAACACAAGTACAGGAAAACAAACATTCTACATACGAGTTTAGAACAAAAATCCTCAATTCGATTATCATTAGTTACACTTGCCGGGTGTAAGCGAGAACTTATGTTATATGGCCATATGGGTTTGACAAACCCTCATTCAAACGGTTCGCTACCGTTTACGAATGAAATATATTTTTGAGAAACAGTGTATGTTCTAACACTATTGTGATGGGGTTCTATGGAAGGAATGTTAAGCATTGATAATTGGGTGCTCGTGAAACAAACTTTTGGAATGTATTACTATTATCTCATTGTTGCAAATCTTGTGGTTCACTTGTACTTACTTACTTAAACCTATGATTTCACCAACGTTTTCGTTGACAGATTTCTATGTTTTCTCAGGTCCTTGAACGATACATGATACATGCTTCCGCTCATTATTTTGATACTTGCATTGGATGTCGAGTATATATGCATACATGGAGCGTCTTTTGGCTACTTTTAAATTGTGTCGCATAAGTTTCATTTGTACTTATAACTTTGTAACGTAACTTGTGGTGGAACTATTCTTGTAAACTTTGAACAATCTTTACATTTGAAATGAATGCGACATATCTTTTGGTCAAACGTTGTTTTAAAGACTTACGACCACGTAACGGGACCTAAGTAGACGGCGCCGTCAAACATGATTTGGTCGGGTCGCTACAATTATTATTAGTATCATTATTATTATTATTTTTATCATTATTAATATTATTATCATTAACATGATTTTTATTATTATTAGTAATATTATCTTATTACATAAATAAATAAATAAATATTATATAATTAATAGATGGAATTATGTGTTTATATGTTTAATATATATATACCTGATATAGGTTCATGAATCCGAGGCTAACCTTACACTTGTTCAATAATGTTATATGTTTTTTTACTACAAAATACAGTATGGTGAGTATATAGTCCCACTTTTAAACTCTAAGTATTTCAGGATGAGAATACATGCATTTTATGATTTACGTTATAGACACAAGTGACTAAAAATATATTCTACGTTGAGTTGTACCACTGACATATTTCCCTGTAGCTTGGTAACTACTATTTACATGGGGTAGTGTAAACGCGAATCCCGTTGATAAATCTATCGGGCCTGACAACCCCAACCGGACTGGACGACCAGTATTCAACGATTACACAGTACTTCGTTTCGGTGACTACACTTGGTACGGTGTAGTGAGATTTCATAATAAAGGGAATATGCGACGTTGATTAAATGTTAAGTATGGTTACCAAGTGCTCAACCACTTAGAATATTTTTATTAAAATGTTTATGAATATGAAATCTTGTGGTCTATATTTATAACGCTGCCGGCATTAAACCTATATCTCACCAACCTTTTGATTGACATTTTAAAGCATGTTTATTCTCAGGTTTGAAAGAAATCTTCCGCTGTGCAGTAGCTCATTTTAAGGACATTACTTGGAGTCAATCATCGCAATGGGATCAAATGTTGATGACTTCGTCCAGGTGGATAAGGACGGGTCGTTACACAAGTTGATATGGGGGCTGAAAGTCGTAGCATAATAATAGCTGAAAGTGGTCACAATGTATCTGCTACAGTGGAACCTTATCCTGAAAATAAACGTGAGTTCCCTAGGTATCATCAAGGCATACCTAAAAAGTTTCTTCTTGTTGCTAAAAATTCAACAAAGGGGGACCACATATTTGCAGGTGATCATATGGATTTACAGTTGCAACTTATGATATCAAATGATCGTATAGAAGAGTTGTGTAACTTCACATTCTTGAGGACAAGAATGTTTTCAAGGAGGAAGGATTGTCATGGGTTTATCCAAGTAAGTATTTGCACAACAAGTGATCGAAGTGAGCATGAGTGTAGCATGCCTTGCACGTGGGCTGTTAATGAAGTCAGAAGTTGGTTACCCGGATATAACTACTTACTTTGTCTGTTAGTAGATAGTTGTGGTTATAAATAGGAAGGCAATGTAATAGTGTGTGTTAGCTATTGATTTGTAATGTGTGTAAACACTTTCTCCTCCCTTTATTCTTGTAATCTTGAACTATAATTGGTTAATATCAATAAAAGTTCATTCCGATTCAATCTTAAAGGATGATCCTTCCTTCGAAGTCTTCAAGTTGTTTCGAGAGCTTCTTCGATTCTTATGAATACGGGAAGTTCATAACACGATCCTGTAATTTCTTCCTCATTCAACATTGATAACACATCTATATTAAAAATTCTACAAGACTAATCAATTTGCTCGATTAGGTATGTTTATCAACTCATCCGGTTATGTGTACCAGCGCAGCATTTTTGTTTGATTATGAATGTCCCGCAGTATTGATATCGTATGTATATCAATTCAAATTACCAGAATGATGTTCATTAAATCTAAAAATCCATGTAAGTTGGTTTTGTCGACTTGTGTTCTATCAAATCTAAAAATCCATGTAAGTTGGTTATTGTGTAGAGTTATTCGAATTGTTTATCAAATCAATCACGTGAGTAGCTTATTACTATAGACAATGCCATCGGTTCATGCTTCAACGTGTCCTCTAAACAAACCATTTGGCATTCCCTCCCTCGATTCCCTTATACTCCCTCATTTCTAATTGGTTTTCATATTTTCAAACTAGTCGAGTCCGAGTGGACAACGAGTAGCTATTAGAGGCTTCATACATTTGGCACTTAATTATCTCTCTTTCTAACTTTATCATATGAAACCAATTTTGAAAATCGCATCATAGATATTCTTTTATGATTATGAATGAAGAGATCAAACATTTTTTCTAATGGAGGCTTTTGGTGTTTTTATCAAAGACGCTTGAGGATTTTTGTCACACCCCCTAAATGGGACCGGGGGTCACATGTGACTAACCAATATCATAACACAAGTGTAAAGCGAGAACGACTCTAAATGAGATATTTTAATTAAAAACCAATGTATTAAAGCAGCGAAAAGTATAAGTCATTACAAATGAATCCTAAAAAATGTAAATGTAAATTCAAATGTTTTAATGCAATAATATGAATAATAAAATGCGAACTCCAAAAGAAGCAAAGTCCAAATAGCACACAATCTTTAGCAATCTTCACCTGAGACAAAACATGCTTAAAGTGTCAACCAAAAATGATTGAGTGAACAACATAGGTTTATAATAGTTTTTAGACCACAAGATGTAGTTATAAAGTTTAATCAGTTCGTTAGTAGTGCTGAGGTGTATGATATTGAGACTAAACAAAGTTACCCCGTGACACTTTGAACTGTCGGTGTCGTTTAATCATTATTATGTAACCAAAGACCAACGGTCAACTGGTTAGAGACGTCGCTCTCAGTAGGCCTACTCACAATAACTAAGTTTGCATTTCAAAGTAGCAACTAACGATATCATGGCAGGGATTTAGCATGAAACAAAGCATGTCATAGCACAGTTTGAACTAATCAAGATAAAGTTTTCGAGTACTTGTGTCTAAGCGTAAACAGTTTGAAAACAAGCATATGTCTCACCCCAAAAGTTCAAAACAAGTATATAAAGCAAGTTAAAAAATGGGGCTATGAAGTTCACCTTAGTAGCAAGTAAGTAATTCCACACAAGATGTAAGAACGGTGTATGTGTTCGGAGATCTCAACCTAGAGATATAACCTTTGATTAGTTAATGTCTAATAGACTTAAAGTTTGTTTATTAATATAAAAACTATATTAACAGTGACGGTTTTCGAGAAAAAAAATCCTATTTCTCAAAAGTTTCTATTTTTGGAAACCTATTATTTATGGAAAGTTTTCACTTATAGTAAGCTTCTAGTTTAAGAAGTTCGGGTTATAATTCTTAACAAAGATATTGTACAATCTCACACAAACTTCGTTGCTAACATGCAAGTCACTCGAATGATCAGTTGTTACCGGGCGCCCAGGATTCTTGACCATAATCTAAGTCATGGCATTCGAAATCCACAAGCGGTTCCCATAAGGCAACAAGGATCACCCTAGGCCACAAGTAGCGGTGATGTTTGTAGTCTTTGTAGGCTATCTTTAATTATAACCTTCACATTATAGGTGTATACACATAACAAGTTATTAATATACTTATTAGTTATATATAAGTGATAATATACTTAGTGTAACTTATGGTGTTACTATATAGTTAGGTGTATAAGTTATACTAATAATAGTATTATTATTTAATTAATCAACTATTACGTAATCTTATCATTACATGTTACATATATAAATATACCCCTATGTGATACATATATATATATATATATATATATATATATATATATATATATATATATATATATATATATATATATATATATATATATATATATATATATATATATATATATATATATTCTTTATTATTGTCATCATGTATTATATATATATATATATGTATATATATATATATTCTTTATTATTGTCATCATGTATGTGTTTATAACTATATGATATATGTATATATTCTATGTATGTGTTACATATACATAAGTGTAAGATGATACATATATATATACACTTATTACTTTTCTTTTTATATTTACTAACCTTGTATACTTACACAATACACACTCATACATACATACAAATGTACATATATATACATATATACACATACATATACACGTATGTATATACTTACATATACACACACATATATCTACAATGTATACATGTACATACATACGTAAGCATGCATGCATGTATATCATTATCATTATTACCTATTAATCAACTTATGAACATAAAATCATAATCTTAATAATTATTCATAACCTAGTAACTTATTAATCTAATACTTTTAAATTGACAATCTTATTAATCATCATCATAACCTTCATTATATCTTTTAATTATAATCTTTATCTATTTTAATTAGCTTCATATTATAAATCATGATCATAACATAATCCTACTACTTGTAATTTAACATACTTAATCCCATTAACATAATAACTAATCAACAATTTATTAATACTTCATAATAAAGATCATACTTCATATTCATACCATGAATATACTAACTAATTAATAACCTAAATACTTTTAACCTTTTTCATCATCATTAACTTATTCATAATGCTTATAATTATTCATACAAGATTCACTTTTATTAATTCATAATACTTAACATAATACTTAATACACAACACTTATAAATAACTTAAAAGTAATTGATTTAAATACATGATTAAACTAGGGTTTAGGGATACCTTTAGAGGTTAAAATCAAGAAAAAGAGAAGGTTGTTGATGGTGGTGACTCTCGACAGCAGCAGCAGAACACGACCCAACTGAAACGTTTTAGGCCTGTTTTAGTTCGCCAGAAATAGCAAAACAGCTACAACAAATCAAGAATCCAAATAGCTTGTTTCTTGGGCTGTTTTGGCTCGCAAAAAAGCACAAAACACAGCAGGAAAAACACAGCAATAGGAGCACTTTTTGGGACTGTTTATGTGGCGACTTACAGCAATAAAAAGCTGTAAACAGATGGTGAAACAAGAGGCTGTTTGGGGTGTAAAAGGGTGGCGGATGAAGGCTGTAGAAGGTGGCGACAGTGGGTTGTTTGATGGAGGTTTGGATGTCGACTGCAAGAGCTACAAAGGGTGTCGACTTGCAGGCTGTTGAGATGGCGAATGGTGGTGATTATTGGTGATGATTAGTCGAAACAGGTGGTGCTGTGGAGCTGCCTTTGGTCAACAAAAAAAGAGGGAAGAAGGGCTGCAGAAAGTCGACTAAATACAAAGGAATGGGAGAGATTTGTGATTAAATTTGCGGTTCAAATTATGGAATAACATAAGCCTATTTATAGATGAGTTTAGCAAGTTGTAATCACACTAGGATTCTAGGAATTACTTGATGGTCAAGGATTAATGTAGAAGTATTAGGATTAGATTAGGATTAGTGGTTAGCTTAGTGATCAAGTTTTTCCCCTTTCTCTTTTTTTTTAACTTGGCCGCCATTTTTCATTATATATACATATTATTATATTTTTTTTTATTATTATTAAGGTTACATTTATTTAAATTACATTGTATTTATTAATTTACTTATTAATCCATGTCTTTATAAAGTTTTACTTTAGTTCTAATTAGTTTTTAATTTATATTAATATCACACTTAAACTAATACATATAGTTTATATAATATAAATCACATAAAACATAAACTTTATATAAACAGGAATTATTGATCAAATATATTATTTAATCAAAGTTTGTTAAACAAAGTTTATGATTACAAACAGTCCTAATTATGGAACAATAGAAACAGAAATGGAAAATTGAGGGTCGTCATAGTTCCTCCCCGTTAATAAAAACTTCGTCCCGAAGTTTTAGGTGGACTTCTCGGATGCATCTGCGGTTGAGAAGAGATGGGGATATTTCCGTCTCATCTGGTCTTCACGTTCCCAGGTATACTCGGGGCCTCTTCGTGAATTCCAACTGATCTTAACAATTAGGAATTGAGCTTTGTTTCAAGCCTTTAACCTCAAGATCCATAACCTCTATCGGTTCTTCGATGAAGTACATTTTATCATGAATGCGGAGCATCCAAAGGAATAATATGTATGTCATCAACAAGACACTTTTCAAGATTCGAGATGTGAAAAGTATGAACTTTAATTAACAGGAAGTGTTGACTAAAAATTACCATTCGGTCAACGTTTTGTTAAAACAAAGTTTACACTTAATTACAGTGGGAATCTACATTTTTGTCCGTATGAGGCCTCCAATATTTTACTAGAGCCTGGATGAATAGAATATCTAGGCTTATGTGCTTCATCCAAGACTAGTTCTCAAGAATTTCTGAATAGCGGTGATTTTTATAGGATCGACATGTATTACTTCACTATCAATTACATGTCCGAGAAATTGTACGGTTTGCAGCCAAAATTCACATTTAGAGAACTTGGCATAGACTTGTTCCTTCTTTAAGAGCTCTAGAATCAATCGCAAACGTTGCTCATGTTCCTTCTCGCTCTCGAAATAGATTAAGATGTCATCAATAAAAACGATCACGAATTAGTCAAGATAAGGTTGGCATACACAGTTCATAAGATCCATGAATACAACAGGAGCATTGGTTAAATCAAAAGGCATGACAAGAAACTCATAATGTCCATAACGAGTTCGGAAAGCAGTCTTAGAAACATTAGCTTCCTTGACTCTCAGTTGATGATAACCCGACCTAAGGTCAATCTTCGAATAGATACTTGAATCTTGCAGTTGGTCAAACAGGTCATCAATGCGTGGGAGTGGATAATGATTCTTGATGGTTAGTTTGTTGAGTTCTTGGTAATCAATACACATTCTCAACGTGCCATCTTTCTTCTTAACAAATAGAACGAGTGCTCCCCACGAAGACGAGCTAGGACAAATGAAACCTTTCTCCAAAAGTTCCTGGTGTTGGCTGGATGATTCCTTGATTTCGGATGGAGCTAATCGGTATGGTGCCTATGCAATAGGTGTAGCACCGGGCGTGGATAATTTGAAAGCAAAAGATAATATAATATCTAGGGTTGTTATTTTTAGTTGACAATATAGAGATAAGGAGTAAGTAACAGTACACAATGGTCCTAGGGTTGATCAGACCTTATTTCCATCATGATCCATTAGGATTTCTGCATGACTTATCATAATATAACTACGTTGATCAGGCGCCATTATATTATACTAAATCATACTTTTATCACTCCATAAGGTTACTACTAATGTCATTTAGACAATATTCATCTTCTTCGAGGTGAATGATTCAATGGGGAATGAAAGAAAAGAAATAACATCATCCATTCATTTTAAAGAAAATAACCAGAGTATTACAGAAACTTAACGAAATCTTCCAAAGTATAGAAGTACTAAATCGTAACATAAAGAACATTATGAAAATGAGAAATTTAAATGACTCTAGTGGTTTCCAAAAACTCTTCATTATGCCTCTTCATTATTCCTCTTATCCAAACATTTATTTTTGAAATGCCCTACTCCTCCACATTTATAACAAGTATGAACGGTTGCATTTGCCTTTGTGGCTAGAGTTTTTGTTACAGGAATAACAACTCTACAATTCTTGGCTATGTAACCCACCTTCTTACACTTGGTGCACTTAACCTTACACCATCCTTCATGATGTTTCTCACATCTTTTGCAATAAGGACGGTTTCCCTTATAAAGCTTGTTAAATTTTCTTTTAGAATTTTCTTGCTCCATTCCTTCCCTCTTCCTTTGTGCACCTTCTTTCTTCTTATGTTCGTCGATGAAATAGCTTGCCATGCAAGCGGCTTCTTGTATGGTGGTTGGGTTTGTCAAGGTAACATCTCTCCGGACTTCATCAGGTAATCCATTGATGTAGCATTGGATCCCTAGATACTCGGGAGTAGTCATGAGAGCAAATTCTTGAAATCGGTTGGTATAGCTCATGAGATCAGCATTCACTATTTCCATACTTCTAAGTCCAGGTCTTTCAGTACTCTTGTATGTAGGGGGCTGGTAGTTCATGTAATTTTGAGGTGAACAAATAGTCGAAAGATTTCGCGGTGCGCCATTGTTGCCATTGCCTTGCGCGGCAGCTGTAAGACCCTAATCAGTTTGTACAGCAGTGTAAATATGTTACATAGAGTGTGGGTGATGTTGTGCAGTTAAACAGAAGTCACTGAGTGAGCTGAGCCTAGTGCGCGCCGTGCACACTAAAGGGAGCGCGCCGCGCACCCTTACTGTAGCCGGGTTCCAGCTTTTTAAATCAGATATTTTGATGGGCATTTTGGTAAATTCACTTATGGACGGGTTAAAGACAGATAGGCCAGTTTGTGGAGCACCATTACTCCATTATCAACAACCTTATCACTTTAACTTTAATTCTAGAGAAAGATTGTGATTTAGTGTAAGGGTTAGGGTTTGAGTAAATGATGAACACAAAACCCATTATTGGTGATTTTGGGTGTTCTTGGGTAAAATTGAGTCTTGAATACTAATTGGTGACTAGTATAGGGTTTCAAAGTATTAAATGATGTTTATGAACCCTAATTGATGAGTTAATTGCTAACACACCTAGTTATTTAGTAAATGGGTGTTGGTTAGTTAGTGGATGACCCGAAATGGGTGTGTTGTCTTAAAATGGTTATTTGGGTAATAAATTGACCTAGTTTGGAAAGATGGGTATGAATTACCCTAATTATGTATTAGTTGGTGTTGTTGGACCTTAATCACTAGCTTTTAAGTGATTAGTGGTGGTCTTGACTTTAATTGGGCGGTTTTGGTATAAATGGGCGATTTAATACATTAAGTCATTAAATGCTCATGTGTAAGTGTTAGTATTGAGTCCACTTAGCTTGTGTGTTGATCAAGTACTTATTATATTAGGTACTTTGCTTTGAAGCTTGTGGAGGTTGAAATCGTCATCTAATTGTTAAGGTGAGTGGAATAATTATATGCGTATGTATATAATGTATCTATTTGTTGTAGCGTGAAAGGTGTAGTGTCGAGGTGTTAAGATACCATGTTTCACGTGAAGGGTGTAGCATCGAGGTGTTAAGATGCCACTCGGGTGTAGCATCGAGGTGTTAAGATGCCACCTAGGAGTGTAGTGTCGAGGTGTTAAGACACCACTCCGTAAAATAATGAGTGTTGCATCGAGGTGTTAAGATGCCACTCGGGGTGATGTGCCGAGGTGTTAAGGTGCCACCCTAGGGGTTAGTGGTGCAAGGTGTTAAGTGCCCTAATGGATGTTATGAACACCGATGGCATTTTCGCGAGCGCCGTTCCCTTGTACTATTGGTCGACCATGGTTACTTGTGTTGTAAGCATATTATATCATTTCGAGTTATATTATTATGCGGTTGTTGCTAGCTTGTGGTATTGGAGATTATAGCTTGTTAATGTGACGATAAGCTAATTGTGTTGCTAGCATGTTTGCGGTTTGTGTAAGTGTATGCAAGTAGGTATAATTATATATGTATTCGTATAATTATTGCATTCACTAAGCTTTGCTTACCCTCTCGTTGTTTACCATTTTATAGGTTCGGTTTTGGACAAGGGTAAGGGCATCGTATTGGACTAGAGATCCCGCTTGATGCTAGGGGACGCTTTTGGCTTTAGTAGCTGATAATGCTAAAAACGAACATATATTTCATAGCATTATTCCTCAAGAAAGATAAGCTTTTAGTTGCAATTGTTCTATTTACAAGTGATATTCGTTTAAATAATAAAAGGTGAAGACAAAAGACAGATTCGACGAATTGAAGACGCAAACGACCAAAAAGCTCAAAAGTACAAAATACAATCAAAGAGGTTCCAATTATTGATAAGAAACATCTCGAAATTACAAGAGTACAAGATTCAAAACGCAAAGTACAAGATATTAAATTGTACGCAAGGACGTTCGAAAATCCGGAACCGGGACCAGAGTCAACTCTCAACGCTCGACGCAACGGACTAAAAATTACAAGTCAACTATGCACATAAATATAATATAATATTTAAATAATTCTTATAATTATTTAATATATTATATTTATTTATAAAACCGCCGGTAAACAAAGAGCCAAACTCGTGTGAGCTGTAAAAGCAAACTCCGCGACTCGCGGAGTTTGAAGGCCAAAAGGGCCGCGAGTCGCGGAGCCCCAAGTTTTGAAAATCCCTATAAAGCCAACCGAATTCTGATCATTTTTATCATCTATTTTTCCTTCTTCTCTCAATATATACGTAATATATATTTATAATTTATATTTTAATTTTAATTCTAATAATAAGGGTATGTTAGCGAATATTGTAAGGGTGTAAGTCGAAATTCTGTCCGTATAACGCTACGCTATTTTTAATCATTGTAAGTTATGTTCAACCTTTTTAATTTAATGTCTCGTAGCTAAGTAATTATTATGCTTATTTAATCCGAAGTAATCATGATGTTGGGCTAATTACTAAAATAGGGTAATTGGGCTTTGTACCATAATTGGGGTTTGGATAAAAGAACGACACTTGTGGAAATTAGACTATGGGGTATTAATGGGTTTTTATATTAACTAAACAATACCTTGTTAATTTAATATACAAACTTATAATTCGACGTATTTATATATAACCACATACGCTTGACTGGGTACGGTGGGCGGGATATCTATAAATACCAATAATTATTCATTTTACCGGATACGGAACTGGATTAATAGTTAATAGACTTGTTGAAACAGGGGTGAATTACATTCAAGGGTAATTGGTGTAATTGTTAACAAAGTAGTAAAACCTTGGTTTACACGCAGTCGATAACCTGGTGTATTCATTAAACAAAGTATTAAAACCTTGTTACAATTCGAATCCCTAATTAGTTGGAATATTTGAATTTGGGAATAAGAATAATTTGACGAAGGCTTTCGCTCTTTATATTTATGACTGATGGACTATTATGGACAAAATCCGTATGGACATATTAAATAATCCAGGACAAAGGACAATTAACCCATGGGCATGAAACTAAAATCAACACGTCAAACATCATGATTACGGAAGTTTAAATAAGCATAATTCTTTTATTTCATATTTAATTTCCTTTATTTTATATTTAATTGCACTTCTAATTATCGCATTCTTATTTATTGTTATTATATTTAATTGCACTTTTAATTATCGTACTTTTTAATTATCGCAAGTTTATTTTATCGCACTTTTATTATTCGCAATTTCATTATCGTTATTTACTTTACGCTTTAAATTAAGTCTTGTATTTATTTATTATTTTACATTTGGTTTTAACTGCGACTAAAGTTTTAAAATCGACAAACCGGTCATTAAACGGTAAAAACCCCCCTTTATAATAATAATATTACTTATATATATATTTGTATTTTTATAAAAGTAAACTAATATAGCGTTAAGCTTTGTTTAAAAAGATTCCCTGTGGAACGAACCGGACTTACTAAAAACTACACTACTGTACGATTAGGTACACTGCCTATAAGTGTTGTAGCAAGGTTTAAGTATATCCATTCTCTAAATAAATAAATATCTTGTGTAAAATTGTATCGTATTTAATAGTATTTCGTAGTAAATATATAACTATTTTATATACACCTCGCGAAACATCAAGTATTTTTGGCGCCGCTGCCGGGGATCACTCTTAAAAGCCGAAAGCGCAACGCTAATATATAAAAAAAAAAAGATTTTTAGTTTACTTTTATTAAAATTCGTTTTTATAAAAGTACGTTTTAAATATTCGAAAATATAAAAAGAAAAACAAAAATTTATATATTTTTAAGAGTTTGTTAAAAGTTTTATAAGTTTCTTTATTTTTATTTTAGTTTGTAAAAATATAAGTTTTATTTAATTTATTTTATAAATATATTTTATAAATATAAAAGACCGAAAAAAAAATAATATAAATATATATAAATCTATTTTTTTAGATTGTTATAAAGTATTTTATTTTTATCTTAGTTATTAAAGATAAGTTTTATTTAAATTATATAAATATTTTAATTAGATTTTAAAACAGAAAATATAAAAACAGAAAATAGAAAATAAAAAAAAACAAAAAAAAACGCGTAAAATAAAAAACTGTTCCAGAGTTGAAAACTGGAACCCCGCGACTCGCGGGGTTTACTGATTGAAATACCGCAACTCGCGGAGGGGACCTGACACCGACAGAAACCCTAACTGCAATTAATTACGGGTAATTAATTATTATTATTATTATTTAACCCTAATTATTATTATTATTATTATAATTAGTTTTATTTTAAGTTTTACTTTTTATTTATTTTAGTTTTTATTAATATTTTGTTTAATTAGTTTAATTAAATTGTAAAATTAGTAGTTTTATTAAATAAATAATATAAAAATAATATTTTTATAAAAATTGTACTTTTTACAACGTTTTGTATATTTTTATATTTTGTCCCTTTTTAATCGTTTTAGCGTAATATTTGTATTTTTAGCCCATATTTAGTTTGAAAACTTAGTTTTTGCCATAGTTATTTTTACTTCTAGATTTTTAGGCTTTGCCGTAGAATTCCTTAAGTGCTTTTTCTTTAGACTAAGATTTAGGTGCTTTAGAATTTTGCGACGCCTTTTTAAGTTTTAGTTTCTTTTTAAGTTATTTCCATTTGGGATTTAGTTTTTCCTGTAAGCTTTAATATATTTAGACGACTTTTTCCTATGTATCAATTATCATTCCAATTAGTAATCTCAATTTACGATTATAATTTTAAGTTAGTTGTAGTAATAAGGTTAGGTTAGTCAAGTGTTTTTAAGTTTTATAAGTTTCTTTTATTTTTCCGTCACCTTTTATTTTTCAACCATTTTTCTTTTTTGACCTTTTTCGACACGCTCTTTTTCTTTCTTATTTCTCGCTATTCTAGTTTTAGGACATAGATTTTTATTCTACTTCTTATCTAAATTTCTTAAAATTACGAAAATTTATTTTAAGTGGTTAAATTGATAGACATCAAAATTTTCTGGTTCGTAGTAATAGTTGGATTTGTACGTGGACCGGGTTATTGGAGCCAAACAGTCCTCAATTATATTGAGACCAAACGAATCCTGCCCCTCTGCTGCATCTTTTGGCTATTCGAAACGTGGGCAAAATCAGAAAAGTCTATTGATTGGATAACTTATTATAATTTTTCTTTCCTTTTAAAAACTAATAGGATATTTAGTGAATGCACCGAGCAAGACGTTCACCACCTTTTGTACGTTCACCACCTGTAACTAGATCAAGACATTTAGCAAATATTACCGCCGTTGATTTTTCTTTAGAATCGTCATCCAGTCGACCAAGTACTCCAGTTCAAATTTCCGATAATCCATTTTTTGAACCCGACCTCACAATTGAGAATCCGGAGAATATTCAGGAACGATTCGTAGATCCTGAACCACTAAACTTTCCTCCGGAACCACCAATCATTCAAACAGAGATTGTTGAGGAACGAACCATTAAATCAGAATCCTCTAGTGATTCCGATTCAACAAATTCAATTATGGAGAATCTGGAACCTTTAAGTATGGAAGACCGAATGAGAGCTAAACGCACTGGCCAAGGTCATGCAATTACTCATCCAGACATTAATGCGCCAGATTATGAAATCAAAGGACAAATTCTACACATGGTGACTAATCAATGCCAATTTAGTGGTGCGCCGAAGGAAGATCCAAATGAACATCTACGTACCTTTAATAGGATCTGCACACTATTTAAAATAAGAGAAGTCGAGGATGAACAGATATATCTCATGTTTTTTCCCTAGACTTTAAAGGGAGAAGCCAAAGATTGGTTGGAATCGTTACCTGAAGGGGCGATCGATACATGGGATGTTTTAGTTGAAAAATTTCTTAAACAATTCTTTCCTGCATCTAAAGCCGTAAGACTTCAAGCAGAAATTGTTACGTTTACACAGAAGCCGAATGAAACTCTATATGAGGCGTGGACTAGATATGGAAAGTTATTAAGAGGATGTCCGCAACATGGTTTAGACACCTGTCAAATAGTACAAATATTCTACCAAGGATGCGACATCACTACAAGGAAAGACATAGATATAGCAGCTGGTGGTTCTATTATGAAGAAAACCGAAACTGATGCTTACAAAATTATTGATAACACTGCTTCCCACTCACATGAGTGGCACCAAGAAAAAGATATCGTTAGATCATCTAAAGCAGCTAGAGCCGATTCTAGCCATGACTTAGATTCCATTTCCGCAAAGATAGATGCTGTGGAGAGACGAATGGAAAAGATGACTAAAGATATTCACTCGATACGAATTAGTTGTGAGCAGTGTGGAGGACCACATTTGACAAAAGATTGTCTCAGTATTGAATTAACAATGGAACAAAGAGAGAATATTTCATACATAAACCAAAGGCCTGGAAATAATTATCAGAATAATTATCAACCGCCAAGACCAATTTACAATCAAAACCAGAACTATAACCGAAATATTCCATACAACAACCAACAAGGTCCTAGCAATCAACAAGTATCCAATAATACTTACAATCAACAAAGACCTAATTTTCAAAACAAACCACCACAACAAACCGATGATAAAAAGCCGAATTTAGAAGATATGATGACGAAGCTAGTTGAAACTCAAACGCAGTTTTTTACATCTCAGAAACAAACCAATGAACAAAATGCTCAAGCATTTAGAAATCAACAAGCTTCTATTCAAAATTTGGAACAAGAAGTAAGTAACCTAGCAAGGTTAATAGGTGAAAGAAAATCGGGAAGTCTACCTAGTGATACAAATGCTAACCCCCTGAATGAAACAGCTAAAGCCATTACCACAAGAAGTGGTACAACACTTAAACCACCTGAAATACCTGTAACTTCTGATGAAGCTATTCCTACTCCACAAGAACCACAACCTGATCAAGATAAGGAAAAAGAACCGGTAGTTGAAAAGGTTAATGAAGATAACACAGTTAAGGCTAGACCTTATGTTAAACCATACCAACCACCACTTCCTTACCCGAGTAAAATGAAGAAAGAGAAACTTGAAGCTGAGCAATCCAAATTCTTGGATATGTTTAAACAGATAAATGTAAATCTTCCTTTCATTGATGTGATTTCAGGAATGCCTAGATATGCTAAATTCTTGAAAGATCTAATCTCAAATAGAAAGAAAATGGAAGAACTCTCGGCTGTTACTATGAATGCTAATTGTTCAGTAGTGCTGTTGAATAAGATACCAGAAAAACTATCTGATCCAGGAAGTTTCACAATTCCATGTTTTCTGGGTAGTCTTAGTTCAATAAAAGCATTAGCAGACTTAGGTACTAGTATAAATCTAATGCCGTATTCACTATACGCTAAACTAGACCTTGGAGAATTGAAACCAACCAGAATAAGCATACAACTAGCCGATAGATCAATAAAATATCCTAGAGGGATAATGGAGAACATGCTAGTTAAAGTTGGTACTTTAGTATTTCCAGTAGATTTTGTTGTTTTGGACATGGAAGAAGATTCTCAAGTTCCTCTCATATTAGGAAGACCATTCTTAAACACGGCTAAAGCAATGATAGACGTGTTTGGTAAGAAACTGACCCTAAGTATAGAGGATGAGAGTGTTACCTTTTCAGTTGATAGAGCAATGCAACAACCGCAATCTTTAGATGATACATGTTATTATATTCAAACTATAGATGCACATGCAGAATTATTAGAAGAATTTCCAGAATTACAAGAAACAGGAGAATGTTCTTTAGGAGAAGGTAATGAACCAATTGATGAAGCTGAAATGTTAGCTACACTTATAGCTAATGGATATGAACCAACAACAGAAGAAATTCAAATGCTAAAAGAAGAAGACAGATATCGATATAAATCATCGATAGAAGAACCTCCGAAATTAGAGTTAAAGCCACTTCCAAACCATTTGGAATACGCTTATTTACATGGTGAATCTGAATTACCTGTAATAATATCGTCTTCTCTTACTGAAAATGAGAAATCACAACTCATTTCTGTGTTGAAAGCTCATAAACCAGCCATTGCATGGAAGATTCATGATATTAAAGGAATAAGTCCTTCGTATTGCACACATAAAATCCTTATGTAAGAAGGTCATAAAACGTATGTGCAACGCCAACGAAGACTAAATCCTAACATGCAAGATGTAGTTAAGAAAGAGATTATTAAACTGCTAGATGCAGGTCTAATTTATCCAATCTCTGATAGTCCATGGGTAAGCCCAGTTCAATGCGTGCCTGAGAAGGGTGGCATGACTGTCATTACAAATGAGAAAAATGAGCTTATTCCTACTAGAACCGTAACAGGATGGCGTGTGTGTATTGATTATAGAAAATTAAATGACGCCACCAGAAAAGATCACTTTCCCTTACCTTTCATTGATCAAATGTTGGAAAGATTAGCCGGAAATAGTTACTATTGTTTTCTAGATGGATTTTCTGGATATTTTCAAATTCCAATAGCACCCGAGGACCAAGAGAAAACAACATTCACGTGCCCTTATGGTACTTTTGCTTACAAACGCATGCCATTTGGACTTTGCAACTGAAATGTCCCGTTCTTATTGATTAAAAACGTTCCATATTAATTGATTTCGTTACGAGGTTTTGACCTCTATATGAGACGTTTTTCAAAGACTGCATTCATTTTAAAACAAACCATAACCTTTATTTAATCAATAAAGGTTTAAAAAGCTTTACGTAGATTATCAAATAATGATAATCTAAAATATCTTGTTTACACACGACCATTACATAATGGTTTACAATACAAATATGTTACAACAAAATAAGTTTCTTGAATGCAGTTTTTACACAATATCATACAAGCATGGACTCCAAATCTCGTCCTTATTTAAGTATGCGACAGCGGAAGCTCTTAATAATCACCTGAGAATAAACATGCTTAAAACGTCAACAAAAATGTTGGTGAGTTATAAGTTTAACCTATATATATCAAATCGTAACAATAGACCACAAGATTTCATATTTCAATACACATCCCATACATAGAGATAAAAATCATTCATATGGTGAACACCTGGTAACTGACATTAACAAGATGCATATATAAGAATATCCCCATCATTCCGGGACACCCTTCGGATATGATATAAATTTCGAAGTACTAAAGCATCCGGTACTTTGGATGGGGTTTGTTAGGCCCAATAGATCTATCTTTAGGATTCGCGTCAATTAGGGTGTCTGTTCCCTAATTCTTAGATTACCAGACTTAATAAAAAGGGGCATATTCGATTTCGATAATTCAACCATAGAATGTAGTTTCACGTACTTGTGTCTATTTTGTAAATCATTTCTAAAACCTGCATGTATTCTCATCCCAAAAATATTAGATTTTAAAAGTGGGACTATAACTCACTTTCACAGATTTTTACTTCGTCGGGAAGTAAAACTTGGCCACTGGTTGATTCACGAACATATAACAATATATACATATATATCAAAGTATGTTCAAAATATATTTACAACACTTTTAATATATTTTGATGTTTTAAGTTTATTAAGTCAGCTGTCCTCGTTAGTAACCTACAACTAGTTGTCCACAGTTAGATATACAGAAATAAATCTATAAATATTATCTTGAATCAATCCACGATCCAGTGTATATGTATCTCAGTATTGATCACAACTCAAACTATACATATTTTGGAATCAACCTCAACCCTGTATAGCTAACTCCAACATTCACATATAGAGTGTCTATGGTTATTCCGAAATATATATAGATGTGTCGACATGATAGGTCGAAACATTGTATACGTGTCTATGGTATCTCAAGATTACATAATATACAATACAAGTTGATTAAGTTATGGTTGGAATAGATTTGTTACCAATTTTCACGTAGCTAAAATGAGAAAAATTATCCAATCTTGTTTTACCCATAACTTCTTCATTTTAAATCCGTTTTGAGTGAATCAAATTGCTATGGTTTCATATTGAACTCTATTTTATGAATCTAAACAGAAAAAGTATAGGTTTATAGTCAGAAAAATAAGTTACAAGTCATTTTTGTAAAGGTAGTCATTTCAGTCGAAAGAACGACGTCTAGATGACCATTTTAGAAAACATACTTTCACTTTGAGTTTAACCATAATTTTTGGATATAGTTTCATGTTCATAATAAGAATCATTTTCTCAGAATAACAACTTTTAAATCAAAGTTTATCATAGTTTTTAATTAACTAACCCAAAACAGCCCGCGGTGTTACTACGACGGCGTAAATCCGGTTTTACGGTGTTTTTCGTGTTTCCAGGTTTTAAATCATTAAGTTAGCATATCATATAGATATAGAACATGTGTTTAGTTGATTTTAAAAGTCAAGTTAGAAGGATTAACTTTTGTTTGCGAACAAGTTTAGAATTAACTAAACTATGTTCTAGTGATTACAAGTTTAAACCTTCGAATAAGATAGCTTTATATGTATGAATCGAATGATGTTATGAACATCATTACTACCTTAAGTTCCTTGGATAAACCTACTGGAAAAGTGAAAAATGGATCTAGCTTCAACGGATCCTTGGATGGCTCAAAGTTCTTGAAGCAGAATCATGACACGAAAATAAGTTCAAGTAAGATCATCACTTGAAATAAGATTGTTATAGTTATAGAAATTGAACCAAAGTTTGAATATGATTATTACCTTGTATTAGAATGATAACCTACTGTAAGAAACAAAGATTTCTTGAGGTTGGATGATCACCTTACAAGATTGGAAGTGAGCTAGCAAACTTGAAAGTATTCTTGATTTTATGTAACTAGAACTTGTAGAATATATGAAGAACACTTAGAACTTGAAGATAGAACTTGAGAGAGATTAATTAGATGAAGAAAATTGAAGAATGAAAGTGTTTATAGGTGTTTTTGGTCGTTGGTGTATGGATTAGATATAAAGGATATGTAATTTTGTTTTCATGTAAATAAGTCATGAATGATTACTCATATTTTTGTAATTTTATGAGATATTTCATGCTAGTTGCCAAATGATGGTTCCCACATGTGTTAGGTGACTCACATAGGCTGATAAGAGCTGATCATTGGAGTGTATATACCAATAGTACATACATCTAAAAGCCGTGTATTGTACGAGTACGAATACGGGTGCATACGAGTAGAATTGTTGATGAAACTGAACGAGGATGTAATTGTAAGCATTTTTGTTAAGTAGAAGTATTTTGATAAGTGTATTGAAGTCTTTCAAAAGTGTATAAATACATATTAAAACACTACATGTATATACATTTTAACTGAGTCGTTAAGTCATCGTTAGTCGTTACATGTAAGTGTTGTTTTGAAACCTTTAGGTTAACGATCTTGTTAAATGTTGTTAACCCAATGTTTATAATATCAAATAAGATTTTAAATTATTATATTATCATGATATTATCATGTATGAATATCTCTTAATATGATATATATACATTAAATGTCTTTACAACGATAATCGTTACATATATGTCTCGTTTAAAAATCATTAAGTTAGTAGTCTTGTTTTTACATATGTAGTTCATTGTTAATATACTTAATGATATGTTTACTTATCATATTATCATGTTAACTATATATATATATATATCCATATATATGTCATCATATAGTTTTTACAAGTTTTAACGTTCGTGAATCACCGGTCAACTTGGGTGGTCAATTGTCTATATGAAACATATTTCAATTAATCAAGTCTTAACAAGTTTGATTGATTAACATGTTGGAAACATTTAATCATGTAAATATCAATCTCAATTAATATATATAAACATGGTAGATGTTAATTCCCATCAGTTTGTAGATGTCGATCCCAACTGTTTCCGAAATCAATAACACATGCTCGTAGCATGTCTTCAAGCGTTTGTATCGTCCTTTCGCTCTGCCCATCAGTTTGTGGATGATAGGCAGTACTCATGTATAGACGAGTTCCTAATGCTTGCTGTAATGTCTGCCAGAATCTTGAAATAAATCTGCCATCCCTATCAGAGATAATAGAGATTGGTATTCCATGTCTGGAGACGACTTCCTTCAAATACAGTCGTGCTAACTTCTCCATCTTGTCATCTTCTCTTATTGGCAGGAAGTGTGCTGATTTGGTGAGACGATCAACTATTACCCAAATAGTATCAAAACCACTTGCAGTCCTTGGCAATTTAGTGATGAAATCCATGGTAATGTTTTCCCATTTCCACTCAGGGATTTTGGGTTGTTGAAGTAGACCTGATGGTTTCTGATGCTCAGCTTTGACCTTAGAACACGTCAAACATTCTCCTACGTATTTAGCAACATCGGCTTTCATACCCGGCCACCAAAAATGTTTCTTGAGATCCTTGTACATCTTCCCCGTTCCAGGATGTATTGAGTATCTGGTTTTATGAGCTTCTCTAAGTACCATTTCTCTCATATCTCCAAATTTTGGTACCCAAATCCTTTCAGCCCTATACCGGGTTCCGTCTTCCCGAATATTAAGATGCTTCTCCGATCCTTTGGGTATTTCATCCTTTAAATTTCCCTCTTTTAAAACTCCTTGTTGCGCCTCCTTTATTTGAGTAGTAAGGTTATTATGAATCATTATATTCATAGATTTTACTCGAATGGGTTCTCTGTTCTTCCTGCTCAAGGCATCGGCTACCACATTTGCCTTCCCCGGGTGGTAACGAATCTCAAAGTCGTAATCATTCAATAATTCAATCCACCTACGCTGCCTCATATTCAGTTGTTTCTGATTAAATATGTGTTGAAGACTTTTGTGGTCGGTATATATAATACTTTTGACCCCATATAAGTAGTGCCTCCAAGTCTTTAATGCAAAAACAACCGCGCCTAATTCCAAATCATGCGTCGTATAATTTTGTTCGTGAATCTTCAATTGTCTAGACGCATAAGCAATCACCTTCGTTCGTTGCATTAATACACAACCGAGACCTTGCTTTGATGCGTCACAATAAATCACAAAATCATCATTCCCTTCAGGCAATGACAATATAGGTGCCGTAGTTAGCTTTTTCTTCAATAACTGAAACGCTTTCTCTTGTTCATCATTCCATTCAAATTTCTTCCCTTTGTGCGTTAATGCAGTCAAGGGTTTTGCTATTCTGGAAAAGTCTTGGATGAACCTTCTGTAGTAACCGGCTAGTCCTAAAAACTGGCGTATGTGTTTCGGAGTTTTCGGGGTTTCCCACTTTTCAACAGTTTCTATCTTTGCCGGATCCACCTTAATACCTTCTTTGTTCACTATGTGACCGAGGAATTGAACTTCTTCCAACCAAAATGCACACTTTGAAAACTTAGTGTACAATTCTTCCTTCCTCAATACTTCTAACACCTTTCTCAAATGTTCACCGTGTTCTTGGTCATTCTTTGAGTAAATAAGTATGTCATCAATGAAAACAATGACAAACTTGTCAAGGTATGGTCCACACACTCGGTTCATAAGGTCCATGAACACAGCTGGTGCATTAGTTAAACCAAACGGCATGACCATAAACTCGTAATGACCGTAACGTGTTCTGAAAGCAGTCTTTGGAATATCATCTTCTTTCACCCGCACTTGATGATACCCGGAACGTAAGTCAATCTTTGAATAAACAGACGAGCCTTGTAGTTGATCAAATAAGTCCTCGATTCTCGGTAGTGGGTAGCGGTTCTTGATGGTAAGTTTATTCAACTCTCGGTAGTCAATACACAACCTAAATGTACCATCCTTCTTCTTGACAAACAAAACAGGAGCTCCCCACGGTGATGTTCTTGGTCGAATGAAACCACGCTCTAAAAGTTCTTGTAATTGGCTTTGCAGTTCTTTCATCTCGCTGGGTGCGAGTCTGTAAGGAGCACGAGCTATTGGTGCAGCTCCTGGTACAAGATCTATTTGAAATTCAACGGATCGATGTGGGGGTAATCCCGGTAATTCTTTCGGAAATACATCGGGAAATTCTTTTGCAATGGGAACATCATTGATGCTCTTTTCTTCAGTTTGTACTTTCTTGACGTGTGCTAGAATAGCATAGCAACCTTTTCTTATTAGTTTTTGTGCCTTCAAATTACTAATAAGATGTAGCTTCGTGTTGCCCTTTTCTACGTACACCATTAAGGGTTTTCCTTTTTCTCGTATAATGCGAATTGCATTTTTGTAACAAACGATCTCTGCTTTCACTTCTTTCAACCAGTCCATACCGATTATCACATCAAAACTCCCTAACTCTACTGGTATCAAATCAATCTTAAATGTTTCGCTAACCAGTTTAATTTCTCGATTCCGACATATATTATCTGCTGAAAGTAATTTACCATTTGCTAATTCGAGTAAAAATTTACTATCCAAAGGCGTCAATGGACAACTTAATTTAGCACAAAAATCTCTACTCATATAGCTTCTATCCGCACCCGAATCAAATAAAATGTAAGCAGATTTATTGTCAATAAGAAACGTACCCGTAACAAGCTCCGGGTCTTCCTGTGCCTCTGCCGCATTAATATTGAAAACTCTTCCGCGGCCTTGTCCATTCGTGTTCTCCTGGTTCGGGCAATTTCTAATAATGTGGCCCGGTTTTCCACATTTATAACAAACTACATTGGCATAACTTGCTCCGACACTACTTGCTCCGCCATTACTTGTTCCGACCCCATTTGTTCCTTTCGTTCTATTAACCCCTGGTCCGTAGACCTCACACTTCGCCGCGCTATGACCATTTCTTTTACACTTGTTGCAAAATTTGGTGCAGAACCCCGAGTGATACTTTTCACACCTTTGGCATAGCTGCTTCTGATTGTTGTTGTTGTTGCGGTTATTATTGTTGTTGGGATGATTGTTGTAGTTGCTGCTGTTGTTGTTGTTGTTGTTGTTGGGCCGTTTGTTGTAGTTGCGATTGATGTTCCGATTGTTGGGATAATTGTTGCGATTATTGTTGTAATTGCTGTTGTTGTTGTATTGGTGATTCTTATCACCGTTTTCCTCCCACTTTCTTTTGACTTGCTTCACATTGGCCTCTTCAGCCGTCTGTTCTTTAATTCTTTCCTCAATCTGGTTCACTAGTTTGTGAGCCATTCTACATGCCTGTTGTATGGAGGCGGGCTCGTGCGAACTTATATCTTCTTGGATTCTTTCCGGTAATCCTTTCACAAACGCGTCGATCTTCTCTTCCTCATCTTCGAATGCTCCCGGACACAATAGGCACAATTCTGTGAATCGTCTTTCGTACGTGGTAATATCAAATCCTTGGGTTCGTAACCCTCTAAGTTCTGTCTTGAGCTTATTGACCTCGGTTCTGGGATGGTACTTCTCGTTCATCAAGTGCTTGAATACTGACCACGGTAGTGCGTACGCATCGTCTTGTCCCACTTGCTCTAGATAGGTATTCCACCATGTTAACGCAGAACCTGTGAAGGTATGCGTAGCGTACTTCACTTTGTCCTCTTCAGTACACTTACTTATGGCAAACACCGATTCGACCTTCTCGGTCCACCGTTTCAATCCGATTGGTCCTTCGGTTCCATCAAATTCCAAAGGTTTGCAGGCAGTGAATTCTTTGTAGGTGCATCCTACACGATTTCCTGTACTGCTAGATCCAAGGTTATTGTTGGTATGTAGCGCAGCCTGTACTGCGGCTATGTTTGAAGCTAGAAAAGTACGGAATTCCTCTTCATTCATATTCACGGTGTGTCGAGTAGTCAGTGCCATTTCCTTCAAAATAGTCAAATGGAACAAGTTAATCATACAGAATATTAAGAGTAGTTAATAGTATTTTGTAGCATAATATGAACTCATTTATAAAAGCTTTTTCTTCATATTAGCGTTTTATAAGTTTAAATTCGGGTAGTACCTACCCGTTAAGTTCATACTTAGTAGCTAATATACAATTCAACTACTACAATTCTATATGAAAAACTGATTATAATAATATTTCGCGTTCAAACTTTTATACAATATTTTACAAACTTACAATACCGCTTATTTTACATAAAGCATGAAATATAGCACACAATAACTTTGATACAAGATAGTTGTGAAGATAATTCTAGCTAGTACACAAGTCGTTCAGCAAAGGCAATAAAGACACGTAATTCATATGTCCAGAAACAAGTCATGCATTCTGGTTTTACTAGGACTACTTCCCATCCTTGGTCTTGTGGAACATAACCGTTATGGCCGTTGATAAGACAGTGTGTTGTAACGTCGTCAAAGGGACGAGGGTTACGTAATGTCCAACAGTCCCGTAATAATCTAAAAACCTCATTTCTTACCCCAATTACCGACTCCGTCACTTGTGGAAACGTTTTGTTTAATAGTTGTAGCCCGATGTTCTTGTTCTCACTTTGGTGAGAAGCGAACATTACTAATCCGTAAGCATAACATGCTTCTTTATGTTGCATGTTAGCCGCTTTTTCTAAATCATGAAGTCCAATATTCGGATATATTGAGTCAAAATAATTTCTTAACCCGTTGCGTAAAATAGCATTTGGGTTCCCCGCAATATATGCGTCAAAGTAAACACATCGTAACTTATGGGTTTCCCAATGTGATATCCCCCATCTTTCAAACGAAAGTCTCTTATAAACCAAGACATTCTTGGAACGTTCTTCGAATGTCTTACAAACTGATCTCGCCTTAAATAGTTGTGCCGAGGAATTCTGGCCGACTCTAGACAAGATTTCATCAATCATGTCTCCGGGTAGGTCTCTTAAAATATTGGGTTGTCTATCCATTTTGTGTTTTTATACTGTAAAATAGACAAGAGTTAGATTCATAAAAAAAATACTTATTAATACAAGCAATTTTTATATATATCATAAAGCATAAGCACACTATATTACATATATTACACCACACGAATACAACTATCTTATTCCGACTCGCTTGTTTCTTCTTCTTCAGTTTTGGTTCGTTTTGCCAAGTTTCTAGGGATATATGATGTTCCCCTAATACGAGCCGTCGTTATCCACATTGGTTTAGAAAAACCTGGTGGTTTAGAGGTTCCCGGGTCATTGTTACAACTTAAGGACTTCGGGGGTTGACGATACATATAAAGTTCATCGGGGTTGGAATTAGATTTCTCTATTTTTATGCCCTTTCCCTTATTATTTTCTTTTGCCTTTTTAAATTCAGTTGGGGTAATTTCTATAACATCATCGGAATTCTCGTCGGAATCCGATTCATCGGAGAATTGGTAATCCTCCCAATATTTTGCTTCCTTGGCGGAAACACCATTGACCATAATTAACCTTGGTCGGTTGGTTGAGGATTTTCTTTTACTTAACCGTTTTATTATTTCCCCCACCGGTTCTATTTCTTCATCCTGTTCCGATTCTTCTTCCGGTTCCGATTCTTCTTCCGGTTCCGACTCTTCTTCCGGTTCCTCTTCGGGAACTTGTGAATCAGTCCATGAATCATTCCAATTTACATTTGACTCTTCATTATTATTAGGTGAGTCAATGGGACTTGTTCTAGAGGTAGACATCTATCACATAATATCAAACGCGTTAAGAGATTAATATATCACATAATATTCACATGTTAAAAATATATAGTTTCCAACAAAATTTGTTAAGCAATCATTTTTCAAGTAAACACGGTCGAAGTCCAGACTCACTAATGCATCCTAACAAACTCGATAAGACACACTAATGCAAAATTCTGGTTCTCTAAGACCAACGCTCGGATACCAACTGAAATGTCCCGTTCTTATTGATTAAAAACGTTCCATATTAATTGATTTCGTTGCGAGGTTTTGACCTCTATATGAGACGTTTTTCAAAGACTGCATTCATTTTAAAACAAACCATAACCTTTATTTCATCAATAAAGGTTTAAAAAGCTTTACGTAGATTATCAAATAACGATAATCTAAAATATCCTGTTTACACACGACCATTACATAATGGTTTACAATACAAATATGTTACAACAAAATAAGTTTCTTGAATGCAGTTTTTACACAATATCATACAAGCATGGACTCCAAATCTCGTCCTTATTTAAGTATGCGACGGCGGAAGCTCTTAATAATCACCTGAGAATAAACATGCTTAAAACGTCAACAAAAATGTTGGTGAGTTATAGGTTTAACCTATATATATCAAATCGTAACAATAGACCACAAAATTTCATATTTCAATACACATCCCATACATAGAGATAAAAATCATTCATATGGTGAACACCTGGTAACTGACATTAACAAGATGCATATATAAGAATATCCCCATCATTCCGGGACACCCTTCGGATATGATATAAATTTCGAAGTACTAAAGCATCCGGTACTTTGGATGGGGTTTGTTAGGCCCAATAGATCTATCTTTAGGATTCGCGTCAATTAGGGTGTCTGTTCCCTAATTCTTAGATTACCAGACTTAATAAAAAGGGGCATATTCGATTTCGATAATTCAACCATAGAATGTAGTTTCACGTACTTGTGTCTATTTTGTAAATCATTTCTAAAACCTGCATGTATTCTCATCCCAAAAATATTAGATTTTAAAAGTGGGACTATAACTCACTTTCACAGATTTTTACTTCGTCGGGAAGTAAGACTTGGCCACTGGTTGATTCACGAACCTATAACAATATATACATATATATCAAAGTATGTTCAAAATATATTTACAACACTTTTAATATATTTTGATGTTTTAAGTTTATTAAGTCAGCTGTCCTCGTTAGTAACCTACAACTAGTTGTCCACAGTTAGATATACAGAAATAAATCTATAAATATTATCTTGAATCAATCCACGATCCAGTGTATACGTATCTCAGTATTGATCACAACTCAAACTATACATATTTTGGAATCAACCTCAACCCTGTATAGCTAACTCCAACATTCACATATAGAGTGTGTATGGTTGTTCCGAAATATATATAGATGTGTCGACATGATAGGTCGAAACATTGTATACGTGTCTATGGTATCTCAAGATTACATAATATACAATACAAATTGATTAAGTTATGGTTGGAATAGATTTGTTACCAATTTTCACGTAGCTAAAATGAGAAAAATTATCCAATTTTGTTTTACCCATAACTTCTTCATTTTAAATCCGTTTTGAGTGAATCAAATTGCTACGGTTTCATATTGAACTCTATTTTATGAATCTAAACAGAAAAAGTATAGGTTTATAGTCGGAAAAATAAGTTACAAGTCGTTTTTGTAAAGGTAGTCATTTCAGTCGAAAGAACGACGTCTAGATGACCATTTTAGAAAACATACTTCCACTTTGAGTTTAACCATAATTTTTGGATATAGTTTCATGTTCATAATAAGAATCATTTTCTCAGAATAACAACTTTTAAATCAAAGTTTATCATAGTTTTTAATTAACTAACCCAAAACAGCCCGCGGTGTTACTACGACGGCGTAAATCCGGTTTTACGGTGTTTTTCGTGTTTCCAGGTTTTAAATCATTAAGTTAGCATATCATATAGATATATAACATGTGTTTAGTTGATTTTAAAAGTCAAGTTAGAAGGATTAACTTTTGTTTGCGAACAAGTTTAGAATTAACTAAACTATGTTCTAGTGATTACAAGTTTAAACCTTCGAATAAGATAGCTTTATATGTATGAATTGAATGATGTTATGAACATAATTACTACCTTAAGTTCCTTGGATAAACCTACTGGAAAAGTGAAAAATGGATCTAGCTTCAACGGATCCTTGGATGGCTCGAAGTTCTTGAAGCAGAATCATGACACGAAAACAAGTTCAAGTAAGATCATCACTTGAAATAAGATTGTTATAGTTATAGAAATTGAACCAAAGTTTGAATATGATTATTACCTTGTATTATAATGATAACCTACTGTAAGAAACAAAGATTTCTTGAGGTTGGATGATCACCTTACAAGATTGAAAGTGAGCTAGGAAACTTGAAAGTATTCTTGATTTTATGTAACTAGAACTTGTAGAATATATGAAGAACACTTAGAACTTGAAGATAGAACTTGAGAGAGATTAATTATATGAAGAAAATTGAAGAATGAAAGTGTTTGTAGGTGTTTTTGGTCGTTGGTGTATGGATTAGATATAAAGGATATGTAATTTTGTTTTCATGTAAATAAGTCATGAATGATTACTCATATTTTTGTAATTTTATGAGATATTTCATGCTAGTTGCCAAATGATGGTTCCCACATGTGTTAGGTGACTAACATGGGTTGATAAGAGCTGATCATTGGAGTGTATATACCAATAGTACATACATCTAAAAGCTGTGTATTGTACGAGTACGAATACGGGTGCATACGAGTAGAATTGTTGATGAAACTGAACGAGGATGTAATTGTAAGCATTTTTGTTAAGTAGAAGTATTTTGATAAGTGTATTGAAGTCTTTCAAAAGTGTATAAATACATATTAAAACACTACATGTATATACATTTTAACTGAGTCGTTAAGTCATCGTTAGTCGTTACATGTAAGTGTTGTTTTGAAACCTTTAGGTTAACGATCTTGTTAAATGTTGTTAACCCAATGTTTATAATATCAAATGAGATTTTAAATTATTATATTATCATGATATTATCATGTATGAATATCTCTTAATATGATATATATACATTAAATGTCTTTACAACGATAATCGTTACATATATGTCTCGTTTAAAAATCATTAAGTTAGTAGTCTTGTTTTTACATATGTAGTTCATTGTTAATATACTTAATGATATGTTTACTTATCATATTATCATGTTAACTATATATATATCCATATATATGTCATCATATAGTTTTTACAAGTTTTAACGTTCGTGAATCACCGGTCAACTTGGGTGGTCAATTGTCTATATGAAACATATTTCAATTAATCAAGTCTTAACAAGTTTGATTGATTAACATGTTGGAAACATTTAATCATGTAAATATCAATCTCAATTAATATATATAAACATGGAAAAGTTCGGGTCACAACAGCAACGCCCCTGCAACCTTTCAAAGGTGTATGATGGCGATTTTTCATGACATGATAGAAGAATGCATGGAAGTTTTCATGGATGACTTTTCAGTCTTCGGTGATACATTTGAATCATGTCTAGTTAATCTGGAACGAATGCTTATTAGATGCGAACAGTCAAATCTAGTACTTAATTGAGAGAAATGCCATTTCATGGTTAAAGAAGGCATCGTTCTTGGTCATAAAATTTCAAAAGAAGGAATTGAAGTGGATAGAGCTAAAGTAGATGTAATTGCTAAACTTCCACATCCCACCAATGTTAGAGGAGTTAGGAGTTTTCTAGGGCATGCCGGTTTTTACCGACGTTTCATAAAAGATTTTTCTAAAATTGCCACTCCTATGAATAAACTCCTAGAAAAGGATGCTCCATTCATCTTTTCAGATGAGTGTATCAAATCTTTTAATATTCTTAAAGAGAAACTCACTAATGCACCGATCATGATAACACCAAATTGGAATCTACCATTTGAACTAATGTGCGATTCAAGTGATTTTGCAATGGGAGCCGTTTTAGGACAAAGGATTGAAAAACGATTTCAACCTATATATTATGCAAGTAAGACGTTACAAGGAGCACAAACGAACTATACAACCACTGAAAAAGAACTCCTTGCTATTGTCTTTGCTTTTGACAAATTTCGATCATATCTCGTTCTAGCAAAAACGGTGGTCTATACCGACCATTCTGCTCTTAGATACCTATTTTCAAAACAAGATGTTAAACCAAGATTAATCCGGTGGATCTTACTCTTACAAGAGTTTGATATTGAAATCCGAGATAAAAAAGGAGCAGAAAATCTCGCCGCTGATCACCTTTCTCGTCTTGAAAATCCCGAATTAGAAGTTCTAAATGAATCGGCCATACAAGACAACTTTCCTGATGAATATCTATTGAAGATAGATTATAAAGAAATTCCATGGTTTGCAGACTATGCAAACTATTTAGTATGTGGATTCCTTGAAAAAGGATTATCGTACCAAAGACGAAAGAAATTCTTCAGTGATATAAAACACTATTTTTGGGAAGATCCACATCTGTTTAAAAGTTGTCCCGATGGAATAATACACCGATGTGTATTTGGAGATGAAGCTAGTAAAATATTAAACCATTGTCACACAGGACCCACAGGAGGGCATTATGGGCCTCAACTAACAGCAAGAAAAGTTTATGATGCTGGATTCTATTGGCCTACAATTTACAAAGACGCACACCTTCTTTGCAAATCCTGTGATGCTTGTCAAAGGGCCGGAAAAATAAGTCAACGTGATGAAATGCCACAAAATGTCATCCAAGTATGTGAAGTATTTGACATTTGGGGTATTGACTTTATGGGTCCATTTCCAAAATCTCATAATAATCTATATATACTCGTAGCCATTGATTATGTATCTAAATGGGCGGAAGCACAAGCTCTCCCAACTAACGATGCATGAGTTGTAGTCAACTTTTTAAAACGTCTTTTTGCAAGGTTTGGAACACCGAAAGCTTTAATAAGTGATCGGGGTACTCATTTCTGTAATAATCAACTTGAGAAAGTTCTTAAAAGGTATGGAGTAACTCATAAAATCTCCACCGCATATCATCCACAAACAAGTGGACAAGTTGAAAATACCAACCGAGCTTTAAAACGTATTCTAGAGAAAACCGTAGGATCCAATCCGAAGGAATGGTCCATTAAATTGGAGGATGCACTCTGGGCTTTTAGAACAGCCTACAAAACTCTAATTGGAACCACACCTTTTAGACTTGTTTATGGAAAAGCATGTCATCTTCCAGTAGAAATTCAACACAAAGCATTTTGGGCTTTGAAGGCATGTAATCTTGATTTACATGAAGCTGGACGTTTACGATTAAGTCAACTAAACGAATTAGAAGAATTAAGACATGAAGCATACGAAAATTCGTTAATCTATAAAGAAAGAACGAAGAAATGGCATGATAAAAGAATCAGAAGTTCAAAAGAATTTAAAGAAGGAGACAGAGTTCTTCTTTTCAATTCACGATTCAAGCTATTTCCTGGAAAATTGAAATCAAGATGGTCTGGACCATTCATAGTCAAAAGAGTTTTCCCATACGGAACGATAGAATTAATAAATTTAAATGGGATTGAATTTAAAGTTAATGGTCACAGAGTTAAACATTACATACATGGTCCGATGGAAGTTGACAATGAAGTTAATCATAATTTCACCACCCAAGAAAACCTTCAAAATGAAAACATAAATATGTTATCAACAACATATGAAAAATCAAAACTGGAATATAGGAAGGATTCAAATTTGAGTGATGAAGAAGAATTCCTATACAAACCTCCCATTCCAAGAAACGAATAAAAATGTGAACAAGAAATTCAAATAGAAATGAAAGAACCAAGGAAAGAACACCCGAAAAAGGTTTACAAACCAACTCGACTTACTAAAGCAGGAGACCCGGGTGAATTTATCATTTCTTGCTTACTTAATGATGGTGCTGTATATAATGGACTCGCAGATTTAGGAGCAAGTGCAAATATTATGACTCTTTTCTTATACAAAAGATTAGGCATGGGTAAATTAAAACCAACCAAAATAGGTGTTCAATCATTTGACCAAACCATTAAACACCCGGTTGGAATAGCAAATAATTTACTTGTTAACGTGGGAAGTTTGACCTTTGTTGCAAACTTCATAGTGATTAATATGGAGGAAAACCTTGATATTCCTCTAATTCTAGGTCGCCCATTTTTAGCAACCACCGAGGCATTCATTGATGTAAGAGAAGGTAGAATGACACTTAGGGATGGTGATACATCGATCACCTTTGTGAACCGAAAGTTTAGATCTCCACAAACCAAAACTGTTAGACCAATAAAAACGCATAAGTGTGGGGAAGATGAAGAAACACTTAATGATGATCCAATCACAAAGAATGCCTTTGATGATACGAAATTAGATGAACCCATTTTTAACAGTTCAACGAAGAAACTTTATAAACGGATCCACGATGCTAAGATTAAAGGAAACTTTAAGTTATATAACCGATTAATATCCAATTTATCGTCAAAAGAAAAGGCAATGTTAGTTGAATTTGTGAAAGTTACGGAGGAAATCAACAAATGGATTGAAGTAAAAGTCAAAGATATACAAGTTGTTGATGATTCAATTGAAAATAATGTTAATCACAATTTCAACTAAGTATAGGGGGTTTATGTATTTCTGTTAGAGTTAGATTGTCTGTTTTCGTGTAGTTCTCGAAAATGGAACCCGAATGGTCTTTCCCTAGCAGACCCTAAAGAACTAGTCTTCTCCCCCCATTCTGAATTTTTATTTTTTTTTAGGTTTTTACAAAATGAAGACTGCCTGTGAACTAAACCATGGTCTAATGCTACATGCTTTGATCACTAAACGTAATAATGACACACTACCGAGTGAAATAGTATCAGTAATCAGAGAAAGAATGGACGGACCAAGAAAAGAATCCAGATGCGAAGATAATAAGTTACAATTTGGTAAAGAAAAATCAAAATCCGCAGCAAAAAGAAGAGCACGACACCTAAAAAGATGTCACAAATGCGGAAAATGGTCACATGGAGGTAAATGTTCAAATAATCAAACCTATTCAAACACCGAATTTGTTACTTTATGCAGAGACGGACCGTTCATATGTTTAGAAGAAAAGACACTGAATGCTCGAGGTTACGCCTATGTAGCTATGGAAAACCAATTAAACCGACTATCTTATGAATGGGATAGATCATATAACTAAGAAATCTATTTCACAGGTATGTTTGTACAGTTTTTATTTTATTTTTTTTATTTTTAACCTTTTGATGATAAACGCTAATTTGTTCGCTATAAAGTATTAAATTGGTATTGAATAAAATTAGGTTTGGCGACCGAAATTATTGATATCATAAAAAAAAAATTATTACATCACTGCGAAATTTAATGTTTATTCTTAAGGTATAAATATCTTTAATCAATCAACCCAAAATATTTCAAAAATTCGTCATGAGTTAAATTAGGTCTTGGAACCGAAATTACTTTACCGAAAAGAGGGGCGTATATTTTTGATAATATTAGATTAATTAAAGTGGGATAAAAAGCCAAAAAAAGATTTTTAATTTTATTTTTACCATGTTTTTAAAATTAATATATAAATCTTAAATTAATATTGTAAACTTTGTAAAAACAATATTTTTAAAATTGTAAATATTTGAAAAAATTAATTTAAGTTTGGTGTGAATTTTTAATTTTTAAAATATGAATTTTTTATTTTATGCATTTCAAATTTGAAGTTTGGTATGAATTCTTAATATTAATTTTGAATTTTATATTTAAATTGTGTGAATTTAAAAACAAAAATTTACTTTATCTCATTAAGTTAAAAATATGATTTTTAAAATTCATCGTAAGTTGAAGACTAGGTCTTTGAACCGAAATTGCTTTACCCAAGGGAGGGACGAGAACTTTTATTATCATTATTTTTAATCTTATTGAATTAAAGTATGCCAAAAACATTAAAAAAACCAAAAATCTTAGCTTTTAAAACAATAGCTACAAAAAAAGACAAATTTTAAAATTTTGTCGAGGGACGGACTAGGACATCGATCCGAAACGACCTCGTCCTAAATAACAAGGGAAACAAAATTTTAAAAATTAATTACTTAATTATTTTATATGTTAAAGATTATAAAAAAAAAAAAACTCCGCGACTCGCGGAGTTTGAAGGGTAATTCACCGCGAGTCGCGGAGGGATCGGATTACAGAAAAAATAAAAAGAGCTGTAACAGCTCAGTTGAACACCTCAAACCAGAAAATACTGCGAACATAAACACGCAAAAACCCGAAAATACACCCCCAAAATCACAATTTTTAACCGTTAATCACCAAATCTTTTACTAAAATCATGTTGAGAAGGATGCTATCAAGGAATTACTCAAGAAAAACGGTAAATTTTTACACATAACACCATTTAATCCGAAAATTAGTGTTCTTGAGCAATTTTTTCACCAATTTGATTTTGATGCTTTTTAGTGTAATTAGGCTTAAATTGTTTATGTATTATGCTTGTATAACCTAGATTGATGCTGTTTAACATGATTAGAAGCCTTAAACTTCAAATTTTGAGTAATCTAGGGTTTGTGTTCTTGAGCAAATTTGGGGCTTTTTGATATAAACAGGTTATGGCCGATTTTTGTCATGAATTGTTGCTAAATTAAGTAGTGTAACATGTCTAGGTAGTTAAATGATCCAAACTTTGAGCCTAAACATGATTTTGAGAATTAAAGTGGACTTTTTCAAGTCTAAAATTCATGAACTTGATTTTTGAGAGATAATGCCATTTGAAACTTGTTTAATTGCTAGTAATGATTATTTTGACATGTTATTTGAGTTGAATGCTTATGAACTTGGAGAACATTTTCGTATATGCTTATTTGAAAAAGTGTAGATTTGATGAAAATATGAAAATGAGCTTAAGTTTGATATAAATTGATCATGTCATTGTAATTATTTTGATTGATGATTTTGCTGACACTAATGCATATTTGGATGCACAAAAATTGTGTTTGATGTGTTTTGCAGACTGAAAGGGGTGAATCTTCATCCCAAGCCTGCAATGCTCCTGCTGAGAATGCGGAACAACAGGAGGTGGATAACTACTACAAGCAGGATATACCTCATCCAGTCATGACATTTTCTGATATGCACTTGGAAGAGTTGCACCCGAACCTGAGATTTGACTGACTTTGGATAGATTATCCAAAATACCAAAGGGGTTTGCATACTCTTCATTCTAAAGTTGTTGAGGTACCTAGGGTCATAGAATGGGGACCCTTAGAAGCTGTAGAATTGGCCGGGCTAATTAGGGAATTACTTGTACAGAGGTATGGTAATTCTACTTTTAATGACTGGGTACGTTTATTCACCATGCGTAGACCTGTATATAAAATATGGTGTGAAGAATTGTTATGTAGTATAGAATTAAATGATCGGGTAGCTAGTTTAACCGATCGATCTTTTATTAGATTTTTGTTAGGAGGTTCGATGCGCCACATGTCTTTACTATACATGGCTCAGGCTTTACGCATATATACGCCTGAGGAGTTAGCATCTGCCGATTGTAGAGGATTGATACTAAATGGTAGAAAGATAGATGAAAATTTTGATACACACGGTGTGTGGAGTCAAATGACAAGCCATCACCGTTTCAAAGGGGGAAATTACTCTTATTTGGATATAGATAGAGCTGAATTAAGAGTGATTCATAGGTTTTTAGCTAATTCGATTACACAAAGAGGTAAGAACAAGGAAAAGGTAAATGAACAGGATTTGTTTTACCATATGTGTATTCGAGACCCACAAAGCGCTGTAAGTATACCTTATTGTGTGGGTTATTATTTATCAGCTATGGTTAGGGGGATGAGACCGCATAGTATAATAGGAGGTGGTATTTTTATTACTTTGATTGCTGAATATCTCGGTGTGGATATAAGTCGGGGGGAATTATTAGTAGAAGAACCAGAACCCCGCGATACTATAGGTTTAAATGTATACCATGGTGCGAAAGTTTTGAAGAGGCGAAATAACGCCGTAGTACAATACCATGGTAGACATCCACAGGTTGAGAGAAACCAACAGCAAGGTAATGTAGGAGGGGGAAATGAGATGCAAGAAATGCAAAGGTTTATAGCTTCACAGGAATACGAAAATGCTAGACAGAGAGCATTTGAAGATTGGCAAGTTCATCAGAACCAAATCATAGCTCATTGCCAACATATAGGTAGAAACTATATTCCTACACCAAAACCCATATTCCCTCCCTGGTCTATAGAGATGCAACCACCGTATCCTACGTATAACCATGCCGAAGCATTCTATAGCACCTATGGTTATGCTTGGAACCCCTATTGGTACCAGTATCATCCCTAGTCTACTTAGTTTTATTTATTTTGTAATTTGTAATGTTGATACGTTTAATACTTATGTTAATATTGTAATAGTTTTTATAATTGTCTATCTTTTATTCTTAGATTTTAATAATTTTTGAATGTGGGGTAATATACCAAACTTCAAAAATATGTATATATGTTTGCAGTTTATCTTATGTACACAACAGGGTAAAACAACGCATTTTCAAGGACTGGCATTAAGTTCAGCAAAAGCAACTAATTTTGACGACAAGATGCAAAATATAAGTGAAATAACAACAAGACGGAATGAACAAATGATGTGCACCATTTATCATTCAGCAAACAAACTCCAATATATTTGGAAACTTTGGTAAAAATTTAATCTTTTTCACACAAATCACCCTCAATAATTTAAATTGTTAATGATTTCTTGCAAATGAGGGCATTGCAAGATCTTAAGTGTGGGAAGGGGTTAAATTCTTTCGGATTTTATAATTTCTATCTTAAACACTTGGTTACCATTAAAAATACTAGTAAAGCAGTAGTTGTATTAGAATCTAGTGCTCTCTGATAATAAAGAACAGCCCTAGTCTTATATACTGACTACCCAATTCTAGTAAAATTTTTCAAAATTTTCAATTAAATGAACTCAAAATCATGTTTATACATATTTATTAAGGATAAAACTCGGTTTTAACACCGAAATTATTGTTACCTCAGAAAGGACATAAATTGAGAAACAAACCAAAATGTTAAAATTCATTTAAAATGGAATAGAGGACGATAAAAAGGAAAATAAAAGCCAAGTGTGGGAAAATTTACCAAGTTATCTTAAACATATGTCACATATATCTGTAACAAATAACTGAAAATACTTTTGCTTTGGACTAAACTAAACTATTTCACCCGATGAAAGAAAAGAAGAGATGGATCTACACGATGAATCAATTCCATCATTAAAAGGAAGTAAAGTCTTCCGAAAAAGACACGCGCTTCTTGATTTAGGTCAAGAAGTTGTCGTCCAGACCAGCTGTAGGTTGACGAAAAATCTAGAAAAGTCATCACTAAAATCAGCAGGAAATCCACGGACCTCAGCATTAAACAGGGTCGCCAAGTGGTCAGATTTATCCTAACCATGAGAAGGATTTATCTCGTAAAATGGGGGGGCACCGTGCAAATTAGCTGGATAAGACTAATGAATCAGATCCCCAGAAAGGATAATCTCCTTAAAGATTAAAAATCAGCTTTTAAGCCTGATATTACTCAATCCTTGAGATTGACCTTAAAGATTGAGAATTACAAACTCATGGAATTCAATGATATCTAAACTCGAGCTTGAACGAGAAAATATTTTGATCAAAATTACAAACCGATTTGTTTTCTGAAAACCCTATTTTCAATGCGTTCATTACCATTGAACGTAAAATCCTAGGAATTCACCTGAAATTCATTAGGTCACCTGAACCAAATCGGGTGTCAACCGTAAGAACGGTGGTTGCATAGTGGTCAAAGACAGGACCTTGTGCCAGACCGAAAAATTATAAGGGTGAGCTTTACTATTGCTCCTACAAAGGATAGTAATTGCGTCCGACACGTTATAGACCATAATTAAAAGTATGTCAGGGGACATTGCCTTAACAGTTGCTTGTTCAACGCTTTCGTTTACAACCGGAAGGTAGTTTACCGAAAGGTAATATACGGGACAAGTAAACTGGACGTGTTGCTTTCCAAATACAAGGTTAGCAAGTGGGTGACACAAAACCGCAAGTTTTGAGCTAAAATTTTCAAATCTGAAACCCACCAAACCCACAAAAATATTTTGCAAACACCGGTAAAGGGTTATTCCGGAAAACTTATCTAGGGTAAAAACTAGATTTAATTTTCAAAAGATCAAATGTTTTCATAAAGATCCAATTTCCTTAATGGATCTAAATTTTTATAGTCATGTGGGACTGTAAACCATATCGTTACTACCATTGTTTATACCGCCGTATAGAAATCACTGATGTACAAAGTGTGAAGAATAAAGAAGTGATTCTAGTAATTCAAGACGATATTGCTTAAGGATAAGCAACGCTTAAGTGTGGGAATATTTGATAATGCTAAAAACGAACATATATTTCATAGCATTATTCCTCAAGAAAGACAAGCTTTTAGTTGCAATTGTTCTATTTACAAGTGATATTCGTTTAAATAATAAAAGGTGAAGATAAAAGACAGATTCGACGAATTGAAGACGCAAACGACCAAAAAGCTCAAAATTACAAAATACAATCAAAGAGGTTCCAATTATTGATAAGAAACGTCTCGAAATTACAAGAGTACAAGATTCAAAACGCAAAGTACAAGATATTAAATTGTACGCAAGGACGTTCGAAAATCCGGAACCGGGACCAGAGTCAACTCTCAACGCTCGACGCAACGGACTAAAAATTACAAGTCAACTATGCACATAAATATAATATAATATTTAAATAATTCTTATAATAATTTAATATATTATATTTATTTATAAAACCGTCGGTAAACAAAGAGCCAAACTCGTGTGAGCTGTAAAAGCAAACTCCGCGACTCGCGGAGTTTGAAGGCCAAAAGGGCCGCGAGTCGCGGAGCCCCAAGTTTTGAAAATCCCTATAAAGCCAACCGAATTCTGATCATTTTTATCATCTATTTTTCCTTCTTCTCTCAATATATACGTAATATATATTTATAATTTATATTTTAATTTTAATTTTAATTTTAATTCTAATAATAAGGGTATGTTAGCGAATATTGTAAGGGTGTAAGTCGAAATTCTGTCCGTGTAACGCTACGCTATTTTTAATCATTGTAAGTTATGTTCAACCTTTTTAATTTAATGTCTCGTAGCTAAGTAATTATTATGCTTATTTAATCCGAAGTAATCATGATGTTGGGCTAATTACTAAAATAGGGTAATTGGGTTTTGTACCATAATTGGGGTTTGGATAAAAGAACGACACTTGTGGAAATTAGACTATGGGCTATTAATGGGTTTTTATATTAACTTACCAATACCTTGTTAATTTAATATACAAACTTATAATTCGACGTATTTATATATAACCACATACGCTTGACTGGGTACGGTGGGCGGGATATCTATAAATACCAATAATTATTCATTTTACCGGATACGGAACTGGATTAATAGTTAATAGACTTGTTGAAACAGGGGTGAATTACATTCAAGGGTAATTGGTGTAATTGTTAACAAAGTAGTAAAACCTTGGTTTACACGCAGTCGATAACCTGGTGTATTCATTAAACAAAGTATTAAAACCTTGTTACAATTCGAATCCCCAATTAGTTGGAATATTTGACTTCGGGAATAAGAATAATTTGACGAAGGCTTTCGCTTTTTATATTTATGACTGATGGACTATTATGGACAAAATCCGTATGGACATATTAAATAATCCAGGACAAAGGACAATTAACCCATGGGCATAAACCTAAAATCAACACGTCAAACATCATGATTACGGAAGTTTAAATAAGCATAATTCTTTTATTTCATATTTAATTTCCTTTATTTTATATTTAATTGCACTTCTAATTATCGCACTTTTATTTATTATTATTATATTTAATTGCACTTTTAATTATCGTACTTTTTAATTATCGCAAGTTTATTTTATCGCACTTTTATTATTCGCAATTTCATTATCGTTATTTACTTTACGCTTTAAATTAATTCTTGTATTTATTTATTATTTTACATTTGGTTTTAACTGCGACTAAAGTTTTAAAATCGACAAACCGGTCATTAAACGGTAAAACCCCCCTTTATAATAATAATATTACTTATATATATATATTTGTATTTTTATAAAAGTAAACTAATATAGCGTTAAGCTTTGTTTAAAAAGATTCCCTGTGGAACGAACCGGACTTACTAAATACTACACTACTATACGATTAGGTACACTGCCTATAAGTGTTGTAGCAAGGTTTAAGTATATCCATTCTCTAAATAAATAAATATCTTGTGTAAAATTGTATCGTATTTAATAGTATTTCGTAGTAAATATATAACTATTTTATATACACCTCGCGAAACATCAGTAGCTCTTGGAGTTTGACCGGTAGTTGGGTAGTTTAATCCCAAACGCCATGCTCATTGTGTAGTTTGGAACTTAAACTTTTTGGTGGTCGAAACTCTAAACTTGTATTAAACTTGTATTTTGGGTCGTGTAGGCCCCGCTTGTAAAACATCATTTTTATGTTTGATTCGTGTTAGTTTTACATATATAAGTTTGTTGTGAAAAGCGTTCGGTCTAAAAATGTCGGGAAGTGGTCCCTCTTTTTGCGTGTTAAAAACAGTTCGGACAGAAGCTGCAATGCTTTGTGCGCGCCGCGCACTACAGGGGATGTGCGCCGCCACTCCCCTGTCCAGCAGCTTTTAATTTTTTTTTTTGGGGCTGTTTATGGTCGGTTATCGGGTTGGGTTGTTACAAGTGGTATCAGAGCATGGTCTAAGGGATTTAGGCGACTTGAGATAGGTGCCTAGACTTAGACTTTAATGTGTATGCGCTTTTTGCGGGACTTGTAGGAGACGGGTCGGACCGGGGATTTGGTTAGTGCTTAGGTCTATGTGAACTAACCTTGCACTAATCGTTTTGTGTTGTTTTAGCAATCATCAAGCGAGATAGACGTTGTACTAGCAAGTTAATGCGACGTGCTTGCGTAACAATGATTAGCTACCATTGTTACGGGTTCCAAGACGTGTCAAACAAACAATGTACGATGAGTATCAACCAAGATGGGGCGGTGTGGTATATGTATGTTGTTCCTTTTCGTTTCGTTGTTTAATCTATATGCATTCTTTAGAATGAAGACGGAAGATGGAACCGGAACGGACGCGCCTATTCATGAGGGGAAGGATGAGTTAACATTAAGGATTGAGGCGGAGTTCGAACGCTATATCTTGATTTTCTCCAACAAGGTTAAGCAAGTTCTCCAAGAGTCGTTCGAGGGAATAGTGACAGAGATGGTTCGAGACCGAGTGCCTAAGGTCATGAAGGAAGAGTTAGAAAAGAGGTTTCCTAAACCTCAAGGTGACGATGAAGAAGGAGCAACTATGGGTATTGAATCTCATGCTTCAAAATTTGCTGATCACTCTTTGGGTAAGAGAAAGTTAGAATCAAGAGGTGCTCCTAGTAAAAGGGCGAGAAGTATGCCCGGAGGTGTTGAAAAAGTGAAGAAGAGGAGTAAGACAGGTTATGGGCCTACGTGATTTCGGTGTGGAGGACGAGGTCATTTTGCACGGGATTGTACGAGTGTACCTTTAAGCACGATCAAGTGCTTTATTTGCCAAAAGAAGGGACACCGTAAGTCGGAATGTTCTGAATCATTTGTAGATCAGGTTAGGAGGTTAGAGCGTGACTATCTGATGATCAGTGGAGCGCAAGGGTCCAACGATGATGTTTCAGGTATTTTCGTCTTTGGTACAAATATGCCTTATTATTGTTTATTTGTGCTGATGGATTCGTGTATGTATTAGGGACTTAAACTTTGCTTCGAGATCTATTTAGACTCAAGTGAACTCGGTGAAGATTCGGTTTGTTGATGGTTTTGATGATAGTGCACCAGGGTAGCACCTGAGTCGTTGACTCGTGGAAACACGCCCTGGGGACGAATGCATAGTGGTAATACGTAGTATTGATGCAGGTGACATTCCTAATGGAAACACCCTATGATGACATTTGTATTGACGGACGAGGGCGTAAGACTTGGTGCAATCAAGCATTTCTTAGTGATAGGGTAAATGAATCCACTAAGCCATGAGAACGAACTTTGGCGTTAGTTTGTGAGCGCGTGTTCGCGTTTGTAGTGAAGTGGGTGAAACCCTTGAGAGCATGTATGTATCGTTGACCGGATGCTTTCGTAGTGGTAACGGGTAGAAAGGATTTGATAGTTGGAAAAGTCTACCTTGCGGGTAGCGGTAATTTCGTTCTAAAAGGATACGTGTTATGTTGACATTGTGTCATCACTTTAGTGGCGCAATCGGGTGACGGTAGACGTTAGTATTTATTATTATCGAATTGAGCTCTCGAGAATTCAGGAAGAGGGACCGACGCCAAGTATGGTCGTGTACGACGGTAAATGGCGAAATCGTTTGACTTTGTAATCTTGACGATTTGATTTAGGAACGAGGTTCTACGTTGGGAAGTTGGTAGTGTTACATCAAAGAAATTGTGTCGACTTTATTAGGATTTATATTCCTACCGAGGAAGCGTAATGGGATTTGAGAAAGGGTACGATGCCTCATTGTCGTATACTTTGGGTAGTAGTTACAAAATAGCCATTTTGTGTACTACGAGGAAATTAAATATATGTGTTTATTTGGGGTCATCTCTCTGTTGACGGGGTTTGACTTGTGATAGGTGATGAGGGATATCCGGAAGGATTAACTCTTCGTTACCACCCTTGGTTGTGATGGATGGCAAGCGGCTCTCGGGAAGAACCGTTACTTGTATATTTACGATTTTAATTGCCCGTAGGAATTGTGCACATAGCCGTTTTATGCACATGGTTGTGAGTAATAGTCGGTTTTACTCACACATTGGTATTAATAGTGCGGTAGCCGTGTTTCACACACATATTGTTGGTAGTGTTGCAATAGCCGTTTTTGCGCACTACGGATATATCACGATAGCCGTTTTTGTACACCTTGAGTTTTGTATTGAATAACCTTCTTATTGTTAGTATTGAAAACTACTGGTTGTATACGCCGGTGGTTCGGTCATGAGGACCATGTTGTGTGACTAGTGATACAATAGCCGTGTTCTGATCAAATACTTGTGGTAGATGCGTATTAGCCGTGTATGCGTACTAAGAGGGGTGTTAGGTGGAAGGTGTTATCCGTAAGGATTCATTTTTACTTGGCCTTCATCTTTTGGGTTGTTGACATTAGGTTGAGACTTGGTGGTTTATAGCATTGTACTTGGTAAGGGTACGCTAGGGGATTGATATCTTGGCACGAGATCGGTTAAGTTCTTACCGATATAAGGGATTGAGCAAACTTTGTACTCGGAATTGTGGACTTTAGTAAATTGTGGGTGACAATTTGGTTATTAATGTTGACTCTTAGAGAATGATTGCCTAGAGAAGTTGGAAGAATACATGACGACTTCGCGTATTCTAAGTGATCATTATAGACTTCGGATGTTGTGTGTATTGCACGTTTTGAAATGCGTGCAAGTGTGTATTTAGTTATTGGAATAATCTTCGAATTAATGATTAATTGACGATTCAATTTCAATGGCGGTTTTGTGATTGTGTGGCGAGTGTTGTACGCTCTTGACGGCCACTCTTTTCTTTTATGATTTTGGGGGTGTACGCGGTGTGCCGTTCTAGAGGCATTTCCGTTAATCGCGTTCGTGTGCAAGTAGAGTCTTGGTGGTTAACTATCCTTATGTATGTAGGTAACCGGGTTAATGGTTAGGACCAAGTTGGAAAGGTGTAAGCCTTGGTGTTCCAAGCGCCTCCTTAGTGTTGAGATGGAATATAAGTAGACTAGCTATGCGGCCTAGGTGGATAGTGACTAGCAGGTGCCGCTAGGAAGTCATGGGTGTCGAGCCGTAAGGTTCGTTAGATTTGTGTGACCCGTGTAGTTAGGTGACGTGTGACATCAGGAGTAGACCCCGTAAGGGTCGAGTCTGGGAGACTCGGTGTTAGTAATCGGAGTTGGATAACACAACGTCAGGTGCCTCCTTATACCTACTAGTGTAACTTTTGACCCCGATGATGTGATTGCTTTGATTTTGGGTACCGGTGAGAAACTCGAATTTACAACGGTGGTATAGTGTGATGTTTAGCGAGCGTTGACACACAAATGATTTGAAAGACCAAGGTTCGAATATCTAATAGCGAGTCCTTGGAAGGATTATTTAGTATGACCAACGCCGGAGAATGCGGAAAAGTTCCTATCTAGTAGACATGATGAGCGAACGGGTGTCGCTCATTTAGGAAAGGAAAGCTTCGATGGTCTTCGAAAAAGTCCCAAGTTGGACTTTGGAGTTAATTATGAAGGTAGTTAGCGACGTGAGACGGTATGGCGAAGTTCCCGATAGAGGGATACGAGAGATTTTCGAAAAGTGTCGGGATGATTCCCGAATATTCCACGATTGATAGGCGTGACGACAATGATTGTCGGTGGATTGTACTACTTTTAGGACGATTGTGGAGTGTAGGGTACGAGTTTGGATACTCGGCGTAAGAGCAAACGGTTGTAGTTATTGGGTCTCGTGGGTTGATTACCCGATATCGTGAAATGATGGAGTGCTATGGCTTTTTGAAGGATATATTATGATGTTTTCACGGTGTATTTCCGAGTGAGTGGTGAGAATTTTGATCGAATGGAAGTGTGAAGTACGGTTGTTGTATTATGATGCGTTAGTGTACTAAGTGAGAACCTGATGAGTGATTGCTACAAGTGTAATTCCGCATTGGAGACGGAAATGTTCAAGGTAGAGTGCTTAACTTCTAGTATTTGGTGCGGATCACGAGGACGTGATCCAATCTAAGTGGGGGAGAGTTGTAAGACCCTAATCAGTTTGTACAGCAGTGTAAATATGTTACATAGAGTGTGGGTGATGTTGTGCAGTTAAACAGAAGTCACTGAGTGAGCTGAGCCTAGTGCGCGCCGCGCACAGTAAAGGGAGCGCGCCGCGCACCCTTACTGTAGCCGGGTTCCAGCTTTTTAAATCAGATATTTTGATGGGCATTTTGGTAAATTCACTTATGGACGGGTTAAAGACAGATAGGTCAGTTTGTGGAGCACCATTACTCCATTATCAACAACCTTATCACTTTAACTTTAATTCTAGAGAGAGATTGTGATTTTTGAGAGAGAAAGCTTAAATCCAAGAGGAAGGAGCTTGTTTTGGGTTAAAGTTCAAGCATTAAAGTCGTTCATCTTATCTCTAGCTTTGTTGTGGTAGTTGTGGTATGTTCTAATTTTATTTTCCTTACTTTGATTTAGTGTAAGGGTTAGGGTTTGAGTAAATGATGAACACAAAACCCATTATTGGTGATTTTGGGTGTTCTTGGGTAAAATTGAGTCTTGAATACTAATTGGTGACTAGTCTAGGGTTTCAAAGTATTAAATGATGTTTATGAACCCTAATTGGTGAGTTAATTGCTAACACACCTAGTTATTTAGTAAATGGGTGTTGGTTAGTTAGTGGATGACCCGAAATGGGTGTGTTGTCTTAAAATGGTTATTTGGGTAATAAATTGACCTAGTTTGGAAAGATGGGTATGAATTACCCTAATTATGTATTAGTTGGTGTTGTTGGACCTTAATCACTAGCTTTTAAGTGATTAGTGGTGGTCTTGACTTTAATTGGGCGGTTTTGGTATAAATGGGCGATTTAATACATTAAGTCATTAAATGCTCATGTGTAAGTGTTAGTATTGAGTCCACTTAGCTTGTGTGTTGATCAAGTACTTATTATATTAGGTACTTTGCTTTGAAGCTTGTGGAGGTTGAAATCGTCATCTAATTGTTAAGGTGAGTGGAATAATTATATGCGTATGTATATAATGTATCTATTTGTTGTAGCGTGAAAGGTGTAGTGTCGAGGTGTTAAGATACCATGTTTCACGTGAAGGGTGTAGCATCGAGGTGTTAAGATGCCACTCGGGTGTAGCATCGAGATGTTAAGATGCCACCTAGGAGTGTAGTGTCGAGGTGTTAAGACACCACTCCGTAAAATAATGAGTGTTGCATCGAGGTGTTAAGATGCCACTCGGGGTGATGTGCCGAGGTGTTAAGGTTGTAGTGACCCGAACTTTTCCATGTTTATATATATTAATTGAGATTAATATTTACATGATTAAATGTTTCCAACATGTTAAGCAATCAAACTTGTTAAGACTTGATTAATTGAAATATGTTTCATATAGACAATTGACCACCCAAGTTGACCAGTGATTCACGAACGTTAAAACTTGTAAAAAATATACGATGACATATATATGGTTATATATATAGTTAACATGTTTTTATTATAAGTATGTATCTTATTAGGTATTTTAACAATGAGTTATATACATAAAAATGAGACTATTAATTTAAGAAACTCGAAAACGATATATATAACGATTATCGTTATAACAACGTCTTACTAGGTACATATGAATCATATTAAGATATTGATACACTTGGTTAATTATGTTAAATGATAAGTAAATATATTATTAAGTGTATTAACAATGAAATACATATGTAAAAATAAGACTACTAACTTAATGATTTCGAAACGAGACATATATGTAACGATTATCGTTGTAACGACATTTAACTGTATATACATCATACTGAGATATATTATATATCATAATATCATGATAATATAACAATTTAACATCTCATTTGTTATAATAAACAATGGGTTAACAACATTCAACAAGATCGTTAACCTAAAGGTTTCAAAACAACATTTACATGTAACGACTAACGATGACTTAACGACTCAGTTAAAATGTATATACATGTAGTGTTTTAATATGTATTCATACACTTTTGAAAGACTTCAAGACACTTATCAAAATACTTCTACTTAACAAAAATGCTTACAATTACATCCTCGTTCAGTTTCATCAACAATTCTACTCGTATGCACCCGTATTCGTACTCGTACAATACACAGCTTTTAGATGTATGTACTATTGGTATATACACTCCAATGATCAGCTCTTAGCAGCCCATGTGAGTCACCTAACACATGTGGGAACCATCATTTGGCAACTAGCATGAAATATCTCATAAAATTACAAAAATATGAGTAATCATTCATGACTTATTTACATGAAAACAAAATTACATATCCTTTATATCTAATCCATACACCAACGACCAAAAACACCTAAAAACACTTTCATTCTTCAATTTTCTTCATCTAATTGATCTCTCTCAAGTTCTATCTTCAAGTTCTAAGTGTTCTTCATATATTTTACAAGTTCTAGTTACATAAAATCAAGAATACTTTCAAGTTTGCTAGCTCACTTCCAATCTTGTAAGGTGATCATCCAACCTCAAGAAATCTTTGTTTCTTACAGTAGGTTATCATTCTAATACAAGGTAATAATCATATTCAAACTTTGGTTCAATTTCTATAACTATAACAATCTTATTTCAAGTGATGATCTTACTTGAACTTGTTTTCGTGTCATGATTCTGCTTCAAGAACTTCGAGCCATCCAAGGATCCGTTTAAGCTAGATCCATTTTTCTCTTTTCCAGTAGGTTTATCCAAGGAACTTAAGGTAGTAATGATGTTCATAACATCATTCGATTCATACATATAAAGCTATCTTATTCGAAGGTTTAAACTTGTAATCACTAGAACATAGTTTAGTTAATTCTAAACTTGTTCGCAAACAAAAGTTAATCCTTCTAACTTGAATTTTAAAATCAACTAAACACATGTTCTATATCTATATAATATGCTAACTTAATGATTTAAAACCTGGAAACACGAAAAACACCGTAAAACCGGATTTACGCCGTCGTAGTAACACCGCAGGCTGTTTTGGGTTAGTTAATTAAAAACTATGATAAACTTTGATTTAAAAGTTGTTATTCTGAGAAAATGATTTTTATTATGAACATGAAACTATATCCAAAAATTATGGTTAAACTCAAAGTGGAAGTATGTTTTCTAAAATGGTCATCTAGACGTCGTTCTTTCGACTGAAATGACTACCTTTACAAAAACGACTTGTAACTTATTTTTCCGACTATAAACCTATACTTTTTCTGTTTAGATTTATAAAATAGAGTTCAATATGAAACCATAGCAATTTGATTCACTCAAAACGGATTTAAAATGAAGAAGTTATGGGTAAAACAAGATTGGATAATTTTTCTCATTTTAGCTACGTGAAAATTGGTAACAAATCTATTCCAACCATAACTTAATTAACTTGTATTGTATATTATGTAATCTTGAGATACCATAGACACGTATACAATGTTTCGACCTATCATGTCGACACATCTATATATATTTTGGAACAACCATAGACACTCTATATGTGAATGTTGGAGTTAGCTATACAGGGTTGAGGTTGATTCCAAAATATATATAGTTTGAGTTGTGATCAATACTGAGATACGTATACACTGGGTCGTGGATTGATTCAAGATAATATTTATCAATTTATTTCTGTACATCTAACTGTGGACAACTAGTTGTAGGTTACTAACGAGGACAGCTGACTTAATAAACTTAAAACATCAAAATATATTAAAAGTGTTGTAAATATATTTTGGACATACTTTGATATATATGTATATATTGTTATAGGTTCGTGAATCAACCAGTGGCCAAGTCTTACTTCCCGACGAAGTAAAAATCTGTGAAAGTGAGTTATAGTCCCACTTTTAAAATCTAATATTTTTGGGATGAGAATACATGCAGGTTTTATAAATGATTTACAAAATAGACACAAGTACGTGAAACTACATTCTATGGTTGAATTATCGAAATCGAATATGCCCCTTTTTATTAAGTCTGGTAATCTAAGAATTAGGGAACAGACACCCTAATTGACGCGAATCCTAAAGATAGATCTATTGGGCCTAACAAACCCCATCCAAAGTACCGGATGCTTTAGTACTTCGAAATTTATATCATATCCGAAGGGTGTCCCGGAATGATGGGGATATTCTTATATATGCATCTTGTTAATTTCGGTTACCAGGTGTTCACCATATGAATGATTTTTATCTCTATGTATGGGATGTGTATTGAAATATGAAATCTTGTGGTCTATTATTATGATTTGATATATAGGTTAAACCTATAACTCACCAACATTTTTGTTGACGTTTTAAGCATGTTTATTCTCAGGTGATTATTAAGAGCTTCCGCTGTCGCATACTTAAATAAGGACGAGATTTGGAGTCCATGCTTGTATGATATTGTGTAAAAACTGCATTCAAGAAACTTATTTTGTTGTAACATATTTGTATTGTAAACCATTATGTAATGGTCGTGTGTAAACAGGATATTTTAGATTATCATTATTTGATAATCTACGTAAAGCTTTTTAAAACCTTTATCTATGAAATAAAGGTTATGGTTTGTTTTAAAAATGAATGCAGTCTTTGAAAAACGTCTCATATAGAGGTCAAAACCTCGCAACGAAATCAATTAATATGGAATGTTTTTAATCAATAAGAACGGGACATTTCAGTTGGTATCCGAGCGTTGGTCTTATAGAACCAGAATTTTGCATTAGTGTGTCTTATCGAGTTTGTTAGGATGCATTAGTGAGTCTGGACTTCGACCGTGTTTACTTGAAAAATGATTGCTTAACAAATTTTGTTGGAAACTATATATTTTTAACATGTGAATATTATATGATATATTAATCTCTTAACGCGTTTGATATTATGTGATAGATGTCTACCTCTAGAACAAGTCCCATTGACTCACCTAATAATAATGAAGAGTCAAATGTAAATTGGGATGATTCATGGACTGATTCACAAGTTCCCGAAGAGGAACCGGAAGAAGAGTCGGAACCGGAAGAAGAATCGGAACCGGAAGAAGAATCGGAACCGGATGAAGAAGTAGAACCGGTGGGGGAAATAATAAAACGGTTAAGTAAAAGAAAATCCTCAACCAACTGACCAAGATTAATTATGGTCAATGGTGTTTCCGCCAAGGAAGCAAAATATTGGGAGGATTACCAATTCTCCGATGAATCGGATTCCGATGAGAATTCCGATGATGTTATAGAAATTACCCCAACTGAATTTAAAAAGGCAAAAGAAAATAATAAGGGAAAGGGCATAAAAATATAGAAATCTAATTCCAACCCCGATGAACTTTATATGTATCGTCAACCCCCGAAGTCCTTAAGTTGTAACAATGACCCGGAAACCTCTAAACCACCAGGTTTTTCTAAACCGTTGTGGAAAACGACAGTTAGTATTAGGGGAACATCATATATCCCTAGAAACTTGTCAAAACGAACCAAAACCGAAGAAGAAGAAACGAGTGAGTCGGAATAAGATAGTTGTATTCGTGTGGTGTAATATATGTAATATAATGTTCTTATGCTTTATGATATATGTAAAAATTGCTTGTATTAATAAGTATTTTTTTATGAATCTAACTCTTGTCTATTTTACAGTTTAAAAACACAAAATGGATAGACAACCCAATATTTTAAGAGACCTAACCAGAGACATGATTGATGAAATCTTGTCTAGAGTCGGCCAGAATTCCTCGGCACAACTATTTAAGGCGAGATCAGTTTGTAAGACATTCGAAGAACGTTCCAAGAATGTCTTGGTTTATAAGAGACTTTCGTTTGAAAGATGGGGGATATCACATTGGGAAACCCATAAGTTACGATGTGTTTACTTTGACGCATATATTGCGGGGAACCCAAATGCTATTTTACGCAACGGGTTAAGAAACTATTTTGACTCAATATATCCGAATATTGGACTTCGTGATTTAGAAAAAGCGGCTAACATGCAACATAAAGAAGCATGTTATGATTACGGATTAGTAATGTTAGCTTCTCACCAAAGTGAGAACAAGAACATCGGGCTACAACTATTAAACAAAACGTTTCCACAAGTGACGGAGTCGGTAATTGGGGTAAGAAATGAGGTTTTTAGATTGTTACGGGACTGTTGGACATTACGTAACCCTCGTCCCTTTGACGATGTTACAACACGCTGTCTTATCAACGGCCATAACGGTTATGTTCCACAAGACCAAGGATGGGAAGTAATCCTAGTAAAACCAGAATGCATGACTTGTTTCTGGACGTATGAATTACGTTCTTTATTGCCTTTGCTGAACGACTTGTGTACTAGCTAGAATTATCTTCACAACTATCTTGTATCAAATTTATTGTGTGCTATATTTCATGCTATATGTAAAATAAGCGGTATTGTAAGTTTGTAAAATATTGTGTAAAAGTTTGAATGCGAAATATTATTATAATCAGTTTTTCATATAGAATTGTAGTAGTTGAATTGTATATTAGCTACTAAGTATGAACTTAACGGGTAGGTACTACCCGAATTTAAACTTATAAAACGCTAATATGAAGAAAAAGCTTTTATAAATGAGTTCATATTATGCTACGAAATACTATTAACTACTCTTAATATTCTGTATGATTAACTTGTTCCATTTGACTATTTTGAAGGAAATGGCACCGACTACTCGACACACCGTGAATATGAATGAAGAGGAATTCCGTACTTTTCTAGCTTCAAACATAGCCGCAGTACAGGCTGCGCTACATACCAACAATAACCTTGGATCTAGCAGTACAGGAAATCGTGTAGGATGCACCTACAAAGAATTCACTGCCTGCAAACCTTTGGAATTTGATGGAACCGAAGGACCGATCGGATTGAAACGGTGGACCGAGAAGGTCGAATCGGTGTTTGCCATAAGTAAGTGTACTGAAGAGGACAAAGTGAAGTACGCTACGCATACCTTCACAGGTTCTGCGTTAACATGGTGGAATACCTATCTAGAGCAAGTGGGACAAGACGATGCGTACGCACTACCGTGGTCAGCATTCAAGCACTTGATGAATGAGAAGTACCGTCCCAGAACCGAGGTCAATAAGCTCAAGACAGAACTTAGAGGGTTATGAACCCAAGGATTTGATATTACCACGTACGAAAGACGATTCACAGAATTGTGCCTATTGTGTCCGGGAGCGTTCGAAGATGAGGAAGAGAAGATCGACGCATTTGTGAAAGGATTATCGGAAAGAATCCAAGAAGATATAAGTTCACACGAGCCCGCCTCCATACAACAGGCATGTAGAATGGCTCACAAACTAGTGAACCAGATTGAAGAAAGAATTAAAGAACAAACTGCTGAAGAGGCCAATGTGAAGCAAGTCAAAAGAAAGTGGGAGGAAAACGGTGATAAGAATCACCAATACAACAACAACAGCAATTACAACAATAATCGCAACAATTATCCCAACAATCGCAACATCAATCGCAACTACAACAAACGGCCCAACAATAACAACAACAGCAACAGCAACTACAACAATCATCCCAACAACAATAATAACCGCAACAACAACAACAATCAGAAGCAGCTATGCCAAAGGTGTGAAAAGTATCACTCGGGGTTCTGCACCAAATTTTGCAACAAGTGTAAAAGAAATGGTCATAGCGCGGCGAAGTGTGAGGTCTACGGACCAGGGGTTAATAGAACGAAAGGAACAAATGGTGTCGGAACGAGTAATGGCGGAGCAAGTAGTGTCGGAGCAAGTTATGCCAATGTAGTTTGTTATAAATGTGGAAAACCGGGCCACATTATTAGAAATTTCCCGAACCAGGAGAACACGAATGGACAAGGCCGCGGAAGAGTTTTCAATATTAATGCGGCAGAGGCACAGGAAGACCCGGAGCTTGTTACGGGTACGTTTCTTATTGACAATAAATCTGCTTACGTTTTATTTGATTCGGGTGCGGATAGAAGCTATATGAGTAGAGATTTTTGTGCTAAATTAAGTTGTCCATTGACGCCTTTGGATAGTAAATTTTTACTCGAATTAGCAAATGGTAAATTAATTTCAGCAGATAATATATGTCGGAATCGAGAAATTAAACTGGTTAGCGAAACATTTAAGATTGATTTGATACCAGTAGAGTTAGGGAGTTTTGATGTGATAATCGGTATGGACTGGTTGAAAGAAGTGAAAGCAGAGATCGTCTGTTACAAAAATGCAATTCGCATTATACGAGAAAAAGGAAAACCCTTAATGGTGTACGGAGAAAAGGGCAACACGAAGCTACATCTTATTAGTAATTTGAAGGCACAAAAACTAATAAGAAAAGGTTGCTATGCTGTTCTAGCACACGTCAAGAAAGTACAAACTGAAGAAAAGAGCATCAATGATGTTCCCATTGCAAAAGAATTTCCCGATGTATTTCCGAAAGAATTACCGGGATTACCCCCACATCGATCCGTTGAATTTCAAATAGATCTTGTACCAGGAGCTGCACCAATAGCTCGTGCTCCTTACAAACTCGCACCCAGCGAGATGAAAGAACTGCAAAGCCAATTACAAGAACTTTTAGAGCGTGGTTTCATTCGACCAAGCACATCACCGTGGGGAGCTCCTTTTTTGTTTGTCAAGAAGAAAGATGGTACATTCAGGTTGTGTATCGACTACCGAGAGTTGAACAAACTTACCATCAAGAACCGCTACCCACTACCAAGAATCGACGACTTATTTGATCAACTACAAGGCTCGTCTGTTTATTCAAAGATTGACTTACGTTCCGGGTATCATCAAATGCGGGTGAAAGAAGATGATATTCCAAAGACTGCTTTCAGAACACGTTACGGTCATTATGAGTTTATGGTCATGCCGTTTGGTTTAACTAATGCACCAGCTGTGTTCATGGACCTTATGAACCGAGTGTGTGGACCATACCTTGACAAGTTTGTCATTGTTTTCATTGATGACATACTTATTTACTCAAAGAATGACCAAGAACACGGTGAACATTTGAGAAAGGTGTTAGAAGTATTGAGGAAGGAAGAATTGTACGCTAAGTTTTCAAAGTGTGCATTTTGGTTGGAAGAAGTTCAATTCCTCGGTCACATAGTGAACAAAGAAGGTATTAAGGTGGATCCGGCAAAGATAGAAACTGTTGAAAAGTGGGAAACCCCGAAAACTCCGAAACACATACGCCAGTTTTTAGGACTAGCTGGTTACTACAGAAGGTTCATCCAAGACTTTTCCAGAATAGCAAAACCCTTGACTGCATTAACGCATAAAGGGAAGAAATTTGAATGGAATGATGAACAAGAGAAAGCGTTTTAGTTATTGAAGAAAAAGCTAACTACGGCACCTATATTGTCATTGCCTGAAGGGAATGATGATTTTGTGATTTATTGTGATGCATCAAAGCAAGGTCTTGGTTGTGTATTAATGCAACGAACGAAGGTGATTGCTTATGCCTCTAGACAATTGAAGATTCACGAGCAAAATTATACGACGCATGATTTGAAATTAGGCGCGGTTGTTTTTGCATTAAAAACTTGGAGGCACTACTTATATGGGGTCAAAAGTATTATATATACCGACCACAAAAGTCTTCAACACATATTTAATCAGAAACAACTGAATATGAGGCAGCGTAGGTGGATTAAATTGTTGAATGATTACGACTTTAAGATTCGTTACCACCCGGGGAAGGCAAATGTGGTAGCCGATGCCTTGAGCAGGAAGGACAGAGAACCCATTCGAGTAAAATCTATGAATATAATGATTCATAATAACCTTACTACTCAAATAAAGGAGGCGCAACAAGGAGTTTTAAAAGAGGGAAATTTAAAGGATGAAATACCTAAAGGATCGGAGAAGCATCTTAATATTCTGGAAGACGGAACCCGGTATAGGGCTGAAAGGATTTGGGTACCAAAATTTGGAGATATGAGAGAAATGGTACTTAGAGAAGCTCATAAAACCAGATACTCAATACATCCTGGAACGGGGAAGATGTACAAGGATCTCAAGAAACATTTTTGGTGGCCGGGTATGAAAGCCGATGTTGCTAAATACATAGGAGAATGTTTGACGTGTTCTATGGTCAAAGCTGAGCATCAGAAACCATCAGGTCTACTTCAACAACCCGAAATCCCGGAATGGAAATGGGAAAACATTACCATGGATTTCATCACTAAATTTCCAAGGACTGCAAGTGGTTTTGATACTATTTGGGTAATAGTTGATCGTCTCACCAAATCAGCGCACTTCCTGCCAATAAGAGAAGATGACAAGATGGAGAAGTTAGCACGACTGTATTTGAAGGAAGTCGTCTCCAGACATGGAATACCAATCTCTATTATCTCTGATAGGGATGGCAGATTTATTTCAAGATTCTGGCAGACATTGCAGCAAGCATTAGGAACTCGTCTAGACATGAGTACTGCCTATCATCCACAAACTGATGGGCAGAGCGAAAGGACGATACAAACGCTTGAAGACATGCTACGAGCATGTGTTATTGATTTCAGAAATAGTTGGGATCGACATCTACCATTAGCAGAATTTTCCTACAACAACAGCTACCATTCAAGCATTGAGATGGCACCGTTTGAAGCACTTTATGGTAGAAAGTGCAGGTCTCCGATTTTTTAGAGTGAAGTGGGGGATAGACAGATTACGGGTCCGGAGATTATACAAGAAACTACCGAGAAGATCATCCAAATTCAACAACGGTTGAAAACCGCCCAAAGTCGACAAAAGAGCTACGCTGACATTAAAAGAAAAGATATAGAATTTGAAATTGGAGAGATGGTCATGCTTAAAGTTGCACCTTGGAAAGGCGTTGTTAGATTTGGTAAACGAGGGAAATTAAATCCAAGGTATATTGGACCATTCAAGATTATTGATCGTGTCGGACCAGTAGCTTACCGACTTGAGTTACCTCAACAACTCGCGGCTGTACATAACACTTTCCACGCCTCGAATTTGAAGAAATATTTTGCTAAAGAAGATCTCACTATTCCGTTAGATGAAATCCAAATCAACGAAAAACTTCAATTCATCGAAGAACCCGTCGAAATAATGGATCGTGAGGTTAAAAGACTTAAGCAAAACAAGATACCAATTGTTAAGGTTTGATGGAATGCTCGTAGAGGACCTGAGTTCACCTGGGAGCGTGAAGATCAGATGAAGAAGAAATACCCGCATCTATTTCCAGAAGATTCGTCAACACCTTCAACAGCTTAAAATTTCGGGACGAAATTTATTTAACGGGTAGGTACTGTAGTGACCCGAACTTTTCCATGTTTATATATATTAATTGAGATTAATATTTACATGATTAAATGTTTCCAACATGTTAAGCAATCAAACTTGTTAAGACTTGATTAATTGAAATATGTTTCATATAGACAATTGACCACCCAAGTTGACCGGTGATTCACGAACGTTAAAACTTGTAAAAACTATACGATGACATATATATGGTTATATATATAGTTAACATGTTTTTATTATAAGTATGTATCTTATTATGTATTTTAACAATGAGTTATATACATAAAAATGACACTATTAATTTAAGAAACTCGAAAATGATATATATAACGATTATCGTTATAACAACGTCTTACTAGGTACATATGAATCATATTAAGATATTGATACACTTGGTTAATTATGTTAAATGATAAGTAAATATATTATTAAGTGTATTAACAATGAAATACATATGTAAAAATAAGACTACTAACTTAATGATTTCGAAACGAGACATATATGTAACGATTATCGTTGTAACGACATTTAACTGTATATACATCATACTGAGATATATTATATATCATAATATCATGATAATATAAAAATTTAACATCTCATTTGTTATAATAAACAATGGGTTAACAACATTCAACAAGATCGTTAACCTAAAGGTTTCAAAACAACATTTACATGTAACGACTAACGATGACTTAACGACTCAGTTAAAATGTATATACATGTAGTGTTTTAATATGTATTCATACACTTTTGAAAGACTTCAAGACACTTATCAAAATACTTCTACTTAACAAAAATGATTACAATTACATCCTCATTCAGTTTCATCAACAATTCTACTCGTATGCACCCGTATTCGTACTCGTACAATACACAGCTTTTAGATGTATGTAATATTGGTATATACACTCCAATGATCAGCTCTTAGCAGCCCATATGAGTCACCTAACACATGTGGGAACCATCATTTGGCAACTAGCATGAAATATCTCATAAAATTACAAAAATATGAGTAATCATTCATGACTTATTTACATGAAAACAAAATTACATATCCTTTATATCTAATCCATACACCAACGACCAAAAACACCTACAAACACTTTCATTCTTCAATTTTCTTCATCTAATTGATCTCTCTCAAGTTCTATCTTCAAGTTCTAAGTGTTCTTCATATATTTTACAAGTTCTAGGTACATAAAATCAAGAATACTTTCAAGTTTGCTAGCTCACTTCCAATCTTGTAAGGTGATCATCCAACCTCAAGAAATCTTTGTTTCTTACAGTAGGTTATCATTCTAATACAAGGTAATAATGATATTCAAACTTTGGTTCAATTTCTATAACTATAACAGTCTTATTTCAAGTGATGATCTTACTTGAACTTGTTTTCGTGTCATGATTCTGCTTCAAGAACTTCGAGCCATCCAAGGATCCGTTGAAGCTAGATCCATTTTTCTCTTTTCCAATAGGTTTATCCAAGGAACTTAAGGTAGTAATAATGTTCATAACATCATTCGATTCATACATATAAAGCTATCTTATTCGAAGGTTTAAACTTGTAATCACTAGAACATAGTTTAGTTAATTCTAAACTTGTTCGCAAACAAAAGTTAATCCTTCTAACTTGAATTTTAAAATCAACTAAACACATGTTCTATATCTATATGATATGCTAACTTAATGATTTAAAACCTGGAAACACGAAAAACACCGTAAAACCGGATTTACCCCGTCGTAGTAACACCGCGGGCTGTTTTGGGTTAGTTAACTAAAAACTATGATAAACTTTGATTTAAAAGTTGTTATTCTGAGAAAATGATTTTTATTATGAACATGAAACTATATCCAAAAATTATGGTTAAACTCAAAGTGGAAGTATGTTTTCTAAAATGGTCATCTAGACGTCGTTCTTTCGACTGAAATGACTACCTTTATAAAAACGACTTGTAACTTATTTTTCCGACTATAAACCTATACTTTTTCTGTTTAGATTTATAAAATAGAGTTCAATATGAAACCATAGCAATTTGATTCACTCAAAACGGATTTAAAATGAAGAAGTTATGGGTAAAACAAGATTGGATAATTTTTCTCATTTTAGCTACGTGAAAATTGGTAACAAATCTATTCCAACCATAACTTAATCAACTTGTATTGTATATTATATAATCTTGAGATACCATAGACACGTATACAATGTTTCGACCTATCATGTCGACACATCTATATATATTTTGGAACAACCATAGACACTCTATATGTGAATGTTGGAGTTAGCTATACAGGGTTGAGGTTGATTCCAAAATATATATAGTTTGAGTTGTGATCAATACTGAGATACGTATACACTGGGTCGTGGATTGATTCAAGATAATATTTATCAATTTATTTCTGTACATCTAACTGTGGACAACTAGTTGTAGGTTACTAACGAGGACAGCTGACTTAATAAACTTAAAACATCAAAATATATTAAAAGTGTTGTAAATATATTTTGGACATACTTTGATATATATGTATATATTGTTATAGGTTCGTGAATCAACCAGTGGCCAAGTCTTACTTCCCGACGAAGTAAAAATCTGTGAAAGTGAGTTATAGTCCCACTTTTAAAATCTAATATTTTTGGGATGAGAATACATGCAGGTTTTATAAATGATTTACAAAATAGACACAAGTACGTGAAACTACATTCTATGGTTGAATTATCGAAATCGAATATGCCCCTTTTTATTAAGTCTGGTAATCTAAGAATTAGGGAACAGATAGATCTATTGGGCCTAACAATCCCCATCCAAAGTACCGGATGCTTTAGTACTTCGAAATTTATATCATATCCGAAGGGTGTCCTGGAATGATGGGGATATTCTTATATATGCATCTTGTTAATGTCGGTTACCAGGTGTTCACCATATGAATGATTTTTATCTCTATGTATGGGATGTGTATTGAAATATGAAATCTTGTGGTCTATTATTATGATTTGATATATATAGGTTAAACCTATAACTCACCAACATTTTTGTTGACGTTTTAAGCATGTTTATTCTCAGGTGATTATTAAGAGCTTCCGCTGTCGCATACTTAAATAAGGACGAGATTTGGAGTCCATGCTTGTATGATATTGTGTAAAAACTGCATTCAAGAAACTTATTTTGTTGTAACATATTTGTATTGTAAACCATTATGTAATGGTCGTGTGTAAACAGGATATTTTAGATTATCATTATTTGATAATCTACGTAAAGCTTTTTAAAACCTTTATCTATGAAATAAAGGTTATGGTTTGTTTTAAAAATGAATGCAGTCTTTGAAAAACGTCTCATATAGAGGTCAAAACCTCGCAACGAAATCAATTAATATGGAACGTTTTTAATCAATAAGAACGGGACATTTCAAAGGTGCCACCCTAGGGGTTAGTGGTGCGAGGTGTTAAGTGCCCTAATGGATGTTATGAACACCGATGGCGTTTTCGCGAGCGCCGTTCCCTTGTACTATTGGTCGACCATGGTTACTTGTGTTGTAAGCATATTATATCATTTCAAGTTATATTATTATGCGGTTGTTGCTAGCTTGTGGTATTGGAGATTATAGCTTGTTAATGTGACGATAAGCTAATTGTGTTGCTAGCATGTTTGCGGTTTGTGTAAGTGTATGCAAGTAGGTATAATTATATATGTATTCGTATAATTATTGCATTCACTAAGCTTTTCTTACCCTCTTCTTGTTTACCATTTTATAGGTTCGGTTTTGGACAAGGGTAAGGGCATCGTATTGGACTAGAGATCCCGCTTGATGCTAGGAGATGCTTTTGGCTTTAGTAGCTCTTGGAGTTTGACCGGTAGTTGGGTAGTTTAATCCCAAACTCCATGCTCATTGTGTAGTTTGGAACTTAAACTTTTTGGTGGTCGAAACTCTAAACTTGTATTAAACTTGTATTTTGGGTCGTGTGGGCCTCGCTTGTAAAACATCATTTTTATGTTTGATTCGTGTTAGTTTTACATATATAAGTTTTTTGTGAAAAGCGTTCGGTCTAAAAATGTCGGGAAGTGGTCCATCTTTTTGCGTGTTAAAAACAGTTCGGACAGAAGCTGGAATGCTCTGTGCGCGCCGCGCACTACAGGGGATGCGCACCGCGCACTCCCCTGTCCAGCAACTTTTAATTTTTTTTTTTTTGGACTGTTTATGGTCGGTTATCGGGTTGGGTTGTTACAGCAGCCAACATTTGTTGAAATTGTACGGGAGTCAAAGTAACATTTGGAAGAGCGTTAGCACCATGAGTTGATTGAGCCATTGATCTTCAATACAAGAAACAGTATTAGTTGAAGAGTTATGGTGCTAGTAAATTTATAAATTTTCTAAATAAATGCGCAAGATTCACACAACGCGTAAAAGGATAAATAGGGGAAACAACGAGATGTATTAAAACACTTGAATTTCATTAAACATCACAAAGATAACTAACATCTTTTTATTAAACATGAAACGAAACAAGAATAAACACAAAATGAAACAAAGATAGTAGTTTTAGGCAAAGCCTTTACAATGAACGAAAACTAATACGAAAATAGAAAAAGAAATCCTAAGATCTAATTCCTCTTAGGAGATGGGGGTTGGGTCTTGAAATGTTCCCACAGAAGATCCTTGAAAAACTGCACCTCCTTCTCCAGTTCCTCAATCCTTTGATCTTGAAGCTCAATTTTTCTATCATGTCTCTTAGCAGTCTTTCTGAAGATGTTATACACATCATATGAGTATGTTGACAATTCCTCTTGTTGATCTTCAAGGGTACTAAAGTGACCATCAAGAAGTTCCTTTAACTTACCAAACTCTGTCTTCACTTCATGTAATTCACTCTTTACCATAGCATGTTCAACAAAGTTCGTGCAAAAAACGAGAACAGTGGTAAGATGAGGTTCTTTAGATGAACTTGAACTCTCGGGTTTTGATGTTTCTGGTTCCTTTCTTTTTAAAGAAGGAGGTAAGGCAACAGAGGGCTCGGACTTGGATTTTTCCTCAGGTTCTTCCTCAGAAGGCTCCTCCTCCACTTCTTCCTCAATCATCTCTTCCACAAACTCTTCCTCCTCATCATTCCCATCATAATTAGCATTAGTGTGGGATTCTTCCATAAGAGGGAGTGTGGTGGAGTAGCAGGAATATAATATGGGTGAGTTGGTGATAATGGTGGGGAAACGGGTCCATAAGTAGGTGTTCAGATAGATCTTTCAGAGTCGGATCCCTCGGAGTCAGAAATGATGATCGGGTTATGGCGAGACATCCTAAATGAAAAGAAAGAGAGATGATTAGGTAGGTTCTAAGGATGACGCAAAAGCACGAATAAAATGTAAGGGGAAAAAGCACTAGAAACTAAAACAGGAAAGGTTATAGACCTATAGATTGCTAAGGCACCTAACTAACACATAACGCACACATAAAATGCAATTCTGGTTCTCTATAACAACATGGATCTGATACCAATCTGTCACACCCCCTAAATGGGATCGGGGGTCACAAGTTGTAGTGACTCGAACTTTTCCATGTTCATATATATATATATATATATATATATTAAATGAAATTGTTATTTACATGATTAAGTGTTTCCAACATGTTAAGCAATCAAACTTGTTAAGACTTGATTAATTGAAATAGGTTTCATATAGACAATTGACCACCCAAGTTGACCGGTGATTCACGAACGTTAAAACTTGTAAAAACTATATGATGACATATATATGGTTATATATATAGTTAACATGATATTATGATAAGTAAACATATCATTAAGTATATTAACAATGAACTATATATGTAAAAACAAGACTACTAACTTAATGATTTTGAAACGAGACATATATGTAACGATTATCGTTGTAACGACATTTAATGTATATATATCATATTAAGAGATATTCGTACATCATAATATCATGATAATATAATAATTTAAAATCTCATTTGATATTATAAATATTGGGTTAACAACATTTAACAAGATCGTTAACCTAAAGGTTTCAAAACAACACTTACATGTAACGACTAACGATGACTTAACGACTCAGTTAAAATGTATATACATGTAGTGTTTTAATATGTATTCATACACTTTTGAAAGATTTCAAGACACTTATCAAAATACTTCTACTTAACAAAAATTCTTACAATTACATCCTCGTTCAGTTTCATCAACAATTCTACTCGTATGCACCAGTATTCGTACTCGTACAATATACAGCTTTTAGATGTATGTACTATTGGTATATACACTCCAATGATCAGCTCTTAGCAGCCCATGTGAGTCACCTAACACATGTGAGAACCATCATTTGGCAACTAGCATGAAATATCTCATAAAATTACAAAAATATGAGTAATCATTCATGACTTATTTACATGAAAACAAAATTACATATCCTTTATATCTAATCCATACACCAATGACCAAAAACACCTACAAACACTTTCATTCTTCAATTTTCTTCATCTAATTGATCTCTCTCAAGTTCTATATTCATGTTCTAAGTGTTCTTCATAAATTCTACAAGTTCTAGTTTCATAAAATCAAGAATAGTTCCAAGTTTGCTAGCTTACTTCCAATCTTGTAGAGTGATCATCCAACCTCAAGAAATCTTTATTATTTATAGTAAGATATCTTTCTAATACAAGGTAATACTCATATTCAAACTTTGATTCAATTTCTATAACTATAACAATCTTATTTCTAGTGGAAATCTTACTTGAACTTGTTTTCGTGTCATGATTCTGCTTCAAGAACTTTCAAGCCATCCAAGGATCCTTTGAAGCTAGATCCATTTTTCTTATTTCCAGTAGCTTTATCCAGAAAACTTGAGGTAGTAATGATGTTCATAACATCATTCAATTCATACATATAAAGCTATCTTATTCGAAGGTTTAAACTTGTAATCACTAGAACATAGTTTAGTTAATTCTAAACTTGTTCGCAAACAAAAGTTAATCCTTCTAACTTGACTTTGAAAATCAACTAAACACATGTTCTATATCTATATGATATGCTAACTTAATGATTTAAAACCTGGAAACACGAAGAACACTGTAAAACCGGACATACGCCGTCGTAGTAACACCGCGGGCTGTTTTGGGTTAGTTAATTAAAAACTATGATAAACTTTTGATTTAAAAGTTATTCTTCTGGGAAAATGATTTTTCTTATGAACTTGAAACTATATCCAAAAATCATGGTTAAACTCAAAGTGGAAGTATGTTTTCTAAAATGGTCATCTAGACGTCGTTCTTTCGACTGAAATGACTACCTTTACAAAAACTACTTGTAACTTATATTTCCGACTATAAACCTATACTTTTTCTGTTTAGAATCATAAAATAGAGTTCAATATGAAACCATAGCAATTTGATTCACTCAAAACGGATTTAAAATAAAGAAGTTATGGGTAAAACAAGATTGGATAATTTTTCTTGTTGTAGCAACGTGAAAATTGGTAACAAATCTATATTAATCATATCCTAGCTAACTTATATTGTATTATACATGTATTCTAATAAATTATGTAATCTTGGGATACCATAGACACGTATACAAATGTTTTGACATATCATATCGACCCATGTGTATATATTATTTGGAACAACCATAGACACTCTATATGCAGTAATGTGGGAGTTAGCTATACAGGATTGAGGTTGATTCCAAAAATATATATACTTTGAGTTGTGATCTAGCCTGAGACGTGTATACACTGGGTCGTGGATTGATTCAAGATAATATATATCATTTTTTTCTGTACATCTAAAGTTGGACAACTAGTTGTAGGTTACTAACGAGGACAGCTGACTTAATAAACTTAAAACATCAAAATGTATTAAAAGTGTTGTAAATATATTTTGAATATACTTTGATATATATGTACATATTTGTTATAGGTTCGTGAATCGACCAGTGGCCAAGTCTTACTTCCCGACGAAGTTAAAATCTGTGAAAGTGAGTTATAGTCCCACTTTTAAAATCTAATATTTTTGGGATGAGAATACATGCAAGTTTTATAAATGATTTACAAAATAGACACAAGTACGTGAAACTACATTCCATGGTTGAATTATCGAAATCGAATATGCCCCTTTTTATTAAGTCTGGTAATCTAAGAATTAGGGAACAGACACCCTAATTGACACGAATCCTAAAGATAGATCTATTGGGCCTAACAAACCCCATCCAACGTACCATATGCTTTAGTACTTTGAAATTTATATCATATCCGAAGGGTGTCCCGGAATGATGGGGATATTCTTATATATGCATCTTGTTAATGTCGGTTACCAGGTGTTCACCATATGAATGATTTTTATCTCTATGTATGGGATGTGCATTGAAATATGAAATCTTGTGGTCTATTGTTGCGATTTGATATATATAGGTTAAACCTATAACTCACCAACATTTTTTGTTGACGTTTAAATCATGTTTATTCTCAGGTGAATATTAAGAGCTTCTGCTGTTGCATACTAAAATAAGGATAAGATTTGGAGTCCATGTTTGTATGATATTGTGTAAAAACTGCATTCAAGAAACATATGTCGATGTAATATATTTCTATTGTAAACCATTATGTAATGGTCGTGTGTAAACAGTATATTTTAGATTATCATTATTTGATAATCTACGTAATGTTTTTTTTTAAACTTTTATTGATAAAATAAAGGTTATGGTTGTTTTAAAAATGAATGCAGTCTTTGAAAAACATCTCATATAGAGGTCAAAACCTCGCAACGAAATCAATTAATATGGAACGTTTATAATCAATATGAACGGGACATTTCAATTGGTATCCGAGCGTTGGTCTTAGAGAACTAGAAAATTTGCATTAGTGTGTCTTATCGAGTTTGTTAGGATGCATTAGTGAGTCTGGACTTCGACCGTGTTTTCTTTAAAAATGATTGCTTAACATTTTTGTTGGAAACTATATATTATTAACATGTAAATATTATGTGATATATTAATCTCTTAACATGTTTGATATTGTGTGATAGATGTCTACCTCTAGCACAAATCCCATTGACTCACCTAATAATAACGAAGAGTCGAATATATATTGGCAAGATAAGTTCTCGAAGAACCGGAAGAAGAAACGGAACTGGAAGAAGAGGAACCAGAAGAAGAGGAACCGGAAGAAGAAGAGGTTCCGGAGGGGGAATAGTAGGAACCACAGAAAACCGGTCAAATAAAAGAAAATCCTCAACCAATGGACCAAAGTTAATAATGGTCAATGGTGTTTCCGCTAAGGAAGCAAAATATTGGGAAAATTACCAATTTTCCGATGAATCGGATCCTGATGAGGATTTCGATGATGTTATAGAAATTACCCCGACCCAATTTAATGAGGTAAAAGAAAATAATAAGGGAAAAGGCATCAAAATAGAGAAATCTGATTCCGACCCCGATGAACTTTATATGTACCGTCAACACCCGTATTTTCAATATCGTGACAATATCCCGGGAACCTCTAAACCACCAGGTTTTTCTAAACCAATGTGGAAAACGACGACTCGTATTAGAGGAACATCATATATCCCTAAAATATTAGGAAAAAGAACCAAGTCCGAAGAAGAAGAAAGCAGTGATTCAGATTAGAGGGGTGTGAGCATGTTGTGTAATAAATGTATTGTAGTGTGCTAGTACTTTTATGTTCTATGTAAAAATTACTTGTATTGTTTGTTATTACGAATCTAATCCTTGTCTATTTTATAGTATAAAAACAAAATGGACGTTAAGGGTAGACAACCGAATATTTTAGAAGACCTACCAGAGGATATGATTGAGGAAATCTTGTCTAGAGTCGGTTAGAATTCATCAGCACATTTAGTTATGGCGAAATTAACTTGTCAAACATTTGAAAGACTTTCCAGAAATGCCTTAGTTTATAAAAGGCTTTCATTTGATAGGTGTGGTATATCACATTGGGGAGACTTTAAGTTACGCCGTGTTTTCTTTAAAGCGAAATTTTACGCTACGGGTTAAGAACCTATTTTGACTCAACATATCCCAACATAGGATTTCGTGAATTAGAAAGAGCTTCTAACATGCAACATAAAGAAGCATGTTATGCTTACGGGTTAGTGATGTTCGCTTCTTACCAAAGTGAGAACAAGAACATCGGGCTACAACTATTAAACAAAACGTTCCCATAAGTGACTGAGTCGGTAATTGGGGTAAGAAATGAGGTTTTTAGGTTATTACGAGACTATTGGTCATTACGTAACCTTCATCCTTTTGACGACATTACAACATGCTGCCTAGCCAATGGCCATAATGGTTATGTTCCACAAGACCAAGGATGGGAAGTAGTCCTAGTAAAATTAGAATGCATGACTTGTTTCTGGACGTATGAATTACGTGTATTTATTGCCTTTGCTGAATGACTTGTGTACTAGCTAGAATTATCTTCACAACTATCTTGTATCAAAGTTATTGTGTGCTATATTTCATGTTATATGTAAAATAAGTGGTATTGTAAGTTTGTAAAATATTGTGTAAAAGTTTGAACGCGAAATATTATTATAATAAGTTTTTCATATAGAATTGTAGTAGTTGAATTGTATATTAGCTACTAAGTATGAACTTAACGGGTAGGTACTACCCGAATTTAAACTTATAAAATGCTAATATGAAGAAAAAGCTTTTATAAATGAGTTCATATTATGCTACGAGATACTATTGACTACTCTTAATATTCTGTATGATTAACTTGTTTCATTTGACTATTTTGAAGGAAATGGCACCGACTACTCGACACACCTTGAATATGAGCGAAGAGAAATTTCGTACCTTTCTTGCTTCAAACATAGCCGCAGTACAGGCCGCGCTACATACCAACAATAACTCTGAATCTAGCAATACAGCTAACGGCGCAAGAAATCATGTAAGATGCTCCTACAAGGAATTCACTGCCTGCAAACCTTCAGAATTTGATGGGACCGAAGGACCAATCGGATTGAAACGGTGGACCGAGAAAGTTGAATCTGTCTTTGCCATAAGTAAGTGTGCTGAAGGAGACAAAGTTAAGTACACTACGCATACCTTCACAGGTATTGCATTAATATGGTGGAATACCTATCTAGAGCAAGTGGGACAAGATGCTGCTTACGCGCTACCGTGGTCAGCATTCAAGCACTTGATGAACGAGAAGTACCGTCCCAGAACCGAGGTCAATAAGCTCAAGTCAGAACTTAGAGGGTTACGAACACAGGGATTCGATATTACTTCGTACAAAAGACGATTCACAGAATTGTGCCTATTGTGTCCGAGAGCATTCGAAGATGAGGAAGAGAAGATCGACGCGTTTGTGAAAGGGTTACCGGAGAGAATCTAAGAAGATATAAATTCACACAAGCCTGCCTCCATACAAAAGGCATGTAGAATGGCTCACAAACTAGTGAACCAGATTGAGGAAAGAATTAAAGAACAGGCAGCTGAAGAGGCCAACGTGAAGCTAGTCAAAAGAAAGTGGGAGGAAAACGGTGATAAGAGTCACCAAAACAACAACAACTATCCCAACAATCGCAACATCAAGCGCAACTACAACAAACGGCAAAACAACAACAACAACAACTACAACAATCATTCCAACAACAATAACAACTGCAACAACAACAACAATCAGAAGCAGTTATGCCAAAGGTGTGAAAGGTATCACTCGGGGTTCTGCACCAAATTTTGCAACAAGTGTAAAAGAAATGGTCATAGTGCGGCAAAGTGTGAGGTCTACGGACCGGGGGTTAACAGAACGAAAGGAACAAATGGTGTCGGAATGAGTAATGGCGGAACAAGTAGTGTCGGGGCATGTTATGCCAATGTAGTTTGTTATAAATGTGGAAAACCGGGCCACATTATTAGAAATTGCCCGAACCAGGAGAACACGAATGGACAAGGCCGCGGAAGAGTTTTCAATATTAATGCGGTAGAGGCACAGGAAGACCCGGAGCTTGTTACGGGTACGTTTCTTATTGACAATAAATCTGCTTACGTTTTATTTTATTCGGGTGCGGATAGAAGCTATATGAGTAGAGATTTTTGTGCTAAATTAAGTTGTCCATTGACGCTGTTGGATAGTAAATTTTTACTCGAATTAGCAAACGGTAAATTAATTTCAGCAGATTATATATGCTGGAATCGAGAAATTAAACTGGGTAGCGAAATATTTAAGATTGATTTGATACCAGTAGAGTTAGGGAGTTTTGATGTAATAGTTGGCATGGACTGGCTGAAGGAGATGAAAGCAGAGATCGTATGTTACAAAAATGCAATTCGTATTGTACGAGAAGAAGGAGAACCCTTAATGGTGTACGGAGAAAAGGGCAACACGAAGCTACATCTTATTAGTAATTTGAAGGCACAAAAACTAATAAGAAAAGGTTGCTATGCTGTTCTAGCACACGTCGAGAAAGTACAAACTGAAGAAAAGAGCATCAACGATGTTCCCGTCGTAAAAGAATTTCCCGATGTATTTCCGAAAGAATTACCGGGACTACCTCCACATCGATCTATTGAATTTCAAATAGATCTTGTACCAGGAGCTGCACCAATAGCTCATGCTCCTTATAGACTCGCACCCAGCGAGATGAAAGAACTGCAAAGCCAACTGCAAGAACTATTAGAACGTAGTTTCATTCGACCAAGCACATCACCATGGGGAGCTCCTGTTTTGATTGTCAAGAAGAAGGATGGTACATTTAGGTTGTGTATTGACTACAAGGAGTTGAACAAACTTACCATCAAAAACCGTTATCCACTGCCGAGAATTGACGACTTATTTGATCAACTACAAGGCTCGTCGGTTTATTCGAAGATCGATTTACGTTCTGGATATCATCAAATGCGAGTAAAGGAGGATGATATTCCAAAAACTGCTTTTAGGACGCGTTATGGTCATTACGAGTTTATGGTTATGCCGTTTGGATGGACTAACGCACCAGCTGTGTTCATGGACCTTATGAACCGAGTGTGTAGGCCATATCTTGAAAAGTTTGTCATTGTTTTCATCGATGACATACTTATTTACTCAAAGAAAGATCAAGAGCACGAAGAACATTTGAGAAAAGTGCTAGAAGTATTGAGGAAAGAAAAACTGTACGCTAAATTTTCAAAGTGTGCATTTTGGTTGGAAGAAGTTCAATTCCTCGGTCACATAGTGAACAAAGAAGGTATCCAGGTGGACCCGGTAAAGATCGAAACCGTTGAAAAGTGGAAACCCCAAAAACTCCGAAGCATATACGTCAATTTTTAGGATTGGCTGGTTACTACAGAAGATTCATCCAAGACTTTTCCAGAATAGCAAAACCCTTGACTGCATTAACGTATAAAGGGAAGAAATTTGAATGGAATGATGAACAAGAGAAGGCGTTTCAGTTATTGAAGAAAAAGCTAACTACGGCACCTATATTGTCATTGCCTGAAGGGAATGATGATTTTGTGATTTATTGTGACGCATCAAAGCAAGGTCTCGGTTGTGTATTAATGCAACGAACGAAGGTGATTGCTTATGCCTCTAGACAATTGAAGATTCACGAGCAAAATTATATGACGCATGATTTGGAATTAGGCGCGGTTGTTTTTGCATTAAAGACTTGGAGGCACTACTTATATGGGGTCAAAAGTATTATATATACCGACCACAAAAGTCTTCAACACATATTTAATCAGAAACAACTGAATATGAGGCAGCGTAGGTGGATTGAATTGTTGAATGATTACAACTTTGAGATTCGTTACCACCCGGGGAAGGCAAATGTGGTAGCCGATGCCTTGAGCAGGAAGGACAGAGAACCCATTCGAGTAAAATCTATGAATATAATGATTCACAATAACCTTACTACTCAAATAAAGGAGGCGCAACAAGGAGTTTTAAAAGAGGAAAATTTAAAGGATGAAATACCCAAAGGATCGGAGAAGCATCTTAATATTCGGGAAGACGGAACCCGGTATAGGGCTGAAAGGATTTGGGTACCAAAATTTGGAGATATGAGAGAAATGGTACTTAGAGAAGCTCATAAAACCAGATACTCAATACATCCTGGAACGGGGAAGATGTACAAGGATCTCAAGAAACATTTTTGGTGGCCGGGTATGAAAGCCGATGTTGCTAAATACGTAGGAGAATGTTTGACGTGTTCTAAGGTCAAAGCTGAGCATCAGAAACCATCAGGTCTACTACAACAACCTGAAATCCCGAAATGAAAATGGGAAAATATTACTATGGATTTCATCACTAAATTGCCAAGGACTGCAAGTGGTTTTGATATTATTTGGGTAATAGTTGATCGTCTCACCAAATCAGTACACTTTCTGCCAATAAGAGAAGATGACAAGATGGAGAAGTTAGCACGACTGTATTTGAAAGAAGTCGTCTCCAGACATGGAATACCAATCTCTATTATCTCTGATAGGGATGGCAGATTTATTTCAAGATTCTGGCAGACATTACAGCAAGCATTAGGAACTCGTCTTGACATGAGTACTGCCTATCATCCAAAAACTGATGGGCAGAGCGAAAGGACGATACAAACGCTTGAAGACATGCTACGAGCATGTGTTATTGATTTCGAAAACAGTTGGGATCGACATCTACCGTTAGCAGAATTTTCCTATAACAACAGCTACCATTCAAGCATTGAGATGGCGCCGTTTGAAGCACTTTATGGTAGAAAGTGCAGGTCTCCGATTTGTTGGAGTGAAGTAGGGGATAGACAGATTACGGGTCCGGAGATTATACAAGAAACTACCGAGAAGATCATCCAAATTCAACAACGGTTGAAAACAGCCCAAAGTCGACAAAAGAGCTACGCTGACATTAAAAGAAAAGATATAGAATTTGAAATTGGAGAGATGGTCAGGCTTAAAGTTGCACCTTGGAAAGGCGTTGTTCGATTTGGTAAACGAGGGAAATTAAATCCAAGGTATATCGGACCATTCAAGATTATTGATCGTGTCGGACCAGTAGCTTACCGACTTGAGTTACCTCAACAACTCGTGGCTGTACATAACACTTTTCACGTCTCGAATTTGAAGAAATGTTTTACTAAAGAAGATCTCACTATTCCGTTAGATGAAATCTAAATCAACGAAAAACTTCAATTCATCGAAGAACCCGTCGAAATAATGGATCGTGAGGTTAAAAGACTTAAGCAAAACAAGATACCAATTGTTAAGGTTCGATGGAATGCTCATAGAGGACCCGAGTTCACCTGGGAACGAGAAGATCAGATGAAGAATAAATACCCGCATTTATTTCCAGAAGATACGTCAACACCTCCAACTGCTTAAAATTTCGGGACGAAATTTATTTAACGGGTAGGTACTGTAATGACCCGAACTTTTCCATGTTTATATATATATTAAATGAAATTTTTATTTACATGATTAAGTGTTTCCAACATGTTAAGCAATCAAACTTGTTAAGACTTGATTAATTGAAATAGGTTTCAAGTAGACAATTGACCACCCAAGTTGACCGGTGATTCACGAACGTTAAAACTTGTAAAAATTATATGATGACATATATATGGTTATATATATAGTTAACTAGATATTATGATAAGTAAACATATCATTAAGTATATTAACAATGAACTACATATGTAAAAACAAGACTACTAACTTAATGATTTTGAAACGAGACATATATGTAACGATTATCGTTGTAACGACATTTAATGTATATATATATATATCATATTAAGAGATATTCGTACATCATAATATCATGATAATATAATAATTTAAAATCTCATTTGATATTATAAACATTGGGTTAACAACATTTAACAAGATCGTTAACCTAAAGGTTTCAAAACAACACTTACATGTAACGACTAACGATGACTTAACGACTCAGTTAAAATGTATATACATGTAGTGTTTTAATATGTATTCATACACTTTTAAAAGAATTCAAGACACTTATCAAAATACTTCTACTTAACAAAAATGCTTACAATTACATCCTCGTTCAGTTTCATCAACAATTCTACTCGTATGCACCCGTATTCGTACTCGTACAATACACAGCTTTTAGATGTATGTACTATTGGTATATACAATCCAATGATCAGCTCTTAGCAGCCCATGTGAGTCACCTAACACATGTGGGAACCATCATTTAGCAACTAGCTTGAAATATCTCATAAAATTACAAAAATATGAGTAATCATTCATGACTTATTTACATGAAAACAAAATTACATATCCTTTATATCTAATCCTTACACCAACGACCAAAAACACCTACAAACACTTTAATTCTTCAATTTTCTTCATCTAATTGATCTCTCTCAAGTTCTATCTTCAAGTTCTAAGTGTTCATCATAAATTCTACAAGTTCTAATTTCATAAAATCAAGAATACTTCCAAGTTTGCTAGCTTACTTCCAATCTTGTAGAGTGATCATCCAACCTCAAGAAATATTTCTTATTTATAGTAAGATATCTTTCTAATACAAGGTAATACTCATATTCAAACTTTGATTCAATTTCTATAACTATAACAATCTTATTTCGAGTGGAAATCTTACTTGAACTTGTTTTCGTGTCATGATTCTGCTTCAAGAACTTTCAAGCCATCCAAGGATCCTTTGAAGCTAGATCCATTTTTCTCATTTCCAGTAGCTTTATCCAGAAAACTTGAGGTAGTAATGATGTTCATAACATCATTCGATTCATACATATAAAGCTATCTTATTCGAAGGTTTAAACTTGTAATCACTAGAACATAGTTTAGTTAATTCTAAACTTGTTCGCAAACAAAAGTTAATCCTTCTAACTTGACTTTTAAAATCAACTAAACACATGTTCTATATCTATATGATATGCTAACTTAATGATTTAAAACCTGGAAACACGAAGAACACTGTAAAACCGGACATACGCCGTCGTAGTAACACCGCGGGTTGTTTTGGGTTAGTTAATTAAAAACTATGATAAACTTTGATTTAAAAGTTGTTCTTCTGAGAAAATGATTTTTCTTATGAACATGAAACTATATCCAAAAATCATGGTTAAACTCAAAGTGAAAGTATGTTTTCTAAAATGGTCATCTAGACGTCGTTCTTTCGACTGAAATGACTACCTTTACAAAAACTACTTGTAACTTATATTTCTGACTATAAACCTATACTTTTTCTGTTTAGATTCATAAAATAGAGTTCAATGTGAAACCATAGCAATTTGATTCACTCAAAACGGATTTAAAATGAAGAAGTTATGGGTAAAACAAGATTGGATAATTTTTCTTGTTGTAGCAACGTGAAAATTGGAAACAAATCTATATTAATCATATCCTAGATAACTTATATTGTATTATACATATATTCTAATATATTATGTAATCTTGGGATACCATAGACACGTATGCAAATGTTTTGACATATCATATCGACCCATGTGTATATATTATTTGGAACAACCATAGACACTCTATATGCAGTAATGTGGGAGTTAGCTATACAGGGTTAAGGTTGATTCCAAAAATATATATACTTTGAGTTGTGATCTAGCCTGAGACGTGTATACACTGGGTCGTGGATTGATTCAAGATACTATATATCAATTTTTTTTTTCTGTACATCTAACGTTGGACAACTAGTTGTAGGTTACTAACGAGGACATCTGACTTAATAAACTTAAAACATAAAAATGTATTAAAAGTGTTGTAAATATATTTTGAATATACTTTGATATATATGTACATATTTGTTATAGGTTCGTGAATCGACCATTGGCCAAGTCTTACGTCCCGACGAAGTAAAAATCTGTGAAAGTGAGTTATAGTCCCACTTTTAAAATCTAATATTTTTGGGATGAGAATACATGCAGGTTTTATAAATGATTTACAAAATAGACACAAGTACGTGAAACTACATTCTATGGTTGAATTATAGAAATCGAATATGCCCCTTTTTATTAAGTCTGGTAATCTAAGAATTAGGGAACAGACACCCTAATTGACACGAATCCTAATGATAGATCTATTGGGCCTACCAAACCCCATCCAACGTACCGGATGCTTTAGTACTTCGAAATTTATATCATATCCGAAGGGTGTCCCAGAATGATGGGGATATTCTTATATATGCATCTTGTTAATGTTGGTTACCAGATGTTCACCATATGAATGATTTTTATCTCTATGTATGGGATGTGTATTGAAATATGAAATCTTGTGGTCTATTGTTACGATTTGATATATATAGGTTAAACCTATAACTCACCAACATTTTTTGTTGACGTTTAAAGCATGTTTATTCTCAGGTGAATATTAAGAGCTTCCGCTGTTGCATACTAAAATAAGGACAAGATTTGGAGTCCATGTTTGTATGATATTGTGTAAAAACTGCATTCAAGAAACATATGTCGATGTAATATATTTCTATTGTAAACCATTATGTAATGGTCGTGTGTAAACAGTATATTTTAGATTATCATTATTTGATAATCTACGTAATGTTTTTTTTAAAACTTTTATTGATAAAATAAAGGTTATGGTTGTTTTAAAAATGAATGCAGTCTTTGAAAAACGTCTCATATAGAGGTCAAAACCTCGTAACGAAATCAATTAATATGGAACGTTTATAATCAATATGAACGGGACATTTCACATTTGACTAACCAATATCATAACACAAGTGTAAAGCGAGAATGACTCTAAATGAGACGTTTTAATTAAACCAATGTATTAAAGCAGCGGAAAGTATAAGTCATTACAAATAAATCCTAAAAAATGTAAATGTAAATTCAAATGTTTTAATGCAATAATATGAATAATAAAATGCGGACTCCAAAAGCAGCAAAGTCCAAATAGCACACAATCTTTAGCAATCTTCACCTGAGACAAAACATGCTTAAAGTGTCAACCAAAAATGGTTGAGTGAACAACATAGGTTTATAATAGTTTTTAGACCACAAGATGTAGTTATAAAGTTTAATCAGTTCATTAGTAGTGCTGAGGTGTATGATATCGAGACAAAACAAAGTTACCCCGTGACACTTTGAACTGTCGGTGTCGTTTAATCATTATTATGTAACCAAAGACCAACGGTCAACTAGTTAGAGACGTCGCTCTCAGTAGGCCTACTCACAATAAATAAGTTTGCGTTTTAAAGTAGCAACTATCAATATCATGGCAGGGATTTAGCATGAAACAAAGCATGTCATAGCACAGTTTGAACTAATCAAGATAAAGTTTTCGAGTACTTGTGTCTAAGCGTAAAATAGTTTGAAAACAAGCATGTGTCTCACCCCAAAAGTTCAAAACAAGTATATAAAGCAAGTTTAAAAATGGGGCTATGAAGTTCACCTTAGTAGCAAGTAAGTAATTCCACTCAAGATGTAAGAACGGTGTATGTGTTCGGAGATCTCAACCTAGAGATATAACCTTTGATTAGTTAATGTCTAATAGACATAAAGTTTGTTTATTAATATAAAAACTATATTAACAGTGACGGTTTTTGAGAAAAATTCCTATTTCTCAAAAGTTTCTATTTTTGGAAACCTACTATTTATGGAAAGCTTCCACTTATAGTAAGCTTCTAGTTTAAGAAGTTCGGGTTATAATTATTAACAAAGATGTTGTACAATCTCTCTCAAACTTCGTTGCTAACATGCAAGTCACTCGAATGATCAGTTGTTACCGGGCGCCCAGTATTCTTGACCAAAATCTAAGTCATGGCATTCGAAATCCACAAGCGGTTCCCATAAGGCAACAAGGATCACCCTAGGCCACAAGTAGCGGTGATGTTTGTAGTCTTTGTACACTATCTTTAATTATAACCTTCACGTTATAGGTGTATACACATAACACGTTATTAATATACTTATTAGTTATATATATATATATATATATATATATATATATATATATATATATATATATATATATATATATATATATATATATATATATACACGTGATAATATACTTAGTGTAACTTATGGTGTTACTATATAGTTAGGTGTATAAGTTATACTAATAATAGTATTATTCTTGAATTAATCAACTATTACATAATCTTATCATTATATGTTACATATATAAATATACCCCTATGTGATACACATATATATATTCTTTATTATTGTCATCATGTATGTATTTATAACTATATGATATATGTATATATTCTATGTATCCCTACCCCTTACAAATCATGTGGCTTATTGCCACATGGCACACTACCAATGATTCAGTCCACACAAAGCCAAATGTAATAATTTAATTGGTCACATTTTTACACCTGTTCCATCCCTTCTATTTGCCACGTGTCCCCATTTACAATCCAAAAAAAAAAAATCGGAAGTGCTAAAAAAAACACACATTACGATTATCAAAAAAAAAAAACCAAAAAAAAACGCCGGTTACGATTATCCAAAAAAAAATAATGCCGGACAATCTCCGGCCGCCGCTTGCCCTTTTATCGCCATCAACAACGACGCCTTCCATAATATGCGATTCAATAATGGTGCGGTTCAATCGTCCGTATATCTTAGGGTTCTGTTAAACCGGCATCATCATCGTGTGTTTTCAAATAAAATCAACACAGGTTCGTTAGTTTCTTTTTTTCTTTCCAATTAGGGTTTGTTAACAATTATGTTTTGAAAAATTAGCACATATCCAAAAACTTATTATTTTACAATATTATCATCTCGGTTCATGATTGTTCTCACTCGATTTTGTTCTGTAACGCATTATTTAGTGTCAGATTTTCAGTCATTTTTTACATTTTTGTAATTAAATTATGATACAAATATTCATCGAATTGTGTTAAAAAGCTAATTTAGGTTACAAATTTTGATAACAATTTTGGATGTTGATATCGTCCATCATTTCCAGATATCACTGGGTTAAATGTATTCAATTTTATTTAGAATCAAGAACTATATGACCTAATATTATTTTGAAGATATCTCCATCAATTCCAGAAATCATTTGATTTTTTATTTACCATCATATTTTTTATTTTTTTCATTATCTTTTTTTATTAAAATAAAATAATTAAGATGAAATGGATAACTATCAACATTAAGTTTAAAATATACGGTTACTTAAATTAAGAAAGACACTCACCCACGAATTAGCACTTTTAGGAAACTAATTCCCTACAAATAAGCACCAAAAAAATCGACTCCAAATATAACTGCCAATTAGTTTTTTTAAACCACGCCTACATATACCCTTGATGTCATATAATTTTCTATACATTCACCACTTGAGTTCAATCATTTTCCTACTTAACAATGGAGCTAAAACTAACACCCTTTGCAGCCATCACCACTAAGAAACCAAACATCAACATCCGTTGCAAGTTGCTGAGTATTGAAACTTTCTCTAAACCCAATGTTGACAATGGTGCACCATATCTCGAAGTCATAGCTATTAATGAAAAGGTATCTTCATTGATTCAATATTATATGTTGTCGTTTACCTTTGATCATTAATCTTTCATTACAGTATGACTGCGCATACATTTTTTGGTATTCTATATAGCTACGTTAGTTGATTTTTAATTGTTAATGCATTCTTTACATGTCTGAAGTTTTATTATTAATTTTTGATGATATTTATCCACTCATGTTTTATAATTCTCCATTCTAACAAATATGAAATGATATATAGTTGTTATGTTAATTTTTATGTAAATATCACAACGCTATTCATATTTTTGGTGTCATTTGTTTCCTATGGCAGATTATTTGTAGATACATCATTCCTATATGATTAAAGTTGTTTGAATGCGTATTACTGCTATTATACTTACTTTTGTTGATTGTATGTGAAAACAAATTTAGATGTCTCACACTGTTTTCATATTTAGTCGTGTTGTTTTTTACTATGACATCATATGTTAAAACATGAATTTATTAGTATCTGATATTTCTTAACCCATAATATAAACAGGGAGATCGTATTTGTATCACACTAAAAAATCATATGAAAAAGAAACATGAAAATCTTCTGAAAGAACAAGAAGCTTATATTGTTCAGAACATTTACGTCCAAAACAATTTCAACATCAATAAGCTAAATCATTGGGTTCACAGTTGTAGATTGATGATCATTAACAAATCTTCTGTCCTACCTGTCCCTTTGAATGAATGAAGTGGCAACAATGGTTTCAGGTTCATTCCTTATGCTGATCTTTTAACATGTGCACTACCGGAAAAACATACTGCAGGTATCATATTTATTATTAAACCAACAACTAAATTGCATATCATGGTTCTTATTTAATTTCATCGGTCGGAGCCTATATAACTTACTAATCAATGTTTTTATAATTTCTGTCAACTTTAATTTTTGTTACAGATGTGATAGGAAAGGTTCAGTACTATTATCGGGAGCCCAAATCATATGGGTCCAATACCGATGAAAAGTCGAAATATATAAATCTTGAATTGAAGGACCTAGAGTAACATATTTTTTATTTCATTTTTTATTTTAGTCTACTATCTATTTATTACATTGCAATTTGTATTTTTCAAAAATGACCTGCTAAAAAAAAATTCATATGTATTTAAATTTATAGAGGTTCGGTTATTCGGTGTACTCTGTTTAGAGATTACATGGTTAAATTTCTCGGACATATGAAGATTGTTAAGGATGATGAGTGTGTTATATTGGTTATCTAGTTTGGCCGCACTAACAAATTCGGTAATGAGCTATTCTATACTATAATCAAGCTTGGTTTTATACCTCAACTATGTTTATAAAGTTTTATACTGAAATACAATTTCCAAACTCTAATGTTATTGTAGGGCACCTAACTGTGAGTACAGACTGGAATTTCACCAGGATATTCATCGACTCCGACTTATCCTGTATCGCTGATTTCAGAACTAGGTGATCTATTACTCATTAAATGATTCTTTACTTTAAAACAATATTATATACTGTTAACACATTATTTCACAATATCACCATTTCTAAATATTACACAACAAACCTTAATTACAGCATATTAGCAAACCACAACAATGAAGATTCAGAAGTTTCACTTGCACCTTCGATGATACCGTCTCTGACACACCCAACTAAGGATATTGACGAGTGGTTTGCTAAATCCACCTGTGTTACTTGTGATGACTTATCATTTGAAAGTGTAATTCCTACTCCCTTATATACTTGTTTAAGAATATGTGATTACACTCACACTCTAAACTTTAACAGAATTTATTAAGTTCTATTAACTTTGTAGCCTGGCTTTTATGTCATTTTGGCGGAAATCATTACGATAGAACCTGATATGCCATGGTGTTACATTTCGTGTAAGAAATGCCACAAGACAGCCAAACCAGTGTCAAAGGAAGTTGATTTGACTCTTGACATTGACCAACAGCTTGCATTGAAGCTTACGTGCTCTGGAACGTGTGGTGATAATCCCCAAGTTGCACTTAGGTTTGTCAAATAAATGTTTATATTACAACGATCATCATTAATATTCATGTAGTGTTACATCCTTACACTTTCACTGATATGACCTTATTTTCACTTATTAATAGATTTAAAGTCATTGTGCGTGTGGCCGATGACTATGACACTGCAACCTTGACTATTTTCGAGACGGTGGTGAATAAGTATGTGACAAAGTCAGCATATCTGCTTAAAAAGTCTCTCAAGGAAGATGATGATCAACCTGAAGAATTGGAAGCTCTATTAGGAAACACTCTTCTTTTCAGGTTGGAAATTACCGGGTATAATAAGAAGTACACTACATCAAACTACATTCTTAAAGATGTCACTACTGATGAGTCTTTCATTCAGAAGTACAAAGAACTGAACTTGGTAACTAATTAAACCCTCTAAACCGGCATTAATTATTAATTACTTAGGAAACAAGCATAAATATTGATGTAGCATATGTAGACATAAATTCATCATTGAAACAAACCCCATACAAATTTGTTACATGCAGATCCAGAAAGCCAAAAATGCATCCATAAGTGGTGTAGCTTCAACGTCGGATCAGTCACCTTCTGTGAAGGTATATGCTATCAATATAACACTTTTTATATTTTTTTGAACGTCAACTTGACAATGGTATATATTTTCATGTCAGACCGAGTCAACTCCAGATGCTTTCGATCAACGTCATGCGGTGGATCTTACAAGCAATACTGGATTTACTCCACCCTAGAAGGTTATCAAAAAAGAATTCAAGGAAAGCCCTCTTTCAGTGAAATCATCCTCCACGAAGCCTAAAAAACTTCAGATGGCGAACGATGAGTCTTAAGCTTTTACCACTTTAGGGTGGTTTTAGAATTTTTATGTTATTCAATAAATTTGCACCAAACATTATTCTGGATTTGTGGTTTGTTTGTTTTTTTTTCAGTTGGTGTTTCAACAGTTATTTGAAAACTGTGTTTTTTTTAAGATTTCAGATTCAACAATCTTCAATTGTGACTTCACTTTGGCATTATCATTTTTCAATGGTTTAATTTCTTTAAGTTGGTATGTCTACTTAATTTTACATTAAAAGTTTTCCCCTCCAAATACTTTAATATTCCTATTTAAATTAAATTAATAAATCGAAGTATTTGTTACACCCTCCACATAGAAATTTATTTTTTTCTCATTAAAAAGTAATATCTAATATTTATTACTATACGTATATTTTAGTTGTTTTTAAAAAAAAAAAAATTACAACACATTAAATTTTTTCAAAGGGACTTAAAAAATCAAACAGACAAACCAATATCAATTACTTAGTACTAAAATTTAAAACAACTTTCTATCCTCTATTTTAATTTTCACCAAAAAAAACATGTATTCTAATACTTTCCTTTTATTGACCTGTTTCATGAACTCAAAAAACATAACATATTAGTCGATAAGCCCGAATTTGTTTTTGATCCATTTATTAGGCCCAACAACTAAAAAAGAAAACCACTCATTTGCTTCGTTTGGACCCAATACCACTTTATACATTTACTCAAAACCACCTAGATCAACTACAAAATACATCCGATATCTTCTTCAACACACACACGCTACACAGAACCTGGAGATATCTTCAATCGAGGTATGAACATACTTTTTTTAGTTTATTTTTTTTTGTATTTTTTTGTTCTTTTGATTTTTTGTTCATCGGTTGCGAATGTATGTGTTGATCTTCTAAATCCTCGATTTAAAAATACACTTCTAACGCATGCAAACAACTGAATATGTTGATATTTATAACTGAAAATACTGATTAGGGTTTGTATTGCATCTATATAAAACTTACATAAACCGATTCTGTTGGTATTTACAACTGAATACTCTTTAGGGTTTGTATAACTATTCTGTTAACATTAGTTGTAACTTGTATTTTATTAGTAGAATCCGATTAGTAATTTGATAAATGCAGACATGTATGCAAGTTGTTTACTCTCAATTCAATTTATATTTGTTTTATTTGACAGATTTTCTAAATTTTTTATACCTGATGTAATACAAAACCTAATTACTATGCTTCCACATCAATTTATACCAACATACTCAACACGTTTACTGGTATCACATTTAAAACAAAGATTTAGCAAACATGTAATGTAGATGCTGTGAAATAACAAACGCTTAATTTCTGGCTTTAGACATATGCATTCCATTTTTCATCATTGTTATATACCCTTTATTACTGAAATTTTTTTGTGGATATATATACAACATATTATATTTACTTAATTTCATCTATAGCATGAATTTAACTACGAAAAGTTTATATCTATACAGATTATGCATACTACCAAACATTCTGGACCTCATACTAACAACATCAACAAACTGAAAGGAATTGCAGCTATGCCGATTACTAACAATGTTTCAACTGAAATGAAGAAAGGGACAACCTCAAAATCTCCACCCAACAAAAAAATAGAATGTGCTTCTGATAATCAATCCGATCAAAGTTCCAAGTCCAAGAAATTACTGCTGATGAGTACAACTAAATAGTCGATGCTTATTACATGGGAAATGTTAAAAAAGAAGATACTGATGATGATAGCAGTGACGACTCTGGAGAAGCCAAATTAGTTACCAAATGGGTCAAAGTCCCTGCCGGAAATACTTGGGTATGCTATTTAATTAAAAGCATTATTTCACTAATTGAATGTGATTTTATACTTCTTAATACTTAACTGTACAAGTACTTTTAATAATGTATACGAATGATAACTTATATACTTTACTATGGTGCAACGATTTTTATAACATAATTTTTTTACTTTGAATGTAGCGACTTCCAAAAGAATTTGTTCAGATTCCAAAATTGAAACCTGGAGGCAAATACAAATGTTGGGATGCTGATGATGATGTCTACATCTTTGGGTTAAGGAAGGACAAACATAAGAAGAAACGTAACTTATTTGTGTCCTCCGGGTGGACAAAGTTTATTCGAGAAAATGGCTATGAGTTTGGAGACGAAGTGTTGATGTCATTCAAATGAGATGAACGTGTCTTTGTTGTTCTACTTGAAAAATTCCACCACATACCGTTTCATCCGCACCTCGCAGCCTAATCACCAGCTTAAGTCAGGTTATGCATCCATGTTTTTTGAGTTACCTTTTGGGAATGGTAGTGTTGAATAAATCAGTGTCTTTTGTGTTAACTCATGTTATCTGATATGTATGTAATTGGCTACTATTATGTAATGCTGGTCTTTGTTAGTAAGAAAGTCAAACTATTTGTATTTGTATGCAAATTATGTAAATCTCTAATGTTTTTAATATGCATGATCTATATTACAAATGTTATTTCTGTTATAAATTTGTTAAAATTCTGTAACTTTACTTATATATCTATCTATATTTAAATCATACTGAAATTTATAGGTTATTTGTAATAATACTTATCTTTTTATGTTCTGACAGACCGTAAGGACGTGAAAGAAGTTGGTTGCATAGATAAAAAAATGTTAATTCGCCATCAACTAATTAACGATGGTTACAAAAAATATAATTATTTTTATGTATCATCCTTATATATACTTTTAACTTTTATAACCTTACATTGTACACATTAATGAAGATGAGTTAAATGTTGCTCATTACACATGTAATACCCATTTATGAGAAACATTTGCTAAAAATTTATGTGTATACAAACAATATGCACTTCTTCCTAATTTGGAATTGTGTATTGCTGGCCATATCCATCATACATTTAATCAATAATTAAATTTTTCCTTTTTTAAAAAATATGTTTTTTTTAGATTTATTCAAGTTTGTATGTTTAGAATCAACATACCATTGACACCAAGCCCACACTATTTGTCCCGTTAACATTCACAGCCCACCAGAATATACTTTTAAGATACAACTGCCGACCATTTTTCACAACTTCCAAATATTTGTGAATCGTATTTTTTGAATCACTTACTATTTGACCGCGTTTTGCAATATCATTCAAGATCCAGAATTTGATATATCGACCACAAACAACACAGGTAAAATTGGTCGAATCTTATAGTTTTATTGTGCAATTTTGTATATATGTCATAGAAGAATACATTTGTTGAAGATGAATTGCATTGCTGTTTATTAACTTTACATAATATTACTGAAACACATGTTTCTTTCAAATCACATAAGTTGATAACCCTAATTTTATTACAGCAACGACAAGAAAGTAGATCACTAACAATTTCGTTTTGCTCAAGATATAAAACAAGAAAGCAAACCATAATCTTAGCAGTTACATTTTTTTGTATTCGAAAATAAAATATCCACCTATATTTTTAACCTATTGAACCGAAATTGTTTAATCATCATGTTTGATATTCCATTCTACTTAAATGATATAAACACATACCATACATACTCATTCTGCTTTAACATTTCCATATAAATACCAATCAACTAAATAAAAAGTTTGCTTACAATGGTGCACAAAACTTTAGTTCAACACAAGCTAATAAATATGAACATACAATTCCCATACTATGAAATATTTACCAGTTCTAATTTATTATTCATTTTTGTATACGTATGTTCTGTTGCTAATAATCTGTTCCATTAAGTTTTTCATGGATCCTATAATATCAAACTTAAGTGGTATTTGTAATCAATTACAGCCAACAATGTGAAACAATTCTTCTGGGAAAGGGCATACAAGTAAAAGAGTGCCCCTCGCAGAAATTGATACTAATCAACCTTGTGTCGGAATCCAAAATGAAAGTGAAGGTACGATAATATGTTATTTTTTACTTTCTATTTTTCTCTTAACATGCTTTTGAATTATATATGATTATCAAAACTTGACTAGACAATGAATGTCTTTTTAATAAGTAACTTCACATTTGTCACAGTAATTGACCCCAAAGAAGCAAGGAAACGAAGGAAGGAAATTATCAACGATCGGAAAAGGCGTAGAAATTCTAATGTTGGTTTATATAAACAAGACACTTTTAAAAGAAACACATCAATTGTCAAAGGTAAGAAAACCATTGACTCCAACATCACAGCTCAAACAGGATCATCATATACGCCACCATCATTCTTATCAACTGCAAGTAAAGAAAATTTTCGCCCCTGTTTTCCTGTCAACATTGGTAATGCAAGTAATAACATGCATACCATCTTTCAACCGTTTACATCATCACCCATTCCCTTTCAATTATACCATAGTAAGTATTAAATTACATTACATTGTACAAATAATTTCATTGTTGTTAATGTTGAATTATGTTTACAGTTTTTTTTTTTACGCCATAACATCAATGAAATTTAAAATCATTAATGTAGCTCATTACCATAACATCTATTCATCACCGTATCCTGCTACATTCTAGAATTATAGTCAAGGTAAATTAAATGACATTAGTTATTTTATATTAACAAGGATTCACTTATTAACACCATCCTATTTCCTTTCAGGTAACAGTAATCAAACCACTCCACTGATAGAAAGAAAAAATATTAACAACCCATTGAGATATGAGTCAGCTTCAAATTATGCTAATAGAAGAACAAAAAAGGTTACAACAACCTCTATACAAGGTAAGGTTCTTTATGAGTTGACACCAGTTTTTTTTAATTGCATACTCATATACTATTTTTTTAATCTGTTATGTCATGAACATGCAGAATCATACATACGACAAAGTAAAACGAAGTCATCTATTTTACTTAAAGACTCTTCAACAGCATCAGCATCATCATCACAACCACTTCAGTATATGCCTAACTTGGAATCAACATCTCCTCTACTTTCAGTGACATCTGATGTTCTACAACCATCCACACCAGCTACCCAAAGAATTCATCCATTACGAGATATTTCTAATTCTTCCCCAACACCAGCTGCAATTAAATCTAAGAGTAAGTGTCTATGGTGGTCATAAATGATTTATTCTCAAACATATTATAAAAATCTCAATTATTTGGGTAATTGCTCATAATTAAACGTATCCAGCTACTAATTTATCTAAAAAAAAAAAAAATTTATTGTTTTATAATACACAATTCTATTTGTATATTAATTGATTATATCTGTTTTTAACAGCCGATCGATCTATAAGAATTGCAATAATGAAACAAAAGAAAACAAATAACTGTACTGGTCAGTTTAGACATGCACCTATACCATTTGATATGAACGATGAAGGTACATCCGGTGTTTCACAACCAAGAATACAAGGGATATCAAAAGGTTTGCAAATCATTTTTATATGCATTATCTAATTACGGTATCAAAATATTTTAATTATTAAATGTCATCAGTTCCTTCTCTGATATATGTCCTCTTTCCTCAGCATACTACGATGAAGGTGATTTATCTTTCACTTGCTCAGCTTGTGGAGCAAAATTATGGAAGAAAGAAACGAAACGCGGTGAAAATACTAAAGGTCTACGTGGTGCATTTTCCATGTGCTGTCTAAAAGGCAGGATTGAACTACCAGAATTCACAAAGTCACCACCTCAACTTTTAATGGATTTATACACCAATAAACATCCAAAGAGCAAACACTTTATAGAAAATGCCAGACAATACAATATGGTGTTTGCATTCACATCAATGGGTGAGAAGGTGGACAAAAGTATAAATAAAGGCAAAGGTCCATACGTCTTTCGGATTAAAGGTCAGAATTGTCATACAATGGGTGGTTTGGTTCCTTCTACCGGAAGGCCACCTAAATACTCACAACTGTATATCTATGACACAGCAAATGAAGCCCAAAACCGGACAAAAGCAATTGGGTAAAAATCAATATCGTATCTTTTTAACCTCGATTTAGTTTTTAAAATCTTTTTTCCTATTTTAAAATTTCGTATCATTATCAACATGATTTACTTTCATTAATGAACAATTTATTTCCACATTAGGGGCAAGGACAATAACCAACCATCAACGGCAAAAAATCAGCTTGACCCGCAACTTATACAAGAATTGATGGACCTTCTTGATGAGTGCAATCCTCTTGTGAAAGTTTATCGCATGGCGCGCGATCGCTTTGAGCAAACAAAAACTCCCAACTTTAAAATAAAGCTAATAGCCAGGCGAAGCACAGACGGTCGAAACTATAATCTACTAACAGTAGACAAGGTAGCCGCTTTGATAGTTGGAGATATAGACTTGAATTTTGATAAAAGGGATATAGTTGTGGACAGTCAATCAGAAGGTTTGCAAAGAATAAGTGAGCTCCACCCAAAGTATTTGGCATTACAGTATGCTCTTCTATTTGCTTATGCTGAAGATGGTTACCGGCCAAACATATACCATAGAGAAGTTGATGGTACAGAGTCAAGAAAGAGGAAAAAAGTCACCATGAGAGAATTTTTCGCATACAAAATTCAAGAAAGATCCGTGCCAACTTTGGTTCATATGGCAAGAAAGTTGCAACAACAACTATTGGTCGATGCGTACACAATGGTTGAGTCGCAAAGAATCTGGTACATTAGAAATGACAAACGAATTCAAAGGTCTGATACTTTCTCGAATTTGACACATGCTACACTTAATGGTGATGTTATAAATAGTATGTTGGGTACCAGATACAAATTTCCTGCCTCATTTACTGGAAGTGCACGATATATGATTAAAAACTATCGTGATGCTATGGCTTTGTGCCGTGTTTACGGTTATCTAGACCTCTTCATCACTTTCACATGTAACTCCAAATGGCCCGAGATCAGAAGAGCTTCGGAAGGTACATCCTTCAATCCTGAAGATAAACCTGCGTACCAAGCACGAGTTTTTAATATGAAACTTGATCGCTTGATTGAGGATATAAGGCGCAATAAAATTTTTGGAAGGGTAAAAGCTGGTAAGTAATTAATAATTTTTTATTACTTCACCTTTAAAATCATTATTTGTAATATTAATCACCTGTGTTGACTTACATTTGTTTCATACTTTTAACAGAACTTTATACTGTCGAGTTTCAAAAACGTGGATTACCACACATACATTTATGTCTTTTCTTTGATGAACGAGACAAACTTCCAGAACCGGAAGACATAGATGAATATATTTCAGCTGAAATACCTGATAAAGACGAAGATCCAGAACTTTATCAACTGGTGTCAGAATTAATGATACATGGTCCCTGTGGTGAAAATAATCCTAAACAAGTGTGCACTAACGATGACAAGAAATGCACGAAAAAATTTCCAAAGCCTTTTGCTAACAAAACGAGTGTTGACACTAATGGTTATCCTATTTATAGACGATGAGACAATGGCATAAAAGTTACTAAACAGGGTCATGATTTGGACAACGGATATGTTATCCCATATAATGCAAAGCTTGTTAAAAAATATCAAGCACACATCAACGTAGAATGGTGCAACCAAGTGGGAGCCATCAGGTATTTATTTAAATACATCCATAAGGGTAACGATAAGGTTACAACAGGAGTATGCAATGAAGATACGGATGAAATAAAACAATACTATGACTGCAGATACGTTTCATCATGTGAGGCTGTTTGGAGAATTTTGTCTTTTGATATAAACCATCGAAATCCTACAGTCATACGTTTACCTTTTCACTTGCCAGACCAGCATTCCATTATATTTGATAAAAACGATTTGATCGAAACCGTACTGGATGAGCCATCAGTTAACACATCTCAGTTTCTCGAATGGATGAAGTGTAATCAAGTCAACGAATACGCCAGACAGTTGACTTATGTCGAATCTCCTACCAAGTTTGTTTGGAACAAAGATACAAGACTATGGACAACAAGGAAAAGAGATACAAGTTCAATAGGTCGTATTCACCACGTATCGCCTTCGACCGGTGAACTTTTTTACCTCAGAATTTTACTGAATAAAGTTAAAAGTAAAAAGTGTTACGAAGATATAAGGACGGTAAATGGTGTGCTTTGTCCAAATTTTAAAGCTACTTGCTATGAAATGGGATTGTTAGACGACGATCAAGAATACATCGATGCCATCAAAGACACAAGTACTTGGGGATCAGGGGTTTTTGTTCGTAATTTTTTTGCTCAACTACTACTTTCAGAAAGTTTAAGTAGACCAGAATACGTGATCGAACAAACATTTGAATATTTGTCTGCAGATATCATTCACCAAAGCATATCAGGTAATCCATTATTTAATTAACATTAGTGGTTGCATTACAATTGTTAAAAGATTTTTATTTAAAGCTATGCTACACCTTTAATTTTTCTGTTTTAATCTTCTACATAATAACCACACTACAAACAAACAAACTAACCAAAAAAAGGCAACAATCTATATCACATGTATTAGGAAACGAAGTAAAAAAAATGATTGCAAAAAAAAAAATAAAAAAAAATAGAACTTGTATATCTCAGAAACTTTTTAAAATCAATTTACCATCATGTATTATTATTGGCCATATTTCTTAATATGTACATGTTACATCAATTTCTTCAGATGTTTTAGGTGTTTCCTTTATATTCTTTCTAATCAATACAAATTTGTAATATACTGCAGCTGTTCAACCAACAACAGAGATGCTTCAAAACATAATATTGGATGACATAGAAAAACATCTTCAGCATAACGGTAAGGTTTAAAGAACTACTCTTCAATGCCGATGCCTACCGGTACAAATTTAAATTTGTCTGGTAACCAGCTCATCATAGATGAACTATCGTACAATATGCCAGCACTGGAAGCCAAACATTTGGAGCTTATTGCTAAACTAAATGTAGACCAGAAGAACGCATATGATACGATAAAAAATGCAGTAGAAGCTGAAAATGGGGGTGTTTTCTTTTTATACGGATACGGTGGAACTGGAAAAACTTTCTTATGGAAAACTTTGTCAGCTGCTTTTAGAAGTAAAGGTCAAATTGTCATCAATGTTGCTTCCAGTGGTATAGCCGCTTTATTGTTAACTGGTGGAAGAACTGCACATTCTCGGTTTGCAATTCTTATTGATCCAACCGATGAATCTTTTTGTCGCATCTTGCCCAACAGTAACCTCGCTGCATTGATAAGAAGGGCTAAGTTGATTATATGGGATGAAGCACCAATGGTTAAAAGGATTTGTGTTGAAACTATGGATTGTTCATTTCGTGACATATGCAGAACTATTAATCCAGATAACATTGACAAACCGTTCGGAGGTAAGGTTGTCGTCTTTGGTGGTGATTTCAGACAAGTATTACCTGTTATAACTCAAGGCAAAAGAGAGGATATTGTGAACGCATCACTTAACTCATCGTACATATGGGATCATGTAACTGTTCTGAAGCTAACAATTAATATGCGTCTTTCATCAGTTCCTTTAGGTACTTCTCGAGAACAGAAAAAAATGGAAGATATAAGAAAGTTCGCAAACTGGTTGCTAAACATTGGTGATGGTAATGTTAATCCAACAGATGATGGAATTTCTGATGTGGAAATGCCCGAAGATGTATTAATAAATAATGTCCACGATCCAATTGGATCAATTATAGCTTCTATCTATCCAGATTATCTTCAAAACCTTGGAAATCCAACCTACTACCAAGAACGTGCTATTCTTGCTCCAACACACGAATACGTTAATGTCATAAACGATAGGATGATGGAATCACTGGATGGCGAAGCACGGACATATTTAAGCTCGGACAACATATGTCATTCTTCTAGAGATGCAGACTTTAATAGGGAGTTGTATACAATAGACTATTTGAACAGCATCAGAATTGGTGGATTACCTAAACATGCTCTAACACTGAAAGTTGGAGTACCTGTTACGCTTCTTAGGAACATTGATCAATCGGGTGGACTGTGCAACGCCACCAGGTTGCAGGTCATTGAACTATGTGACAAGGTTATTAAAGCTAAAATTTTGACAGGTACACATGTTGGGAAACTTACAGCTATTTCAAGGATGTTAATTGTACCTTCAGACAAACGAATTCCGTTTAGATTTCAAAGGAGGCAGTTTCCGGTAGCGGTATGCTTTGCTATGACTATCAACAAGAGCCAAGGACAATCATTATCGAATGTTGGTTTATTCCTACCGAAACCGATATTCAGTCATGGTCAATTATATGTTGCTTTGTCGAGGGTGACTTCCAAAGAGGGTTTAAAGGTCTTAATTTTGAACAAAGACAACGAGTTATCGAATACAACAAAAAACGTAGTATTCAAAGAGGTGTTGCAGCACCTATAAAGGCAAGTCATCAATTTATTAAAATTAGTGTTCATATTTGCAGATTCCATTACTGTGTGTTTGTTTGTAATTTTTAATTTTGTACTCTTTTTTTTATATATATTTTGCAGACTGGAATGCATTACGAAAGTGAAGACTGTAGAACATTATTGGTTGACATACACTTATGAAAGTGATTTCCTTACTGTTTTTGGTTTATCAATTTCAACTTCATCTTTTAAATGAGTTTGTATTTAAAACAAAGTTCTGAGATTAAAGACTTAAGTTTATTTACATGTTTATCACACTTTCTCTTTACATTATTTTGTTGTCATCATTTTAACGATTTTGTATATTTACCTTTCATTTTCTATTTATCATTTTCTATTAACGATGCTTTCTGTTTATCTCATTCTGTGTTAATAATTACAACAATTTTGTGTTCATCATTATCATGATATTGAATTTATCATGCTTTCTGATTACATCCTTTTTTATTACTCATTTTAATGTTTTTATTATCAGATTCTAAATTTGTTTATCAACTTCAAGTTCATCACCTAATTGATTATTTAGTCAATAGTAAGTTATGAAATTTAATACTGAAGTGTAGTTACATGTTTACAAACCTTCAGATTAGAAAATGGTCCATTACATAACTAAAATGTAATTAAGCTACAAGTGTCCATTATTTAAAATTGTTAGCCCAACAACCTAATTCGGCCTAATCATCAAAAAAACAACTTACTTTATGAACCGCCTCATTAAAACAAATACCTATTCAGCAAAAAAACCCTAATAACGCTAGGCAGTTCAATCGACTGTAAACCTTCCTGTTATGTAAAACCGTCATCGTCCTCTACAGTATTCTGTTAAGCGCCATCGTCTACATACGTACTAAACAAACTGATCAAAATCGACAACACTCGGTAACAATAACCTGTCATATTTTAGTCAAGTATGTTTTATTCATTCCTTTAAAGTTATCTATTTATGTACAAATTGTTTGAACTTCCATGTATAAATGATTTTAATTCACAAAGTAATCCACTAAACTGATTACCTATAATTATTGTGAACTACAAACAACCGAAAATAATCATAATTATATGAATATGTAAGACTTATCATTATGTTTGTTCAATATTATGTATTTAGTTGTTAGATGTTATACTTTTTATGTTTCAGTATCTTCAATTTGAATTTACAAAAGCATCTTTAATTTGAATTTACAAAAACATATAAACATATATGCTATGAATATAACACTTTTTTATTTTTTTGTGAACCCCAGTTTATTTCACTTTACTATTTATATTTATAAATTACTTATCAAATGATTGAGTTAATCTTCTAATAATGTAAAATCTGTAAAACTGTTACACATCAATTCTTTGTTTCTGTTAAAAAAATGAAATTCTATTAAAAATGCGAGTACTTCTTAATACACAAAACTTCAATAAATTCAGTTTATTAACATTATTTCTTTTATTATACATGTATGTTAGAACAACATATTCAAACAATTCAACTAATGTAAAACAGATACATGGCCCAAAAATGTACATTTTATTAATGCTGCACCTTAACCAATTAGCAAATTTTACAGATTCAATGTCGAACGAGCAAAGCAAGCTGCATCGCCCGTCATTCATCCACACATTCTCCCATTTAGATGATATATTAGTGGTATTGTTAATGTTGAATCTTTACATTTTTATTATACCGTATTTATTTATTGTTCAGTGTCATATACAATTGTCTTTTAATACAAAAAATGTCTTTTTTATACAGCCTCTGCCATTATCTTGGTTTCGCGAATATTATCATGAGACATTACCTACACAAAACGTTTGGCTCCACACTTTACAAGGCTATAATTCTGAAGTGGCTTTCAGCATACACGATCTCACTTTATTTCTCAGTGAAGGATTCGGCAAAATCATTACCGATCTTAAAATTAAAATGTCTGACATTCTCTGTATTACAGCTATTGACATATTCAATTATGAGTTAGTTATCTATTCGAAAAGAACAATGGCTCCAAAGAACTGGTTCAATATCACCAAAAATTGGGTAAAAGTTACAGAATTGCAGCTAAAATTGTTCGAAAACGCCCATTACAGGAGATTCCCGTCATTTATGCAGATTGTAGATGGATCCAACGTTAACGTTCTGGTATGTACTTTATTGATAAATACGTAAATTCACATACAAAAAATTTAAAAATCAATTTTTAAATTTTGCATTCACATATATAATATTAATATTGTAATAGACTATTTAAAAATATTACCATCATTTCTGTGTTTCTATACATTGTTTGTTTTTAAAATTGTGTATTATTTTTAACAATAAACTAACATATTATTATTTAACAGACTATGGCTAAAAAATTTAAATCTGCATATAAGGGAAGGAAAAGCCCACAAGATCATGTGTGGATTCACTATAACCGTACGTACAAAAAATGTTTACCTATGTCTATGATTCAAGAAAAATTGATATTTCGTGAAGGCTGGCAAGAGTTAATTTCTGACTTACAATTAAATCGGGGAGATAGAGTTATTTTATATGCACTTACTTTTCGGAATATAGAATTAATCATTTATAATGAAGTTAGCGATGAAAAGAAAAACATATCAACTGCACTTCTTGGGGAAATGTACAATCCTGACTTCTTACAATCTGAGGTTAAAACTTATGATTGCAACATTACGGTACCACGAGGTCGTGTATTAGTAAGTCCACTATTACATCTATTTCATATTGCAAAATTCTACATAATTAATAAACCAATTATTCTTACAAATAATTTAACAAACATTACTTATATTACAGTTTCATTTTCTTATGTATGATATTAAATAAAAGTTGCTTTTTTTAAGCGTCTTCTAAAAGAGTTGATGTTACTACCTGGACTACGAAATGGAAAAAGTGTTTCATGTTATAATTTAGCAAGGAAGAAATACAAATGGTGGCTGAAACAAGAAAATTCAAGGCCAAAGCCAAACATCTCAGTTACATACGGTTTTCATCAGTTCTGTAAAGAAAATCATTTAAAATATGGAACAACCTGGATATTCACCTACAATTTTGACGAACACGCTTTCTACCTATATTGATGTTTAGTAAAATCATTCAAAAATGTTTTTGCATTTGATTTGTTCAATAACTATGTTTGGTATTCATAGTTACTGTTATGTTTTATTTAAAATGTTTTTTACATACAAGCATCAATACTTAATGTATTAACACTAAACAGGCTCTAGCCAACCGTGCAATGCACGAGCTCTTAAAGGCTAGTGTGTTACATATACATAAGTGTAAGATGATACATATATATATATACACTTATTACTTTTCTTTTTATATTTACTAACCTTGTATACTTACACAATACACACTCATACATACATACACACGTACATATACATACATATATACACATACATATACACATATGTATATACTTACATATACACACACACATATATCTACAATGTATACATGTACATACATACGTAAGCATGCATGCATGTATATCATTATCATTATTACCTATTAATCAACTTATGCACATAAAATCATAATCTTAATAATTATTCATAACCTAGTAACTTATTAATCTAATACTTTTAAATTGACAATCTTATTAATCATCATCATAACCTTCATTTTATCTTTTAATCATAATCTTTATCTATTTTAATTAGCTTCATATCATAAATCATGATCATAACATAATCCTACTACTTGTAATTTAACATACTTAATCCCATTAACATAATAACTAATCAACAATTTATTAATACTTCATAATAAAGATCATACTTCATATTCATACCATGAATATACTAACTAATTCATAACCTAAATACTTTTAACCTTTTTCATCATCATTAACTTATTCATAATGCTTATAATTATTCATACAAGATTCACTTTTATTAATTCATAATACTTAACATAATACTTAATACATAACACTTATAAATAACTTAAAAGTTATTGATTTAAATGCATGATTAAACTAGGGTTTAAGGATACCTTTAGAGGTTAAAATCAAGAAAAAGAGAAGGTTGTTGATGGTGGTGACTCTCGACAGCAGCAGCAGTAGAACACGACCCAATTGAAAGGTTTTGGGCCTGTTTTGGTTCGCCAGAAACAGCAAAACAGCTTCAACAAATCACGAATCCAAATAGCTTGTTTCTTGGGCTGTTTTGGCTCGCAAACAAGCAGGAAACACAGTAGGAAAAATGCAGAAATAGGAGCACTTTTTGGGACTGTTTATGTGGCGACTTACAGTAAGAAAAAGCTGTAAACAGATGATGAAACAAGAGGTTGTTTGGGGTGTAAAAGGGTGGCGGATGAAGGCTGCAGATGATCATATACATAGCATTATATATGTATATTTTGTTTGCTACAGGCCAAGAGCAGAATTGCGCGGACTTTAAAGCCAAGATATGCAATATTCGCTGAAAATAAAGTGCAGCAGTTATGTTTCCGCGTTAATAAGAGACTGCGGTTAAATCCGCTGAGTTTCCGTGGACGGTTAGGTAATTCGCAGACAGCGGATATCTTAAATACTATAAATAGGGAGCTTGGTCTCTCATTTATGGGTTGTTGATTCTCTGCCATTTTGCCTAAGCCTTTGTAATTTCCACTTGTGATCTTGCCCAAGGGATTTTTACATCGCGCAAAGGTGAATTATGCTAATTAACAATCAAGACCGGGTCGGGGTGGTTGATCAATTGATAGTTAAAGTGAAAGACGATCATCGGGCCCAAAATAATCATCAAACATTTCATCCTCCATTATAATCTTATTGCACTCAATCCGTAATTAAGTAACATCGCTAATTAAGGATTGATCAATTGGCGCCATCCGTGGGACGCGTTTTACAAATTAAACTGCAAATTTTTTGTTTCGAGCCATCAAACAACTAATTCGTCGGTTTAATTTCAATCGTGTTTTTGTTGTGATGATTTACAGGTAATTTTTGAATACGAAATCAGTTGATCTGCTTGACAGTCACGATGACAAATGCAAAGCAAACTGGCAATTCTGCGAATGCTGATGAACTGCCCGGCGATTCACCGAACGTCGTGATATTTCCGTTGCAAACAAATGCTAGTATAACCGCGGGAAAATCGGTTCAGGAACCGATTGCTAAAACATCCACTGTAAACAACGCTAGTGATTCGTAGCCAGAAATCGCTGCTGAGAAAATGATTGCGCGCAGAACTTTGCTGCAAAATCGCGATGAAACAATTACTGAAGGAAAGCGAATGAGGGCTTTGGCTGGAAAATCTAGTCTGCGAACTGAAAAAATTGGTGGCACCGCCATTGAACAGGCTAAGAAAGATGCTAAATGTAGTCGCGAGTCCCGCATACCGCGAACTTACCTATGGCCGTTAAATGATTTAGGATCACAGGTCGATCGCCTAGTTATTGAGCGAAACGATAGTGATAGTGATAATGCAGAAGAGCGCGTTAATTTGAATTATGCATATAACTCAAAAATGGCTAAGGCGCCAAGAGAGGAAAGCGAATTTTCTGATGATTCGGATAGTGTGGAAGAATTTGTTAAAGTTCCACATATTAAGCGAAAATGCCCACCAACACCTTTCCCTCGTTATGGGGAAGAAGGTGAAGCATATGATGCTGCCCGCAGAGAAAATGCTCAAAATTTTTTGGCGGATGCTTTAAGAAGCATTGCGCCAAAATCAATGCAACATAAGTTTGATCAGCCAAATTTTTTGCAAGACATGATTACCAAGTTTTGTGCGGAGAATGCAGATACTCGCACAAAAAAGGCAACAGAAATCATTACTGCTGCGAACATGTTTTCCCAGCATATTTCTGACTATCCAATTGTTTCTTCGCCGATCGTGCCGGCAACTCTGGGAGTCTATTCGGGTTTAACCGATCCCTTAGATTTTCTGCAACGCTTTGAAGGTGCGGTAAGCACCTATAACTGGGATGAACCAGTTGCGTGTAGAGTGTTTCCCATGGCTTTGCAAGGGTCAGCAAGGGAGTGGTTTCGTAGTCTGCAATCTCGCAGTATTATTGGCTTTGTTGATCTTCGCGAAAAATTCTTGTTACAATTCCAGAATCTACTACCGCAGAAAAAGACGCATATCGAATGTCACAATATTAAACAAGGCAATAAGGAAACCTTGAATGCGTTACTTACGCGGTACATCTACGAATGTCAAAAGATTCCAAGCCTGCATGAAGATCAAAAAATCTCTGGATTTTTGCATGCTATTAATCCGCAGCGACATCCAACTCTGGTGCGAAGGCTGCGAAGAGATGTCCCGCACACTTTTGCTAACGTTCAATAGGAAACATATGATTATCTCCTCGGTGGAGAGGATAGCACTATAACCCCTGCATGTGGGTGGGGTAGAGACAAAAGTTGGCGAGATGACAATGATTCTTTTCGTGATGGTAACAGTGACAATTATCGTGGACCAAGTTTTCCGCGCAGAAACAGCGGCGGTGCATACCCGCGAAATGACAGGTTCAAGGGCAAAATGATAACCATGGGTATGGCTGTCGTGATTGCTATTCTACGCGAAAGTGGAATAACGAATCTTTCAATATCATTCAGATGCTAACAAAAACGCCTAAGGAAATTTTGTTACAAGAAAGAGTCGCTAAGTCTTTCCCTGATCCGCAGCCTTTGGGAGAGAATAGCAGGCGCGATCGGTCAAAGTTTTGTGTTTTCCATGACGATTATGGTCATGACACTAATCGCTGTAGAGATTTGGCGGAATTAATTGCAGAAGCATACGAGCAAGGCAAGCTGGACCATTTAATCACACAGAACACTGCAAATGTGATTATAATGCCTACAGAAGCTAACACCTCAAATGCATCAAATGCGGTTGAGCGAAAGGCTCCCGCAGTGAGAAATCTGGGGGTAAAGATGGTGAATAAGAAAGAAAATCAGCGCGGAATTCAAGTAATTAATGTGGTAGAAGTGCAGGGCGAACTGTCAGTACTTCAAATTTCTGAGCAGATTGTAAGTTAGAGGTGCCCCTCCATTACTTTTCCTCCTGCAAGCTTGACCGCGGATGTTGATAAACCTGTGGTGGTTTCATGCCGCATTGCGAACACTGGTATAATGATAATGAAGGTACATGTGGATACTGGTAGCAGTGTCGATGTCATGTACGAACAATGTTTTAGCAAGCTGCCCGCAAACATTCAAGCTTTGATGAAACCTACTGCGGTTTCACTTTTTGGGTTCTCAGGAGAGTCATCCTGGCCTGTTGGCCAGTTGGAATTGCAAATGGAGCTAGTTGATGACAACGATGAGTCGCTAAGGTGCCAAGCTTTATTGAATCTGTACATAATGCGAAATCAATCGCGATTCAATATGATACTGGGGCGCACTGCTCTGCGCATGTTTGGCGCTATTTCTTCTACTATACATGGCATGATTAAATTTTCTGCAAATAAAGGAATTGGCACGCTAATTTCTGCAGAGATGGAGCCATTCTGCGCTATGATCATGGCAAATGCGAATATGGGTCTTGAAGGACATTCAGTTAATCCTGAATAAGTGCGAAATCTTAAAAGTTATAATGAGATGCTGAGGCAAACTTCATCAATGTATAATATAATAATGCGAATATGATTGTTGCGTTTATTTTTGAACCTTGTAATGCGAAACAATAATGAATGAGGCAAAGTTAATTTCAGTGTTAGTAGTTGTTTCTTTAACAAAGCGAATGCATTGCGTGTGGCCACACGTAGTGATAATTTCGCAGAATACAATTACTTATCTTTTATAACACTAAGTTAATGTTTGTTCTGCGGATACTTTAAGAAAAGTGGCATGGTCTTCGCTGAACATGGCCTACTTAAATGTTATAATAATGCAAAAATGCATTGTGAAATAATTTGTTAAAAACAAAGTGATGAAATTGCCCACTTGTGTTAATAATTGCGAAAGGTTAAAATTTCCTAAGTATTTGATCTTGCCAATACTTAGATGCTTCGCAATGTTAAATTTGCCTAAGGATCGATTTGTCGGACTTAGAAGATTAATAATGATTAAAAGATTGTTTCGCATAAAGTACGCTTTGTTATGTGCACAATAACGAATGCGGAAATTGCAAAGGGCAAGTCTGAATTATGAATATACGATAATGTAAAGCGCTATATAAATAAAAGAAGTTGCAACTGCGAATTGTTAGTAAGTCATTAATATTAAGCGTGTAAACAATGCGGGTCATTACAAATAACGCAATTCAAGATTGCGAGAATACATTCAAAAGCTAGCTAAGCCAAATTTAAAGCTCTAATGTCGCCGACTAAGTTCCTCCAGGGCAGGCATGCTAACTTTCTCGACCTCCTTCTTCGCTCTCTCGAGTGCTTCGCGAGCATCATCTGTGGTGCATATTTCTTTCGCCATGTCAGAAGGTAGAGGTTGAGAAAGATCGCCAAGCTTGCATAATAAATCGTACCACTCACAGCGGGTGGCAAGTTTTGCTGCTTGGGCATACGCTTGAAATTTTTCAGTGACTGGATTGGAGTCCATCACTTTATCTGCGAAAGTTGGGAGATACTTGACCAGCTGTGCGAAATTTTGTTCCGCAGTTTCCGCCCTCTTTTTGAGAATGGCGTTCTCTTCTGCAGCCTTTTTTAACCGTGCCTCAGCCCTTTGTGCTTTTCTCTCGCTAGCATTGGCAATCTTCACAACATTATCATATTCATCCGACATCTCGGTGTAACGCTCCATACTGTCTACAGTGAGACAAATTGCGTGGTAGCAATTATGCAATCGTTGCCTTGCAGCTTCAGGATATGATAAATTGCAGTATTGCTCTTTTGTATCCTTTGGGATAAATTTGTAAAGTTTGTGGTATAGTTGATTGGCCAGTTCTGCTGCTGTGGTTTCTTCCGCATCATCTTCTCCTTCCTCTTCTCGATTAGATGCTTCTGCATCCGAAGGAAGTGATAAATTTTCACGATCAGGCTCTTCAAGAACATCTGTAGGGATGCTCCCTCTGTTGTTGTAGAGTGGAGTGGTTTCAACGGATGACTCTGAAAGAACAACTATAACCAGATAAACAAATGTAGTAAATGTATGCGAAAATAAAAAAGCGCATAATGAATGAATACTGCGAACTTAGCAATCGCTTACTTGTCTCTTGTTCAGAAAGAGACCGTAGTCGTATTTTGCGTGGAGTGGGGGCACCTTCCGCAACTTTTCGTTTGCCGCGGTCCTCGCCACCAGTAATATAACATGTATTGATGATTGGCTCATCAATAAGTATAATCTCGCCGTCGCCATTTTTTAGGCGACGAGCAGGGCTGATCCTGCTGATATCGGCAGACCTCATGATAAGGTCAAGAGCAATCACTGCGAAAATATAAACATATAGTGTTATGTGAAGCAAAAATATACTTGAAAAGTATGAAAAGTGTTATGCGATAAGTTTAAGCAAAATACCATTTTTTGCCTGGTCAACCAAAAGCGCGTCATAGTCGCTCCATGGCCATTGAATTGAAACTCTGCCGATGTACAGCGGTACATTCGAATAAGCTCGCAGAATTAGGCCTGCGTTTTTGAGTGTCTTGAGAATATCATGCTCAAGATCATCTAGTACAGGTTTCTCATTGAGATTGGGATCAAGTTCTGTACACCATGTTTTTGGTATGTTGCTGTTCACATTAGCGGTGTCGTTAATATAAAAGAAAGAACCGCGCCAGTTGCCGATGGAGTCTTTTGGCGAAATCATTGTACCCAGTTTGCTGCGGAATGAAAACCATCCCACATCGTATAAAATCAGACTGTTACACGTGCGAAACACGTTTAGCAGCGGTTGTACGTTGGTGGCATTGCAATACATCTCGAACAACACAATTTTATTAACCGCATTCGGATGCAATTGTGCCACAATAATCTTATAATACTCACATACACTGCGGAAGAATTGAGTCAGTGGAAACCGTAGGTTGCCCTGTGAGATGGCAGCCTCATAAACGGAAATCATCCCCTTAGGGGGAGTGTCAGCTCGTTGTTCTGCCGCGGGTGCGGTAGGAACAAATTGGGCAAGTGGCGGATACCACTCTTGTAGGGTTCGGAGTTTTGATTCCATCATATAGGAAACATAACCCCCGGAAGTATGCATAGATGAAGACGACGCCATTTGTAATAAGGAAAATAAATCAGAAGTTGGAATTGAAGAAATTAAAGGTTGGATTCGTTAATTGCTTGGTACGATTGTGATTAGATGAATTTGATTGAAAATAAAATCAAGCGAGAAAGCGTAAAGTTTTTATGCGGAATATTCAGCTATTTATAATTGGAATTAGGGCGAGCAAGTGAAAAAGGTAATCATTACATTTAAACGGCTGAAATTACCGCAACGTGTAAACGGTAAATTTCTAACCGTTACAGCGTACTGATTTGACAGAATAGCGAAAGTTACCGTTGTAATTATGCGTTGAGCCTAATAAAAACAACGGTAATAAATGGACGGTAAAAATTATAAAATATTTCTTGTGAGATATTTTAAATAAGCACTTCTTTATTTTTAGAGTTTATCATGATACATTTGCTTCGCGAAAATGTATCATAATAAACTGGGGGGACTTGATCATATACATAGCATTGTATATGTATATTTTGTTTGCTACAGGCCAAGAGCAGAATTGCGTGGACTTTAAAGCCAAGATATGCAATATTCGCTGAAAATAAAGTGCAGCAGTTATGTTTCCGCGTTAATAAGAGACTGCGGTTAAATCCGCTGAGTTTCCGCGAACGGTTAGGTAATTCGCAGACCGCGGATATTTTGAATACTATAAATAGGGAGCTTGGCCTCTCATTTATGGGTTGTTGACTCTCTGCCATTTTGCCTAAGCCTTTGTAATTTCCACTTGTGATCTTGCCCAAGGGATTTTTACATCGCGCAAAGGTGAATTATGCTAATTAACAATCAAGACTGGGTCGGGGTGGTTGATCACTTGATCGGGGCCCAAAATAATCATCAAACATTTCATCCTCCATTATAATCTTATTGCACTCAATTCGTAATTAAGTAACATCGCTAATTAAGGATTGATCAGCAGAATATGGCGACAGTGGGCTATTTGATGGAGGTTTGGATGTCGACTGCAAGAGCTGCAGAGGGTGTCGACTTGCAGGCTGTTGAGATGGCGAATGGTGGTGATTCTTGGTGATGATTAGTTGACACAGGTGGTGCTGTGGAGCTGCCTTTGGTCGACAAAAATAGAGGGAAGAAGGGCTGCAGAAAGTCGACTAAATACAAAGGAATGAGAGAGATTTGTGATTAAATTTGTGGTTCAAATTATGGAATAACATGAGCCTATTTATAGATGAGTTTACCAAGTTGTAATCACACTAGGATTCTAGGAATTACTTGATGATCAAGGATTAATGTAGAAGTATTAGGATTAGATTATGATTAGTGGTTAGCCTAGTGATCAAGTTTTTCCTCTCTTTTTTTTTTTTTTTTTTTTTTTTAACTTGGCCGCCATTTTTCATTATATATACATATTATTATATATATATTTTTTTATTATTATTAAGGTTACATTTATTTAAATTACATTGTATTTATTAATTTACTTATTAATCCATGTCTTTATAAATTTTTACTTTAGTACTAATTAGTTTTTAATTTATATTAATATCACACTTAAACTAATACATATAGTTTATATAATATAAATCACACAAAACATAAACTTTATATAAACAGGAATTATTGATCAAATATATTATTTAATCAAAGTTTGGTAAACAAAGTTTATGATTACAAACAGTCCTAATAATGGAACAGTAGAAACAGAAATGGAAAACTGAGGGTCGTCATAATTTTATTCATGGATATATGGCTTATATCTTTCGTTTTTTCCGGCTAGATTGAATTTCATCTCTTTTTGTGTTTTTAGCTCGTCTCTTTTTCTAGGTTTGATTTGCTTTAGTGTTGTTTGTTGTAAGCTTAGTTTGGTTGTTCGTTTTGTAATTTAGCTCGGTAGTTCAGTTTCTTCGTTTGAGGAGGTTTCATCTTTTGATGAATCTCCTTTTGTCATAAAAGTTACTTGCTTTTTTGCATAAAAAAATATTTTTTTTCCATTAAAGTTGATACGCGTGAGACCTTTCAAGCAGGCCTGGCCCAAAAGGATGCAAGATGATAATTTGCACAGGACTCAATTTTGATAGGGGCCCAATATTCGTTATACACCAACCAAATTATTAATAGACAGAAAGTCTTTTATCTAGGCCCATCTTTATCCAACTTGTGATATAGCAAAAGGTTTTTGATTTTATAGTCTTTTTTGTTTCTTGGTTACCGATGTTGGATGAATATAATATTAGATTTAGGTACTTGTTTTTTGTCCTTTACACATTAGATAGATGATGTGAATGACCAGTAGCTATGTAGAACTGAATGTAACCCAATGAAATACAAATATATAACATGTTTTTTATATAAATATATAACAATGCAAGTGTAGTGCTAGTGTAGCGATTTTGAAACAAAACATTAATCTCGTAAACTCCTTGTTATAGGGTCGATGATTCTATTCCTTTTTCTATTTATATATTTTCTTTTGTAGTTGTATGGATTAAATATAGTTTGTGCAATTGTCTCCATTTAAATATAGTTTTATCAAATACATTTTAACACTTCATTTTGAATCCCACTCTTTGTCTATCCAATGTTAGCTTAATTATATAAATGTTGTGCTTATATTTTGAATAAATAGTACTCCGTATCCGTGTTAATATGTTTTGAAAAAAGAAACTAAAGTAACTAAAGTTTTTTTATTTTATGCTTAGAATGAAGATTGAGTCATTTACACGGCGTAATCGGAGTAATTCTTGCAAATTACTACAATTCTCCGCTAAATTTCTAACACGTAAAGGACTTATATTATTCGTTAGAGTTTAAGGGCCTTTTTTCGCCTCGCTCGAGGCACTCGAATTCTTGGAACCAGCCCTGCTTTTTTTTTTGGGTAAGCGAGGAAACCCTTCTATGAACGAGCACATTGGCTACCCCATAGAAGGTAAAACCTCGGGTAATCAAGCCTCCCGAGCGCGAGACCTGGTACCGGGTGAATTGCGCATTATGCGCACCCTCTAGTCACACTCCCTTTTTGGACAATTTGGCATGGCCATGAATTGAATCCGGGTGGTGTGCTTCATTGGGCAACTCGGTGGCCACGGCAAGCCTGAATGGTTAACCAGCCCTGCTTTTAAGGATTAATTCATGGGACTCCGAACTAAACACGTGGGACTCCTAACATAATATGTGGAAAAGAATTTTGTAACTATCTAATAGAAGATGACACATGTAAATATATTTATAAGTAGTTTTTTTTCTTCTTTGATTTTGGTTCTAAACGTGCACATGTGAATGTTCATCGATTGTGGCTTTAGATCTAGATGAACCTAAACATGCACGTGTGGATAGCTCTTATATACTATCAAATTTCCCTATGAAGTCTCGCTTTGATGTTATTTATATATATTTTTTATATTTTAAAAAAAAGGTTTTTTTGTGGTCTTTGTGGTTTATTTCAAATTTCATGTCGCATTCCTTTATTTTTTTCGACATGGGTGATCACCGTAATTTTAAAATGTTGTGTATGTAGGTGATCCCTATTAATTTCTCCATTGTAACCATACACGTTAAACACACTCAAATACTCTGTCAAAGCTCTTGGTCTGAACCACCGCCAACAACGAACAAGATAACGACATCAATGATTCATCCGATTGCGTCAGAGAAGGTGAAAAAAAGTTTGCAAATCGTGGTTGTCTTTGTCCGTTAATGTTTCATTGGATTCATCCGTCTATGTTACCCAATTGTCACTAACAAATAAGGTGTATTAGCTCAATTATTGACTTGTCTAATTATTCCGACACCGCAAGGGAAAACGAAACCGGAAATGGCAAATATAGGGTTGGATGATTTGATAATAATGGATGAAATTAGTAAATGAAGAAATCAATTTTAGTTAAATTTTGGTTTTAATGAGGTTTAAGGGCACTCGCGCGTTGTTGCGAGTGTGGTGTTATGTTTTTTATAAAGCTTTTTTTGGTTGCGTTTGTGATCTTGTTAGCATATTTAACTTAAATTATCCGTGTTTTGTAGTATTAATTGGTCATTGCTTTAACATTATATGTTTGCGTTTTGCAGTTAAAATTCGTTTCGAGCAAAAATGTTCACTATTATTTTAATAATTTAAAATTACAATACACATATCAATTATTGATATAAAACTTAACACTTATCTTTTCTTAAATTTTTTATAAAAAGAGAAAAATCGCAAGCATAATATAACTAAAAGAAGAAATGAAAAAATTAAAATGAAAAAATAACGATAAGATTATTGTTAAAGAAAATGTTATTTATTTGTTTGAAAATAATAATGAAAAAAAATGAGAAAAAAGAGCAATAAAGAAAGATAAATAAAAAAGGTGAAAAAGAAAAATAAGAATTTTGTTAAAGAAAATGTTATTTATTTATTTTGAAAATAATAATGAAAAAAAGAGAAATAAAGAAGGTGGAAAATAATATACTTTATAAAAAAAAAGAAAAAGAAAAAAGCTGGCGTAGTTGGGATATGAACTCGTGATAATCCGGAAAGAAACATAGCAACCAACCAGCTACGTTGGTATCTCATATATTTTTAGTTACGCAAATATTTTTATCTTTATATAACGTGTAAAAATGCCGGAAACTTTTTACCAGTGCTTATGAACAGTACTTTATGTTTTATAAGGTTAATTTGAATTTGATTTTTATTTGATGAAATTGTTTGAAGGTTTAAAAATCAGGGTTTCTGAATTTGAGTAAGGATGAAGATGGAGAGATGAACGAGAATGATTCGGGGATGAAATTATCCTCATGTGCAATGCACATGTCATAATTTAACGGAGCTTTTTAACACTCATTTGGACAGGAATCATTCACGCGACATTTTTATTTTTATTTTTTATTTTTGGAAAAACAGAGATCACTCAGGCAATATTTTAAAAGTATGGTGACCACCCACGTAAGAAAAAAAAAATATATTTACAGGGACACAACATAAAATTTACGGTAAACCCCATGGGCCACCTACATAATTTTTCTATTGTTATGTTATTATATTAGCACAACAAATGTCTCGATCATTTGCATATATTTTGTTTATAGGTGTGAACTTATCATTACATATGTAGTAAATCTTTTGACCTGTGTGAACGTATGAACATTATCATTATCATTAATCTAATATGCATATGTGAACAACGCAATACATGTGAACAATGCAATACATGTGAGAGCAAAACATTTGTAGAATTTTTTGAGTATAAACCATTACAATTTATATGTGCCCATATGGACTATATGAACAATCATATGTAACATCCCGCATTTTTCCGTTAAAATATGTTAATACCCGTCTTTTTATTTTATATAATACTCTTCGTATCTAGATTCGTATCTTCCGTTAGCTAGCATTCTTAATATTTTTGTTATTTAATTATAACATCTCTCGTTTATTCTAGCGTTTTAAAATAATTCGTTTGGTTAATTCACGCACCTGCTTTAAGCTCGAGGGACCAAAGTTGCCAAGGGGCCTAACTAGTTGACTAGGTCAACTAGTCAAACCCCACCTTCCACCACTCATTCATTTCATCTTCAACCTCCCTTTTTCTCTCTAGCTACCAAAACTCCATTTTCATCATCATCACTAAATCATCATCTAAATCATTTCTAGGAAGCTTGCTACAAAACAAATTATATATTTGGAATCCTTGCAACTTCCTCTTCGATTCCATACCAACTTTATCTTGTTTGGGTAACTTTCTAAAAACACTAAATTTCTTGTTCTTGATCTTTTAAACTTAAAAGTGTGTTAATTAGTGTCTATGGCTCAAGTCTAACATGAATATATGATTTGTATGCTCGATCTTGTTGTTTTAGCGTAACTAGCTTGAACTTGAAAATGGGTGTGTTTAATCTTGAGTTTTAGATGCTTAAATGTTGTTAGATGTTAAAAGTGCATGTATTAAATGTGTTACTAACATCACTAGCTTCAATTTAATTTGGTATGTAGGTTGACTTAGAAAGACTCCAATAACATGATTGATGAGTTTATTATTTTTGGTTAGGCTTTGGTAGCCTTAAATGTAAATTTTGATGCATTAAATGCTTTGTGATGTTGTTTGTAAGTGTTTAGTAGTATTGTATGCATAATTACCTACGAAGTATTATATGTGTGTGTTAAGTTCCCGGATTATCAATTGCATTTATGAACTTGAAACATTAAATGGTGAGCATTAAATGATCATTCGACGAGAATTTAGTTATCGTAAATGTTGGATTTGGTTGAATAAATGTGTTTAATTGTATTCCTCGTTAAATTACCTTTTCAACGATATAAGATGCGTGTTTTGAGTGTTTACGGTTCATAAATTGTGTTTGAATGAAGTTTGGTTCGAGTTGAATACTTGAAAACAGCCCAAAATTTCTGTCAGGCATACGGAGCGGCGCACAGATTCCTGAGCGGAGCGCCGAATGCCTACAAAGTGGTGCCGAGGCTTTGCCTTGAAATGGAGCGGCGCGCCACGAATCTGAGTGGCGCGCCCTTTGCCTGTTGTCCAAAAAGTCTCATTTACGTTTAATTCTAACTATGCTACGCACCTCCGATTAACATGAAACTTGGCCAACATGCTTATATATGATTTCTCATCATGGAAAAATTGTCGGATACCCGACCCGACCCCGTTGACTTTGACTTTGACCAAGTTTGACTTTTAGTCAAACTTAACCAAACACTTATGCAATCATTCTAACGTGCTTTTATACTTGTATCTTGCATGAAACTTGACAAAGTGATTCACATGCTATATAATTGAGTCGTAACGAGCCATAGGACTAATTGAACAACTTTGACCAACCGTGTTTACCGTTATTGATACAACCTACTTGTTTAGGTCAAGACTAGCAGTCGTTCTTGCACACGTTTACTTGTGAAGTACTTTTATATTCTTGCACTTAAGGTGAGATCATAGTCCTACTTTTACTCTTTTAAACTTACATTTGGGATGAGAAAACATAAACGTTTTGTTTTACAAGGTGAACACAGTACGAAAATAAACATTCTACGTGCGAGTTAGAACAAAAATCCTCAATTCGATTATCATTAGTTACATTTGCCGGGTGTAAGCGAAAACTTATGTTGTATGGCCATATGGGTTTGACAAAACCTCATTCGGACGGTTCGCTACCGTTATTCGGATGAAATATATTTTCGAGAATAAAGTGTAGGTTCTAACACTATGTGATGGGGTAACGTTAGTTAAGCCTTGATAATTGGGTGCTCGTGATAACAATTTTTAGAATGATTTTACTATTACTTCAACGTTATAAATCTCGTGGTTCAACTTACTTACTTACTTACGTACTCACTTACTAAACCTATGATTTCACCAACATTTTCGTTGACAGATTTTCTATGTTTTTCTCAGGTCCTTGAACGATATGTGTTACATGCTTCCGCACTCTATTTTTGATACTTGCTTGGATGTCGAGTATACTTGCATACATGGAGCGTCTTTTGACTTTACATTAAATTGTGTCGTATAGGTTTCATTTGTACTTAAAAACGTTGTATCGTATTAGTTGTTGAACTACTTTTTAAACTTTGAAACATCTTTACATATAAAATGAATGCGACATATTTTGGTCAAACGTTTTTTAAAGACTTATGACCACGTAACGGGACCTAAGTAGACGGTGCCGTCAATGACGATTTTTTCGGGTCGCTACATATGGTATCAGAGTGTTGGTTGTAGGGATTTAGAGTTCATTGGTATCAACCCCGAGTCATAGGGTACATTAGTGAGTCTAGACTACAACCGGCATATAGACTTGAAGTAGGACTTGCTTGACTACTTGTACATTTATACTTGAACTCTCCTATTCGTATCTAACTCTTATTTTGTCTTAATCTCATGTTGGTTAATTTGATTGACACGCCATCTTGACCTTATGAGATAATGTCGAATGCACACATGAATTAGGGTAATATAATTTCCGGGATTATATTACGTTAACTCATATGGACGTTCCGACATTATAACATAAAGAATTTAGGACGAGTCAAGGAAAAATTTTCTTTCTATCTTTATTCCATATCACGATTAGTATTATTGAGAATACTAATCAATGATATTCTTACGTTTTCAAGGAACAATGGCTCACCGAGGTCAACACAACACTCCTCCCGAAACTCTCGAACGAGCTCTTCAACGAATGATAGCCACCGGCGAGGATGCAGCCATGGCCGGTCACTCCTCCAACAACAATAACAACAACACTAACCGTGGAGCCAATAATTCAAACGAGGGGTGCTCCTACAAGAACTTCATGTGGTGCAAACGTCCCACTTTCGATGGAACCAGGGGACTGGTTTCTCTCACCCGATGGTTTGAACAAATGGAAGCCATTTTTAGCATAAGCGGTTGTCGGGACCAAGATAAGGTTAAGTTTTCCACCCTCACTTTCGCCGGTATTGTTCTCTCATGGTGGAACACGTATGTACAATCTGTGGGTACCGATGAAGCCCACAAACTCTCTTGGACCGAATTAAGAGAAAGAATAATCAACGAATACTTCCCGCGCGAAGAGACTCGTAGGCTCGAACAGGGACTAAGAAATTTAAAAACGGTTCGGAATGACCTCGAAGCTTACAATCAACGGTTTGCTGAACTAGCGTTAATATGTCCAAACCTCATGACTCCCGAGTCCCTAAGAGTTGAACTTTACATGGATGGCCTCCCTAAGAGCATTCGACACGGGGTAATGTCATCCAAACCTGCTAACCTACAAGAGGCTTTAACGATGGCCCACAAATTTATAGAAACGGTGGATGAAATTGAAGCGCCGGCCAAGGTTGGAGATCTCGGATCTCGGGAAGATCTCGTTTGGACATTTTTTGGGAGATCTCGGCATCTCGAAAATATCTCGGAGAGATCTCGGATGTTGACTTACGTTGACTTTTTAGTATATGACCCAAATATTTGTTGTGTACATAAACGTAATTAAGATACTTGAAGTGGGGTTTTGTTGTACATATTCAAAAAGGGGACAGATTCTGATCTGGGGGATCTGCGCGCCGCACAGGTATATGGCGCGCCGCGCAATTTGCTGTGACAGCTCACCCTTCTCTTTTAAATTAGATATTTTGAGGGCAATTTTGTAAAATCACTTGGGATCCGACTTTAAGGCTTTGGATCAGTTTTTGGAGCCTCATTAACTCCATTTCCATCTACCTCAACCTCATCCATTCAATTTTTGGAAAGAGAGAGTTTTCTAGAGTGAGAGAGCTCAAAACAAAGAAGAAGAAGGTTGAATCGGGTCTAAGTGCAAGCATTAAAGTTGTTCATCTTTCCTTTAGCTACGTTTTGGTGGTAGTGGTATGCTCTAATCTTGATTTCTTGATTTTAATTTGATTAAGGGGTAGGGTTTGGGGAAAGTGATGAACTTAAAACCCATTTGTTAGTAAATTGGGTGTTTTTGGGTGAATTTGGGTCATGAAGACCTAAAGATGACTAACCTAGGGTTTTCAAGTATTAATTGATGTTTGAGAGCTTAAATTTGTTAGTTAGTTACTAGCACACCTATATCTAAGTAAATGGGTGTTGTGTGGGTTAGCGGATGACCCAAAATGGGTATGTTGACTTTAAAATGGTCAAATGGGTCATAATGGACCTAAGTTGGTTAATGGTTGTGAAAGATGCATAAACTTTGTATTGAAATGTGTTTTAAACCTATCTTGGCTAATTTTAGGGTTTTGGTGTAAGATAACCCAATTTTAGGGTTAAGGGTGCAAATGGGTCGAAATTGCACCTTGGGTCAAAATGGCACTAGAATGAAGTTAGTGGTTGACCACCTTGAATGAATGATTGATATGTGCATAATGTAATAGGTGCGTTACATTGAAGTTGAAAGCTCGGTTATCTCTCACCAAGACTTTGAGGTGAGTGGAATATCTATATATGTATGTATATGATTTACGTGCCGTATTAATGGTGTCACATAGCCGTTTTGTGACCATAGTTGTGAGACATAGCCGTTTTTGTCCACGTTTAATATGTATGCACATAACCGTGTTTGTGCATATAGTGGCGAGTAATAGCCGTGTTTTACTCCCACGATGTTATCCGTATTATTTGTGTACATAGCCGTGTTTGTGTACATGATTGTGAGTAATAGCCGTGTTTTACTCACATATTGATCAAGTGATGCCATAGCCGTTTTTGGAACACCTCGGGGGTTAGTATACCATAGCCGTGTTTGGGAGCTAACGGTTGTTATGAACATCGATGACTTGTTTCGCGAAGTCATTTCCTTGCGAAGAACTTGGTTAACCATGGTTTATAGTTGTTGACGTTAGCATTTAATTATTATTATGAATATTATCCTATTGATGTTGCTAGTTGTACGAATTGACGATACTAGCTTGTTTATTGAGAAGTTATGCGTTTGTATGCGTTATATGATATCGTAGATGCGAGTAGGTAAGTCTTATATGCATGTATATATTCATTCTACTCATTAAGCGTTATCTTACCCTCTCGTTGTTTACTATTTTATAGGTTCCGGCGTGGATAAGGGTAAGGGCATATGGTTGGATTAGAGATCCCGCTTATTGTTAGGGGACGTTTTTGGAATTGATAGCTTTTGGAGTTTGACCAAGACTTGGGTAGTTTAATCCCAAACACCATGCTCATCATGTCGTTTGGTACTTAAACTTTTTGGTGGTCAAAACTCATGTTTTGTATTAAACTTGTAATTTGGGTCATGTGGGCCCCGCTTCGTAAAACTTATTTTATTAATGGAATGTGTTAGTTTTACATATATGAATATGTTGTGAAAAACGTTTTGCCTAAATACATCAGGAAGTGGTCAAACATTTTCGCGTTTTTGACTTCTGGGGACAGCAGGCTGCCCAGGTCATTCTGCGCGCCGCGCAAATGCCTGGCGCGCCGCGCCATAAGCTGTTCCAACAAAATTTTTTTATGATATTTTTAGGCGGGTTGTTCATGGTTTGGTTTGGGTTGTTACAAGTGGTATCAGAGCATGGTGTAAGGGATTTAGGCGACTTGAGATAGGTGCCTAGACTTAGACTTTATTGTGTGTGCGCTTTATGCGGGACTTGTAGGACTTTGGGTTGGAACGGGAATTGCTAGTGCAAGTGTTTATGTGAATTAACCTTGCACTAACTGTTTTGTGTTGTTTTAGCAATAATCAAGCGAGATAGACGTTGTACTAGCGAATTAATGCGACGTGATCGCGTAACAATGATTAGCTACCATTGTTACGAGTTCAAATCGTGTCGAACAAGCGATGTACGAAGATTGTTGAGCGAGATGAGGCGGTGTGGTGTATATGTATATATATGTGTCATGTCTTTTGTTCCGTTGTTTAATCTTTTCCGTTTTATAGAATGAAGATGAGAAACGGACACGACACTGAACATGATAACGGAGGTACGAGTGAGGACGCCGAGTTCACGGCCAAGGTTGAGGCCATCTTTAAAAAGCATAAGGCGGAATTTCTTGTGGATGTCCGAAAGGTCTTCCAAGATTCGGTCGATGGGCAAGTGACCGATTTGATAAATGAACGAATGAAGGCTACTATCGAAGAAACACTTGATGCTAGAAATATTTATCCTCGTGGTGAAGGAGGTGAAGGAAGGCGGGACTTCCATTATAAAAATTTCAAGGATGCTCAACCCCCGATGTTTAATGGGGTGCGAGATCCTTTAAAGAGTACATGTTGGATCTCCGATATAGAGGGAGCTTTCCGTACCGCGGAATGTCCTCTCGAGAAGAAGGCGAGGTATGGTTCTAGTATGTTGCGGGAAGAAGCTAAGTTGTGGTGGGATGATAAAATCAACTTATATGGTGAAGAGCAATGCATGAGTTTGACGTGGGAGGAGTTTAAGAAGGAATTTTTCAAAGAATACCGAACTTCGAAGCTAAGTTGTGGTGGGATGATAAAATCAACTTATATGGTGAAGAGCAATGCATGAGTTTGACGTGGGAGGAGTTTAAGAAGGAATTTTTCAAAGAATACCGAACTTCTTCCGATCTCGATAGAATCCGGGACGAGTTGCACCATTTACAACAAGGTTCAATGGACTTGGTTACTCTCAAGTCTACCTTCTTGGCAAAGACTCGTTTTTGCCCGGAATATGTTGGTGATGATCACAAGCTAATGAAGGATTTCTACCGTACTTTGAATGATGAGTTCAAGGGTAAGATTAGTCGGGGTATGGCTAAGTTCTTTGAAGAGTTATTTGAATTGGCTCGGGGTTTTGAGCCGGAGGTTCCAAGAAAGAGTGATTTCACTTTTTCCAAAAGAAAGTTTGAAGGTTCTAGTCATTCTAACTTTTCAAACAAGAAAAACAAGAACAAGAAGGGGTCCGAAAGCGTCGAAAGTGTGAAGAAGGGTGGTTCAAATACTTTTACGCCTACTTGTTATAGTTGTGGGAAGCCGGGTCATTACGCCCGTGATTGTTTGACCAAGTCAGTCACGTGTTTTAATTGTGGTAAAGAGGGGCACAAGAGGCCGGAATGTCCCGATTTGAATAACGATCATGTCAAGAAGTTAGAAAAGGAGGGGGGCACGGCTAGGGGTCGCAACTACTTGATGACCAATGATGAAGCAAAACAATCCAACGAAGTCGTGTCAGGTACTTTTATGGTTAACTCTAATCCGGCAAGGATTCTTTTTGATAGCGGTGCAAATTTGTCGTTTGTGTCTCCAAAATTTGTGCCTAAACTTAATAGACCGTTAGCTAAGTTAAGTCGTCCGGTAGAAGACGAAATAGCGGACGGCAAGACGGTGCTAGTGGTTGATGTGTGTAAGAATTGTGATGTTGTGTTTGGTGCCGAAAACTTTAAAATTGATCTCATCCCTATGACTTTGGGTGATTTTGATATCGTTGTTGGTATGGATTGGCTCGATCGTAATAGAGCCGATATTGCATGCCATGAAAAATCTATCCGTGTGAAGACCCCTAGTGGGGGAGAGTTAATTATTCATGGCGATAAGCGTAGGAGACTTGTGCTGATATGTTCTTTTGCACGGGCACGTCGTTTCCTTGTTAGTGGTGACATGGCTTTTCTTGCTCATGTTGTTGATAATCGTGATGAGCCACCACCCATTCGTGAAATTCCGGTGGTAAGTGAATTCGAAGACATTTTTTCGGACGAGTTACCGGGTGTTCCGGCGGAGAGACAAGTAGAATTTCGCATTGAGTTGGTTCCGGGAGCTACTCCCATTGCTAAAACTCCTTATCGTTTAGCACCGACGGAAATGCAAGAGTTGTTAAATCAAACCCAAGAGTTACTTGAAAAGGGTTTTATTCGACCGAGTGCTTCGCCATGGGGCGCACCGTTTTTATTCGTAAAGAAGAAAGATGGTAGCATGCGGATGTGCATCGATTATCGGGAGTTGAATAAAGTGACGATCAAGAATCGTTATCCATTGCCTCGGATTGACGATTTGTTTGACCAACTCCAAGGTGCGACGCATTTCTCAAAGATTGACCTACGGTCCGGCTATCACCAAATGCGGGTCCGTGAGGAAGATATCTAGAAAACGGCTTTTCGAACGCGTTATGGGCATTTTGAATTCGTAGTTATGCCTTTTGGTCTTACGAATGCACCGGAGGCGTTCATGGATCTTATGAACCGAGTGTGCTAACCTATGTTGGACAAGTCGGTAATTGTATTCATCGACGATATACTTGTCTATTTGAAGAGTATGAACGAACATGAACGTCATTTGCGTGAAGTATTGAAGACGTTACGAAAGGAGAAGTTGTATGCTAAGTTCTCCAAATGTGAATTTTGGCTAAGGGAGGTTCAATTCCTTGGCCACATTGTGAACAAAGACGGTATTCAAGTAGATCCGGGGAAGATAGAAACGGTGAAGAGTTGGAGACAACCGACTACGCTTACAGAGGTTCGAAGTTTTCTCGAATTGGCCGGTTATTATCGTCGGTTTATCTAAGACTTTTCTAAGATCGCTTCTTCATTGACGAAGTTGACAAGGAAGAACGCGAGATTTATGTGGGAGAACGAGCAAGAAATTGCTTTTCAATTGTTAAAAGAGAATTTGTGTCAAGCTCCGGTGTTAGTTTTGCCGGAAGGGGTGGAAGACATGACGGTTTATTGTGATGCTTCGCTAAATGGGCTCGAGTGTGTTCTAATGCAAAGAGGTAAAGTCATCGCTTATGCCTCTCGAAAATTAAAGGAACATTAAACGAGATATCCGACTCACGATCTTGAGTTGGCGGCGGTGGTGCATGCGTTGAAAATTTGGCGCCATTACTTGTATGGTGTCAAGAGTACAATTTATTCGGATCATAAGAGTTTGAAACATCTCTTTAATCAACGAGATTTGAATTATCGTCAACGTAGGTGGATGGATGTGGTGAAAGATTATGATTGTGAAATACTTTATCATCCGGGCAAGGCGAATGTGGTCGCGGATGCGTTAAGTCGAAAGAGTCATCACCCGGCGTTACGATTGAGATTGTTACGTATGATTATTACTAACGATTTTCTTGAAAAACTCGGGGTGACTCAAATAGAGGCATACGTTCACAACAAATATGTGGAATGAATTGTGTCGCAATCGGAATTCATTACTATGGGTTCGCGTGGGTTATTGTCTTTTCAAGGAAGGGTGTGGGTGCCTAAGATGGGTGATTATCGGTGGGTGCTACTTGATGAAGCACCTAAGTCAAAGTATTCCATTCATCTGGGCGCGACAAAAATGTACCATGATTTGAGGAAAGATTATGGGTGGCCGGGCACGAAACGTGATGTTGTGAAGTATGTTGAGCAATGCGTCACGTGTTTGCAAGTAAAAGCCGAACACCAAAAGCCGTATGGTAAGTTGCAACCATTGGAAATTCTGAAGTGGAAATGGGAGCACATTACCATGAATTTCATTACAAAGTTGTCTAAAACAGCGAGAACCCAATTTGATTCGATTTGGGTGATAGTTGATAGATTCACGAAAAGTGCTTTGTTTCTTCCCATTCGGGAAGCGATATCGTCGGAGACCTTGGCTAAGTTGTTCATCAAGGAAGTCGTCTCGACACGGTGTTCCTATATCTATTATTTCGGATCGAGATACCCGCTTTACATCTCGGTTTTGGGAAAAGTTTCACGAAGATATGGGTACACAATTGAAATTGAGCACGGCGTATCATCCTCAAACGGACGATCAAACCGAATGTACGAATCAAACATCGGAGGATATGTTACGGGCGTGTATTATTGATTTTGGTGGTACTTGTGAAGAGCACTTACCTTTGGTGAAATTCTCGTACAATAATAGTTATCATACTAGTATCGGGATGCCATCTTACGAGATGCTTTATGGGCGGAGGTGCCGAACTCCGATTTTTTGGGTTAAAATTGGTCAAAGAGAAATCGGGGGTACCGATTTAGTTTTAGAGACGAATAGCAAGATTGATATGATTTGGGATCATTTGAAAAAGGCTCAAGATAGACAAAAGTCGTATGCCGATAAACGTAGGCGAATGATCGAATTTCAAGATGGTGACATGGTGATGCTTAAGGTAAGGCATTATTCGGTTTCAGAAACGGGGAAAGTTAGCTCCCCGGTTTATTGGGCCATTTAAGGTTTTAGCTCGTGTTGGTGAAGTCGCGTATCGTTTGGAATTACCCGAAGAGCTTGCGGGGATCCATAATACATTCCATGTTTCCCATCTCCGCAAGTGTCTTGCGGATGATTCATCTTGGGTACCATTAGAGGAAATTGAGCTAAACAACAAGTTAGAATATATTGAGGAGCCGATTTCCATACTCGATGAGAAGGTCAAAAGGTTGAGAAATAAAGAAGTGAGGACTTTTAAAGTTCAATGGCGTCGGAGTAAAGGGTCCGAGTTTACGTGAGAGCCCAAAGAATTCGTTTTAGTTCATCTTCCTTCTTGTCATGCGGCTTGGATCGCGAGGACGCGCTCCGATTCAAGTGGGGGAGAGTTGTAAGACCCAAATATTTGTTGTGTACATAAGCGTAATTAAGATACTTGAAGTGGGGTTTTGTTGTACATATTCAAAAAGGGGACAAATTCTGATCTGGGAGATCTACGCTCCGCGCAGGTATATGGCGCGCCGCGCCATTTGCTGTGACAGCTCACCCTTCTCTTTTAAATTAGATATTTTTAGGGCAATTTGGTAAAATCACTTGGGATCCGACTTTAAGGCTTTGGATCAGTTGTTGGAGCCTCATTAACTCCATTTCCATCTACCTCAACCTCATCCATTCAATTTTTGGAGAGAGAGAGTTTTCTAGAGTGAGAGAGCTCAAAACAAAGAAGAAGAAGGTTGAATCGGGTCTAAGTGCAAGCATTAAAGTTGTTCATCTTTCCTCTAGCTACGTTTTGGTGGTAGTGGTATGCTCTAATCTTGATTTCTTGATTTTAATTTGATTAAGGGGTAGGGTTTGGGGAAAGTGATGAACTTAAAACCCATTTGTTAGTAAATTGGGTGTTTTTGGGTGAATTTGCGTCATGAAGACCCAAAGATGACTAACCTAGGGTTTTCAAGTATTAATTGATGTTTGAGAGCTTAAATTTGTTAGTTAGTTACTAGCACACCTATATCTAAGTAAATGGGTGTTGTGTGGGTTAGTGGATGACCCAAAATGGTTATGTTGACTTTAAAATGGTCAAATGGGTCATAATGGACCTAAGTTGGTTAATGGTTGTGAAAGATGCATAAACTTTGTATTGAAATGTGTTTTAAACCTATCTTGGCTAATTTTAGGGTTTTGGTGTAAGATAACCCAATTTTAGGGTTAAGGGTGCAAATGGGTCGAAATTGCACCTTGGGTCAAAATGGCACTAGAATGAAGTTAGTGGTTGACTACCTTGAATGAATGATTGATATGTGCATAATGTAATAGGTGCGTTACATTGAAGTTGAAAGCTCGGTTATCTCTCACCAAGACTTTGAGGTGAGTGGAATATCTATATATGTATGTATATGATTTACGTGCCGTATTAATGGTGTCACATAGCTGTTTTGTGACCATAGTTGTGAGACATAGCCGTTTTTGTCCACGTTTAATATGTATGCACATAGTCGTGTTTGTGCATATAGTGGCGAGTAATAGCCGTGTTTTACTCCCACGATGTTATCCGTATTATTTGTGCACATAGCCGTGTTTGTGTACATGATTGTGAGTAATAGCCGTGTTTTACTCACACATTGATCAAGTGATGCCATAGCCATTTTTGGAACACTTGGGGGTGATGCCATAGCCGTTTTTGGAACACCTCGGGAGTTAGTATACCATAGCCATGTTTGGGAGCTAACGGTTGTTATGAACATCGATGACTTGTTTCGCGAAGTCATTCCCTTGCGAAGAACTTGGTTAACATGGTTTATAGTTGTTGACGTTAGCATTTAATTATCATTATGAATATTATGCTATTGATGTTGCTAGTTGTACGAATTGACGATACTAGCTTGTTTATTGAAAAGTTATGCGTTTATATGCGTTATATGATATCGTGGATGCTAGTAGGTAAGTCTTATATGCATGTATATATTCATTCTACTCACTAAGCGTTAGCTTACCCTCTCGTTGTTTACCATTTTATAGGTTCCGGCGTGGACAACGGTAAGGGCATACGGTTGGATTAAAGATCCCGCTTATTGTTAGGGGACGTTTTTGGAATTGATAGCTTTTGGAGTTTGACCAAGACTTGGGTAGTTTAATCCCAAACACCATGCTCATCGTGTCGTTTGGTACTTAAACTTTTTGGTGGTCGAAACTCATGTTTTGTATTAAACTTGTAATTTGGGTCGTGTGGGCCCCGCTTCGTAAAACTTATTTTATTAATGGAATGTGTTAGTTTTACATATATGAATATGTTGTGAAAAGCGTTTTGCCTAAATACGTCGGGAAGTGGTCAAACATTTTCGCGTTTTTGACTTCCGGGGACAGTAGGCTGCCCAGGTCATTCTGCGCGTCGCGCAAATGCCTGGCGCGCCGCGCCATAAGCTGTACCAACAAAAAAAATTTTTATGATATTTTTACGCGGGTTGTTCGTGGTTTGGTTTGCGTTGTTACATTTAGTTTTTATAATATAAATTAATAAAAATAAATAAATATATGTATATGTATCTTCATTTTTACGAGATTTTACAAGAAAATTCAAGAAATGAAAGAGAAAATCCGAAACATTACGAGATTTATGAGAAAATTCGGTAAATGAGCGAGAAAAATCAAGAACTCGTGGCTTTGACCAAGTTTGACCCCGTTGACCGTGAAATCTCAGGAGATGGACATCTCGTCTCGGCAGCCTTCCTAAAACGAGATCTCGGAGAGATCTCGGGGAGAAATAAGGAGATTTACAACACTGGCGCCGGCACCAACGGTCGAGGATCAATCGGGTGGAAACAAAAGAAAATGGGAAGCCTCCCAATCAAGCAACTACAACAACAACTTCACCAAGAAGCCTTTCACCTCCGATGGCAAGAAGAGTTACGTCGGAAATCTACCTTTTTATGACACGTGCCACAAGCATCATTTTGGTGAGTGTGGCAAACCTTTTTGCAGCAAGTGTCGAAGAAGTGGCCATTTGGCCAAATATTGTAAAAGTACCACCCCGTCGCTCCAAAGGTGTCCAATGCACACCGAATGGGTGTTTGTTTCGAATGTGGCCAGCCGGGTCATTTTAAGAATGCGTGCCCAAAGAAGAAAGCCAACCCCAATGCACGCGACCAAGCTCTCAACATCGACACCAAGGGTGCCCGAGATGACAATGAACTAGTCACGGGTACGTTTCTCCTCAACAACTCTTATGTTTCTTGTTTATTCGATTCGGGTGCCGATAAGAGTTTTGTATCCAAGGCTTTGACTCATGCCTTTTGCGTTTCACCACTCCCCCTAGATACTACTCATACTATTCAAGTGACCAACGAAAAACTATTACGTGCCGACAAATTTTATTGGGGATATAAGTTAAACTTATTAGGTAAAGAGTTTGAATTTGACTTGATAACTATAGAACTAAGGAGCTCCAATCCTATCTGTTAAAAAGAAAATGACTTCCTACATGTGTATCGATTATCGTGAACTAAATAAATTTCCGATTAAGAACCGACAACCTTTTCCTCGTATCAATAATCTCTTGATAAATTACAGGGATCTCGTGTATATTTCAAAATCGACCTCCAATCCGTTATCATATTCATAGATGATGTCTTAAACTATTCAAGCGAGGAAGAAAACGAACAACATCTCCATCTTACGCTCGAACTCTAGAGAAGGAACAACTCTATGCCAAATTCTCAAAGTGTGAATTTTGGTTAATGAAGTCCAAATTTTAGACAATGTTATTAGTAGTCAAGGTATTAAAGTCGATCCCGCAGAAATCAAAGCCATACGTAATTGGAAAACCCCCACGACTCCGACTCATATTCGTAAATTTGTGGATCTCGCCGGTTATTACCGAAGATTCATTTCCTTTCCCGTATTACTCGTCCTTCAACCTCGTTAACTCACGAAATGAAGGAAATAAGTTTGGTCCGTCGAACAGGAATTGACATTTCGCATCTTTAAGAAGAAGTTAACCACCGCACCTATCTTCTCTCTTCCCGAAGGCACTGATGATTTTGTTGCATGTTGTGACGCCTCCAAACAAGGTTTTGGATGTGTGTTAATACCATGAAGGGAAGTTATTGCCTACTCTCCTCGACAATTGAAATCTCACGAACGAAACTATTTGACACACGAACTTGAATTAAGAATCGATGTCTTTGCACTTAAGATGTGGAGACACTATATTTGTGGGACCAAAGGTACCATCCTCACCAACCACCAAAAAAGCCTCCAGCACCTTTTGGATCAAAAACAACTCAACACGAGACAATGACGGTGGACCGAAACATTAAATGATTAAGATTGTGAACTTCGTTACCATCCGGGCAAGATAAATGTTGTAGTCGATGCCTTGAGCCGAAAGGAAAGAATTAAACCTCTCTGTGTCCGAACTTTGAACGTGATTATCCACCAACCTCGCTAGCCAAATTAGTGTAGCAAAAGATGGAACTCAAATATGAAAATATTTCTAAGTGAACACCTGAAAGACCTTCTCTCTCGACTCGAGATCAAAGAGACTGAAATTCATTGTTTTGCCAGAAGAATTTGGATACTTAATTATGGGGCTCGATCAACCTTCTCATCACCATGTACCACGTCACATAACTCTGTTACTTCACTGTTGCCATCTGATATTACCGGGACCCAAGACAACACACAATCCAGGGATACCTCTTTCTTCATTGACTCATCTTTCTTATGCTTCTGATAAATTGCCAACTACTATTCAACTCCAAAACATATATAACTATGTGTACTATCACGTCTCCACCAAGTCTCAACATTTGACCACAAAGTGCGCGATGCGACTGTATTTAAATGAAAACTCCTCCTAACATTACGCTCATACTTCTGTATAAGGAAACTTATCATCAAATATTTCAATGGAGAGAGACCCCACACACTATACCAGTATTCACCACGAAGGGGGAATAATTTTATCTAACGTATTCAGAAACCAACGGGATGGGAAAATCTTGCACAATCATTCGTCGAAGAAATTCTATTCCAACACGGTGTGCCATCGTCAATTATCTTAGATCGAGATGCTCGTCTTACTTCTAGATTTACAAGAAGCCTTGGGAACACGTTTAGACATGAGTGCCGCGTATCACCCAAACCAACAGATCAAGCGAACATACGATTCAAACATCGGAAGCCATAATACGAGTTTGTGTTATCAATTTCAAACGTGCTTGGGAAAAGTATTTGCCTTTAGTATAATTCTCTTACTACAATAGTTATCACTCGAGTATTAGCGCCGCACATTTTGAAACATATATGGCCGCAAATGTCATTATCCTAATTCTTGGGCCGAAGTAGGCGACTAGCAAATCACCGAACTTGAACTCATTCATGAAATAACCGTTAAAACCGCTCAAACCCAAGAAAGGCTCAAGACGGGCCGTAGTCGACAAAGAGCTATGACGATGTTAGACGTAAACCTCTCAAATCCCAAGTGGGTAACCGTGTAATGTTAAGAGTCACACCTTGGAAAGTTGTAATCCATTCCAGGAAACGTTGAAAGCTAAATCCGCGTAATATTGATCCTTTTGAAAGCTTAGGGCTTATTGGACTCGCTACATACCGTTTAGATCTTTCGACTCAATTAAATTTCCGTTTATCCTACATTCCAGATATCAAACTTAGAGAAGTGTCCTACGGAACAGGAACTTGTTACTCTTTTAGATGATCTTACTATTGACGATAAACTCCACTTCATAGGAGAACCGGTTGAAATTATGGATCGTAAAACCAAACCTTAAGACAACGTAAAATCCCAACTGTCAAAGTTCGTCGGAATGCCCAAGGAAGTACCTTCACTTATTCGTAGAATTGACAACGCGAGGTCTCGAGGAAGAGACATTGTGATGATCGTTCCAAATCCATATGGACAATACGTCATTCATTGATTTCATTGTGAGGTATTTGACCTCTATATGATACGTTTTGTAAACATTGCATTCTTTTGAAAAGGCACACCATAAATGAATATTTAAATAAAAGGTTTTCGACATATGATGATTTCTACATATAGACAATCACTGTAAATAATAGTTTACAATAGTACTTCCATTGACAATGCAGTCAAAATAAGATACATGGTGATGATTTGGTGAATGCAACGTTTCCTTGAAAAATATGCCATGTATGACTCCATGCACATAGCTTGTCTAACATATAAGAAAACAGCCGAAGACTTCTAGGGAACCTGAGAATAAACATGCTAACAAGTGTCAACACAAAGGTTGGTGAGTTCATAGTTTTTGTGTTTCGCATAATCTGTATATAAAAGTGGATCACAAGATTTCAGTTGTTTCATCCAGAAACGTTTATCAATAGATTATATAAAAGTGGATCACAAGATTTTAGTTGTTTCATCCAGAAACGTTTATCAATAGATTCTACATAACAGAGCACCCTGGTAACGAAACTTTAATGTTATAATGATAAATACCCCATTCGTTTTAATACACGCAAACCAACGTGTCCTAAACTCAAATAACACACGTCCGTTAAAAGGCTAGTGCTCTAGCTCGGACGGGGATGTCAAGCCCTATGGATCCATATACTGTTATTCGCGCCCACCAGTCCATATCCTATGTACTGGCAGTTACTAGTTACCAAAGCTAAGGGATTTTCGGTTTAAACTCAGCATAGAATTTAGTATGTACTTGTATCCATTGCGTTTAAAAATAAATTGCATGTATTCTCAGCCCAAAAATATATATTGCAAAAGCAATTAAAAAGGGATCATATGAAACTCACCTTAGCAGCACATAAATTTGTTCATCGTAATGTGACCGAAACTCGGAATATCAAATAATCGTAGATCTCAACATATCAATATTGAGATTCAATATTGTAGGAAAGTACGTAGACGCAATGGAGATGATAAACACTAGGTTTGATTCACAAATATAACCCCGAACATTACCCATAATCTCCTTGGCAATAACCCATAATTTCCTTAGCTCTATCCCGCTTGAAAACCATTTTGAAAGTGACACGCTCATGACCTCGTCGTAGTATTTTATGTATAATACTAATAATATTACTAATAAAAATAATAAGATTAATAATAATAATATTAATCTTAATAATATATATATATATATATATATATATATATATATATATATATATATATATATATATATATATATATATATATATATATATATATATATATATATATATATATATATATATATATATAATTTTTTTTTTTTGAGAGACAAAGAAATTTTAGAAGAAAAAAGTAAATAAATTCGAACAAAACTGCAAGCTTTATAGACCTGGCCTGGTTCCCACTGCCATGCGATCGCATGGCTGGGTAGAAGGATTCTCATGCGATCGCATGGGGTCCTTTTCCAGCTCACAGAACTTTTGTCTCAACGTTTGTCGACATATTTTTATATTAATATATAATATATAATTTATATAATTAATTATATATTATATTAAATTCACGTGCATAGTTAACTTGAAATTTTTGTTCCGATAAGTCGTACGTCATTACTCGACTTATGTCCCGGTTCCGGTTTTTCGAACGTCCTTTCGTACACTGAGAAAACTGGCACTTGACCTTTCGTGACTCGTACATTTTTATTGTAGCAATTCACTGTAGCAAAGTCAATTTTTACTGTAGCAAAATGTGATTTTCGAAAACACTGTAGCATTTTGGGTACTGTAGCAATTCGAAAATACTGTAGCAAATTAGTGTTTTACTTGTTTATTTTAAACATTTTAGTTCACTAATCTAAATATCAATCGAATTAACAAACGAATGTTACTATCGTTTACTAAATAACTAGAAATCATATATATATATATATATATATATATATATATATATATATATATATATATATATATGCACATTAAGTTATATATATATATATATATATATATATATATATATATATATATATATGCACATTAAGTTATATATATATATATATATATATATATATTGTTCGTGAATCATAGAGAACAGTCAAAGAATAATTGATTATATGAATATAGTTCCAAAACTATAGTGACTCAATATTACAGACTTTTCTTATCGTGTCGAAAATGTTAATCATACAAAGATTAAGTTTAAATTTGGTCAGAAATTTTCGGGTCATCACAGTACCTACCCGTTAAAGAAATTTAGTCCCGAAATTTGAGTGAGGTCGTCATGGCTAACAATAAAAATGTTTTAATGACGAATATGAGTTGATAATAGAGTTTTATCTATGTTTGAATAATATGGATAAAATAATCCTATTACTCGAAGTGTATGAGAGAAGTTATCGTAATCAAGTGAAATGGAGAATAGAGATACGTTTTATCTCTTGATGTAGTAACGATTGATTTCCGGATTTTAAGGAATAAAAAATCTTCATAATTTAAATAAGATTTGATTTTTCAGAATTTGCGGAAATTAGGATTTTCTTTGATTAAATGCGTAATCTGCCTCTATTACTGCGTCCGATATTTTGCTATAAATTGACCTCTTCCGTTTCATTATTTTCACTACTCCTACATCTTTTTCCTCATTTCATACTTTCAAAAGATTGTGAAATGCTTTATCCAGTTCTGATTCTTGATATACTCCTAACTTTCATATCTGTCATTCTTCTTTTTCATCTACCACTAGAGGAAGTTATTTTCATCTACCACTACCTTGGGGTTATAGTATTTTTCATTCTCCCGTGTCTTTATATTGCTATATGCATTGATATACACGGTTTGTAATATATGTGTTGTTGTCAGGCTTTATATTTTCCCTTATATTTAGGAGCTCCATGCTTTCATTTTTCCTTCCCGACTTCAAGTCAAGCGAATAATGGTCCAGAATTCATAGGTATGGAGTTTTGGATGAACATAGTTAATGTTCTGAGAAGGTAATCGTAATGGCACGATCTTGATTTGTCAAATTTCCAGAATATCCGGAAAAGACCGAATCATTAAGAAAAATATTTTCTTGATATGTTTAGAGGTTAAATAGAATTAAAGAGTTATGTAACATGGGTCATGATGAGGGTGTGATCTGTGAACATTTATCAAGTTCCATTAGAAACTCAGCATGACTTACTGTAATATAATCACGTTGATCAAGTGTCATTATATTATACTAACTCATGCTTCAGCTCCCAACACCACTTCAAAAATATTCATATTTTAAACTCGAAGTTTTCAAAATTTAGAAACTAAAATAGTTTCTTTTATGATGTTACACAGATATCGCAAGGAGAAAATTGATTTCCGATAAGAATGACTATGGAATTATCTCCAGAAATATGGAAGATATTTATAATGAAAGATACGATGATATCTTAGAATTTCTAATATCAGAGGATGATGAAGAATATTGTCTGCAAGGGTTTAGATTCAGAGGCAAGGTATTCGTTAATGGCTTCAGCAGATACTGAATCATTTGGATTCTTTGAAGGCAGGTTTATTCTTTGTGATTTATCCACAGCCTCCTTCATACTTTGCTCAATCCGTTTTTCAGTTCCAAACCTTCTATTTTTCTCATCTTTACCACCATACTATTCTTTTTCATCAAACTTTTGACTGTTAAGGTCGTTTATAGTTTTTGCTGCTTCATCAACATTTTTATGAAATTCGGAGAACTAGTTTAGTAGTTTGGGGTGTTTTTCGGAAATTTCACATTCGAAGTATGTAAGTCCAGGAGGTAGACGTTATATGAACACATATAACTGTTGGCGTAGACGTGCTGCAAGATTTCAAAATACTGCTTGTTAATTCTCGATAGTTGGTATGGCAATTGCTGTTACAAGATGTTGATGAGTACATGATACGGTTTCAATGAGTATAAGGATTTTTCGGAAGGTCAAAGATCAATGAAGTTGTTGGTAAATTTACTGCTAATGTGGTGGAACATGAAAGATTCCCCGATAACAAAAACGTATATGCCAAAGTTACAAGTCTGAAAGGTCGTCGTTGACTGGTTGAACGGTTGATAATACTGGATACTTTGAAAAGAAATTGCAAGGTTATTTTCAGTAATAACAATGCTAAAGGATCTTTCACATTTTTGAAGTCAAAGTATAGCTTTGAAAGATGTAGAGATCTAAAAATGATGTCACCCGTTAAATCTTGACTTGGATTCTGATCCATCAATATCAGTATATGTAATTGAATTTGTATGGAAACGATTGTATATCGCTGTGAGCATAGTTAATAATTTTTGAATCAAAGTTGAAGAATGTACAGTATAACATATTAATTGTGAACTTATATATTTCCCGGGAATTACCTACCCGTTAAAGATTTCACAAGTAATATTTTGTACAAAAGAATTTTTATTACCGTCTTTATGAAAATATATGTATGTATATTTTCTTCAGATGTAATACAGATTTGATGAGTTAAAATCATATTCAGCTCATTTGATTTTTGACTTGAATTAGAAATGACTAATCTCTAAAACATTAAAGATTTAATAATCTTTACGGAGTATTTCACCAATGTAATCAATACTCAGTTTTATTGATATTTTCCCAGTGAATTCCATCTCCATCTTTTGTATGAATTCCATCTCCATCTTTTGTATTTCGGTTCTCGGACAATACTCCTCAATCATGGCACACTTAAATGCTTCCCATGGCGTAGCATACGCCTCATCAATGCCTTGTGCCTGTGCCATTGTGTTCCACCACGTGAGCGCGCCGTCAGATAGCGTGCAAGAAGCAAATTTGGTTTTGCTGTCCTCCGAACAGTTGCTAACTCAGAAAACTGATTCAAGTTTCTCGAACCATCTGGTGAGACCAACCGGTCCCTCGGTTCCACTGAAGTTATGTGGTTTGCAGCTCTAGAATTCCTTGTAAGTACACCCATTTCGAACAGGTGGGATAACCGGTGGTGGTGGCGGTGGAGCTTGGAGGTTTCTTTCTGCTAGGGCTGCGGCTACACGTTCTTGGATCATCTCTTCAATTTGAGCAGCAGTAGGTGTGGATCGACCGTTAGCCATGATGTTCTAAACAAAATTTTTGACTCAAGTCAAAATCCAGTATGCAAGTAGTAATAATACAGTATATAGTAACCAACATGGAATCAAAACATCACATGTTATTAAATAACGCATCTAGGTACAAATACCACAGAATCATCATACAGTAATGTAAATAGAACATCGTGCAAGAATTTAAATAACGCAAAGTTCCATTAATAATAATAAGTTTCATACATCTGAATAAGTTCGTACAATACATAAATAATACAAGAAGCTACAACTAGATTACATCATGAAATCTAAATACAAAAGCCCTACGGTGAAGGTGGGTGTAGGATGTCCAAAACCTGAGCCATCTGCTCCTCAAGCTCAGCTACCCGAGCTCGGAGGATCTCCACCTCCCTTGTCAATTCTTCGACAGTGGGAGATGGTGGAGCAGGCGGTGCTGGTGGTGTCGGTGGTGCGAGTGGTGCAGGTGTTGTGGGTGGTGCGGGTGGTGCTGGTGGAGCGGGTGGTGCAGACCGCACGAAACGGGGTGCAGATGTCCCGGCTCCAGAAATAGTCAGCACGTAACGAGGTGCCTTACGTATGAGTGGGTCGGTAGGGTACGGCACAAGCCGCTTACGGGCAGTAACCCTCCGATGCCGACCGAAAGCATCAGTGAAAGCACGACCTCCATTTACCCCTGGAATGACGGTGCCATCAGGACGGTACCACTTCTTTGGCGGGGTGGAGGGTGCCTGTATAGGTATATCAGTAGGGTCCTCGTCGTCACTGGAGTCTGATGAAGAATCATCTGATGAAGAATCGGCGGATGATGAGTCATCTGAATCATGTGATGGTGACACGGGTGGCTGAACTGGTAGTCCGAAGGCGGCCAACATCTCTCTGTGTCTGAATGGCGGAATCGGCACTAAACATCCATCTGGAGTGCGTCGGCACGACATGCGCATATGGTTATGGAATGGCCCTTCCCCGAACTCCGCGGGGATCACAACACCACCAATGCGGGGCTGTGACTCCGGGGGTCCGGGAGCAGACGGAGCTGGAATCTCCGCAGGGTCCACGTGTCCATCGATAGTAGCCACTGGTGCAGGCGGCTGGCTGCTAGTCTCGGAAGATGAAGCGCCGGGGTCACTCGTGTGTATCGGGATCGGTGTATCGGCAACGGTGGTAGGTGGAGTAGCTGAAGAGTCTAAACTGCCCAAAATGCTAGCAGGTGGTACATCCGACATCTGAACAAGGAAAATAAATTTTTCATGTCAGTAAGTCATAAAGCAAGCACGTATTAGGCCAACAGTTTAAATCATGTATAACAATAAGTAGCATGGCAATAATAACGTATCGTACAGAAGTAGCATGCAATCGAAAGCAAGTAATATCATACATTAGTGAAATCATGTAGTAGCATACGACATATAGCAGTAACAGTAAGCAGCAGCATGCAGTAAGTTCAGCGGAAACAAGTAAACTAGCAAGTTGTAGATTAGTCCTATTAGTGAATCCTACTCGAGTCGGTCTTAGACTCACTAATGCAACCTAATTTCCTACAACCATTGCTCTAATACCAAATGTGATGCCCCGTACAAAACCATCGTGTACGAATCATCAACAACAGGATCATTACAAGGTTAAGTACTATATGCGTTTTCAAAAAGAGTTTGCATTCATTAATTAAGTGATGTCTAAACCAACATCGAATGTTTTACAATCCAAAAGCATGCTTCACTAAGTAGAAGCAAATAATAAGTGTATGTGACCACAATGGTCGTTACAAGTAATAGTTCAAAAGTACTAAAGTTTGAATGCAAGGTAAAGTAGTTCATACGACGACAACTCTAAGCAGCGGGTGTCTACAACACGACTAGTACACAGCGGAAGCTAACCTCAAGCACCTGAGAAAAACATGCTTAAAAATGTCAACACAAAGGTTGGTGAGCTATAGTTTAAGTATAACAGTATGTAAGGTTGGCCATGAGATTTCAGTGCTACAAAGAGCGTTTCAAAACAGTATGATAAGTATATGTTAACCGTGGGCACTTGGTAACTAACTTAACGTTTATACCCCCTGAAAGTACAATTGGCAAGTGCGTATATTTACGAAGTATTAAACACTCGTTAAATGCTAGCGCTACTAGCCCGAGTGGGGATGTCAAACCCTATGGATCCATATCTAAGATTCGCGTTCACCGGTTCAAAAACCAATGATTAAACGTTACCGAGCTAAAGGGAATGTTTATGCCGTTGTATAACCCACACATATATAAGTTTAAGTACTCGTGCCTAGTATGTAAAAACGTAAAATGCGCATGTATTCTCAGTTCCGAAAATAGTTAAAGTAAAAAGGGAATGCTATAACTCACAATGATAAAGTAGTCGTAAAGTCGAGTCGGAAAAAGTGTGCAAGTAATCGGTCCGAAAATCCTCAACCTAAGTCAAATAGTACTAAGTCAGTAAATCGTCTTAATAGGTTTAAAAGTATGTAAATAAGGTCTTAAGGGTCATCATCATTCATCATCAAACAAAAGGCGTAAAGTAAGTTTCGTTTATGAAAGTAGTTTAAAACAAAGACTGATTTCAGTCAGTCACCACAGCCTCTACCCTTACTGAAATAAGGTGAGACCAGTGGCCATGGCTCCGTATATTAGTCCCTTAAGTGTGGTAAAATTTACAGAAGCAAACTCGTCTTTGTTTGACCGTGGAGACGGTCTAAGTGCGAGTAGGTCAGAAATTTCTGCACAACGTTAAAGGACATAGTGACGATCGGAGGGCCATAAATCCTAAACCGTAACTCGGATTAAGACGAGTCCTATATGAAAAGTTATCTACTCGAAAAGATATATTTGAAAATCATAATCACAACAGCCCAGGTCTACTGGTCTGTTACAGAAACAGCAGAACAGTTGGCAGAGAACAGTAAGCAGAAAAATAATGGGTTCCGGTGGGTTTGGTGTTTGATGTTCATCATGGTTCTCATCCTTGATGCCTATAGCTTCAAGTGTACAACTCATTGATGTGTTTAAATCATATTTACCAAGTTTTGACCATCATAACCCTTGTGCAAGTCTAAGACATGTAGCACAACTTCACTTAAGAGTTGTAAGTGTTTTGATGAACCAAAGTTACATCAAAGTCTTAGTTTTAACACATACATGAAATATGAAAGTAATGTAGAACTATAAACTTGAAAGTAAACTAACTAATCAAGATCTTAAAATGTAGAACATAGTTCTTAGTTAGATCTTGAAGATCCAAGACTCAAAAGTCTAGATCAAGCATAAGTATACAAAGTTATATTTAAAGAAAACTTATTTACATGTTCTTGAACTTTTAAGTTAACTTTAAGTTCCAAGAGATTTGAGATCAAGACTAACTTGTAGTACTTGACCAACAACAACCAAAATCATATTATTAAAGTGCAAGCAAAACTAAATAAACAAGTAAAAGGTTCATGGTTGTTCATTCTTTTAAAGATTCAACCAAAGTTTGATCTTTAAGTAAAGTAAACTTTAAGTTTACTTCAAGAACTACAAGTATGATTTCAACACATGAACTTACAATTTTTGAAACAATAAAAGTAGAATCATAAACTAGTAAGTTTATATTCTTGTGTTCTTGATAAATACAAGATATTATGAAGAATCAAACTAGTAAGTTTGATCTTGTAACTAGTAAAGAATAACTAACAATTACATGTAATAAACTAACAACAACAAGTAATCAAACTACAAGTAACAAAAGATGATGATGATTGTGGGTGAAAGGCCACAGTTTTAAGGCAAGGAAAGAAGAGAGAAAAATGTTTTTGTTACTTACAATCTTTAGAAAGAAAAGAGAGAAAAATGAAAGCAAGTATGTGTGTGTTTTGGAAAATGAGAGGATGAGTGAACAAGTAAGTAGAAGTAATAAAAAAAAAATGAAATCAAACTCCCTCTACAAAGGGGTGGCCGACGGTTTTCACATGTGGGGAGGGGGGAAGAGTTTGTTTGTTGGGTTCTAGCATGTAAAGCTTCAAAAGTGTGGTTAATGGGTGTGTTTACATGGGAATGGCAAGTAACTAGATTCCAATTTTCCTTAATCAAACTAGTTCATTCTTAAAATGATACTTACATGTATGTATGGGCTAACTAGTCCACTTAAAATGTAGGGTGGGCTTATAAAGTCCAATAACACTAGTAAAAGCCCAAGTTCAAATAAAAGCCCAAGTAGGTATGTAATTAACAAGTTAATCCAATTAAAAGCCCAAGTAATTAACTAATAGCTTTAGTTAATTAAAATGATTAATAAACTTAATCATGAATGTAAATAATACTCAAAAATATTATTCGTGAAAGTTCCGGGTATCACAAAGACGTTTCGGGCAATTAAAGTCAAGTTCGGGCAATCATGGCAACATGTAAATGTAATAACATACATTCATTTTATCACACGTATTAATAATAACACTTATTAATAAATAAATGTTGGAAAATCCAGGGTCGTTACATCTATGGCTCAAGTCTAGCATGAATATATGATTTGTATGCTCGGTCTTGTTGTTTTAGCGAAACTAGCTTGAACTTGAAAATGGGTGTGTTTAATCTTGAGTTTTAGATGCTTAAATGTTGTTAGATGTTAAAAGTGCATGTATTAAATGTGTTACCAGTATCACTAGCTTCAATTTGGTATGTAGGTTGACTTAGAAAGACTCCAATAACATGATTGATGAGTTTATGATTTTTGGTTAGGGTTTGGTAGCCTTAAATGTAAATTTTGATGCATTAAATGCTTTGTGATGTTGTTTATAAGTGTTTAGTAGTATTGTATGCATAATTACCTACGATACAGCGTTTTATATGTGTGTGTCAAGTTCCCGGATCATCAATTGCATTTATGAACTTGAAACATTAAATGGTGAGCATTAAATGATCATTCGACGAGAATTTGGTTATCGTAAACGTTGGATTTGGTTGATGAAATGTGTTTAGTTTATTCCTCGTTAAATTACCTTTCCAACGATATAAGATACGTGTTTTGAGTGTTTACGGTTCATAAATTGTGTTTGAATGAAGTTTGGTTCGAGTTGAACACTTGAAAACAGCCCAAAATTTCTGTCAGGCATACAGAGCGGCACGCCGATTCCTGAGCGCAGCGCCAAATGCCTACAAAGTGGTGCCGAGGCTTTTCCTTGAAACGGAGCGGCGCGCCACGAATCTGAGCTGCGCGCCATTTGCCTGTTGTCCAAAAAGTCTCATTTACGTTTAATTCTAACTATGCTACGCACCTCCGATTAACATGAAACTTGGCCAACATGCTTATATATGACTTCTCATCATGGAAAATTTGTCGGATACCCGACCCGACCCCGTTGACTTTGACCAAGTTTGACTTTTAGTCAAACTTAACCAAACACTTATGCAATCGTTCTGACGTGCTTTTATACTTGTATCTTGCATGAAACTTGACAACGTGATTCACATGCTATATAATTGAGTTGTAACGAGCCATATGACTAATTGAACAACTTTGACCAACCATGTTTACCGTTATTGATACAACCTACTTGTTTAGGTCAATACTAGCAGTCGTTCTTGCACACATTTACTTGTGAAGTACTTTTATACTCTTGCACTCAAGGTGATATCATAGTCCCACTTTTACTCTTTTAAACTTACATTTGGGATGAGAAAACATAAACGTTTCGTTTTACAAGGTGAACACAAGTACGAAAATAAATATTCTATGTGCGAGTTAGAACAAAAATCCTCAATTCGATTATCATTAGTTACAATTGCCGGGTGTAATCGAGAACTTATGTTGTATGGCCATATGGGTTTGACAAACCCTCATTCGGACAGTTCGCTACCGTTATTCGGATGAAATATATTTTCGAGAATAAAGTGTAGGTTCTAACACTATGTGATGAGGTTACGTTAGTTAAGCCTTGATAATTGGGTGCTCGTGATAATAATTTTTAGAGTGATTTTACTATTACTTCAACGTTATAAATCTTGTGGTTCAACTTACTTACTTACTTACGTACTCACTTACTAAACCTATGATTTCACCAACGTTTTCGTTGACAGATTTTCTATGTTTTTCTCAGGTCCTTGAATGATATGTGTTACATGCTTCCGCACTCTATTTTTGATACTTGCTTGGATGTCGAGTATACTTGCATACATGGAGTGTCTTTTGATTTTACATTAAATCGTGTCGCATAGGTTTTATTTGTACTTAAAAACGTTGTATCATATTAGTTGTTGAACTACTTTGTAAACTTTGAAACATCTTTACATATGAAATAAATGCGACATATTTTGGTCAAACGTTGTTTTAAAGACTTATGACCACGTAACGGGACCTAAGTAGACGGCATCATCAATGACGATTTTGTCGGGTCGCTACATCATATTCGAAAGCATTTTATTCATACTCCCTCCTTCCAAAATAATTTTCCCTTTGAACTATTCAAAGTCAACTTTGTTTGCCCTAGTTCGATATGTGGGCTCGGGTCCGTTAGGGTTCTTAGCAGTGGCGGATCCAGAATTCTTTTTTACCAGGAGCGAATTTTTTTTTTTTTAAAATGTAGGGATTTTTTTGGCAAAATTTGGAGGTTTTTTGGGCAAAATATGAAGGTTTTGGGCCAAAATCTGAAAGTTTTGGGGTAAAATATAAAGGGTTTGGGGCAAAAAAAAAAAAAAATTCCTCCAGGGGCAAAATCGAAAAACCGTAAAAATTTAAACTAAAAATTGCAAATCCAATAGGGGCTGGCGCCCGACCCTGCCCCTTCTTTGGTCCGCCCCTGATTCTTAGCATTCTGGGGTTTGTAATCTCTGTATATATGGTGTCAATAATACAATAATACTCACGGAGTTTCGTTCAATAACATGGTATCAGAGAGGGTCTGATCGCTGTCAACTATCTTTCTTTTTATTTTTTCTCTCTATTATGAGGTCGTCAAATCTTATTATCCCGACTTATTCTTTTGTTTCTTTTTTTCTTATTTTTACATTTTGTTTTGTTTATATGTTCCCGAACACACACCCAATATCATCCTCCACAACTGGATAAGGTAGCAACAGTTTGTCTCTAGCAAAATAAAGTTGTAGGTCTGGTAACGATGCCGTAAATTAAAAAAAATTTAAATCTACAGCCTCCCAATTTGTCAAATTTCAATAAACTTTCTACAACAATAATCGGCGTGAGGCTAGGCTGAGCTGCCTAGCCTAGCTTGACTAGGTTCCAAACCCCGAAAAAAAGGAATACAAAAAAAATTCTTTTTTGCAGCGTTGAAGATAACTGTTATCATCGACAAAAGTTCTATGCCCAAGTCGTGCTCAATCCTTGGGCAAAGCAAGCCACAACGTCAAAGAAAAACAAAACGCTACGGAAAAGGAATACACAGTCAAGCAATATGCAACCACATTCGCAAATATCTGTCTATTTGGTGTATCAAATAAGAGAAAAAAAATTTATTTTTATTTGTTTATTTTGTATTTAGCGTAACTTTTCAGTCAGAACTTTCGTGGTTTCACTGGACTGCGAGAGAGTGTTAGATAATAGGTTAGGCTCAAGTCCGATATGTGGGCTTGAGTCCGTTAGGGTTCTTAGCATTTTAGGGTTTGCAATCCCTATACATATCGTGTCAATAATACTCACGAGGTTTCATTCTATAACAAACTTATTAAGTTTGACTTTAAATATTTGTTAGTTTTTGCTATACAATATTTGAAGAAATTTATGTGAATAGATTCATTTTCGAATGTGTTTTCGTTTGGTATAACTTTAATTCGATATTATATAATACGAATAAAGATATTTAGAGTCAAAGTTAAAGAAAAAAGACTCAAAAAGTTAAATCAGGACAATTATTTTGAGACAGAGAGATTATTAGCAAAATTATCATTCACGGGCTTTAAATCCATGTTCAAAATTTGTAGTTTCTTACATTATTCTAAATAGAATGAGATATTACTATTGAGTTTAAACACCTTCTTCGAGCTGACAATTAATATTCAAGTTGTTACTCCCTCTCTGTCCCAATATATTATCCACTATTTTCTTTTGCGATGTTCTAAATTAATTGTCTATTTTCATAAATAAAAAAGAATAATGTAATAAAATTCTTTTTACCCATACATTATACATAGGTATGTCAATGCATCAGATATAGATCGGGTGCGCCTATATCCAAATTCAGTGGCGGAACTTGAATAATTTTTTAGGAGGGCTGGATAATGGACACTTGATTTTATTGAAGGGAAAAGAGTACAATATATATACAATGTACAGCTTATAAAATATCATACAAACTAGGACTAGATAGCTACAAATCCTTAACAAATATAAGTTAGAATCATATACAAAAATAACAACTGATGTATATCCTTAATGCTATCGTTTATCCCCACGCAAGATGGACGACCGGGGAGCAAGTCCAATCTTGGATATCATGGTAGTAAATATCGAACGTGATAAAGGTTTGGTCAATGGATCTGCAAGTTGATCAGCTGACGCCACATGTGATACACGAATAGTTCCTAGTTGTACTTGTTCACGAACAAAATGATAGGCTAACGCAATATGATTCATACGAGAGTGAAAGACGGGGTTAGCACTAAGCAATGTGGCTCCCAGATTATCGCAGTAAATGACGGGTTTAATAGCAGACGAAACACCCATCTCTTTAAGCAGATTGCATAACCATAAAACTTCACCCGTAGTGTTAACCACAGCCTTGTATTCCGCTTCAGTCAAGGATTGGGACAAGAACCTTTGCTTCTTGGAACTCCACGAAATAGGATTTCTACTAATGAAGACAATATAACCCATCGTAGAAACATAATCATGTTTATCGCCCGCCCAATCAGAGTCCGAAAATGCATGAAGATGTAAAGACGAATCACGGTAGATAGTAATGCCATGATCCAGTAAGCCCGTGAGATAACGAAGGACCCGTTTGAGGGCAGCCCAATGATCAGTACGTGGAGCGTTCATAAACTGAGACAACTTATTAACCGCAAATGCAACATCTGGTCTGGTGAGAGATAAGTATTGAAGGCTGCCAACAAGTGTTCGATACTCAGTAGGATTATCAATGAGCATACCAGAGTGAAGATGTAGTTGGATATTGGTAGCCATAGGTGTGGCCGCTGGTTTAGCATGTTGCATCTTAGCACGCTCAAGCAAATCCAGAATGTATTTGCGCTGACTCAAAAATAATCCATGTCGTGAGGGAATCACTTCAACACCCAGAAAATAGGACAATGGAGCAAGATCTTTTAAAGAAAACTTCTCAGCCAAGCGCTTGACAAATTCATCAAGAGAACTAGCATTTGGACTCGTAAGAACAATGTCATCTACATAAATAATCAAGTAGATAGGTGCCGAACCTGCTTGGTTAATGAACAGAGACGTGTCTGAAAGAGAGCGAACAAATACGCACCCTTGAAGAAAAGGGGTTAGCTCAGTGTACCAGGCGCGCGGGGCTTGTTTGAGACCATATATAGCTTTGCGAAGTTTGCAAACATGATCTGGAAAATTCGGGTCAGAGAAGCCCGGTGGTTGTGCCATATAAACCTATTCCTGGAGAGTACCATTGAGAAACGCGTTATTATTGTCAAGTTGCCGAATAGACCAGTTGTTTGTTACCGCCAAACAAAGTAACGCACGAATCATGGCAGGTTTAACCACGGGACTGAAAGTCTCATTGTAGTCAATGCCAGCGCGCTGTTGAAAGCCCTTGGCAACTAACCGAGCCCTATACCTGTCGATGCTACCATCAGGAAGATTCTTAATTCGAAATACCCACTTGTACTTTACAATGTTCTGAGATGATGCAGAAGGAACGAGTTCCCATGTGTTAAGATTTTGAAGTGCCTGTATTTCAGCTTGCATAGCAGCATGCCAAACTGGAATTTCAAGGGCCTGTGCTACTGTGTTGGTATCTACTGACCGAGAAGCGGTGGTGGTAGCGTGAATATATTTCGGGTTAGGCTTAAAAATGTTGTTTTGGGATCGAGTGGTAACTGTAGGTGTTGGTGCAGGTGCAGTCGTGGTAACAGTTGGTGTTGGTGCAGGTGCGTTCGTGGTAATAGTAGGTGTTGGTGCAGGTGTGGTTGAGATAGTAGCCATGGGTGGAGAGGGAATTGATTGGGTGGTTGTTGAAGGTGTAGTAGTCGGTGGAGTTATAGTGACAGTAGGTAGTGGGATAGTATGTGAAGGTGACTCAGGAGACACAACAGGAAGGTCCACATTACACCATGTTGCAACAGTTGGGTAGGTGTTTGAAGTAGATTTTGTAGATAAAGTGGTAAATGGGAATTCATGTTCAACAAACTTGACGTGTCGTGAGGTGTATATTTAATACGTGAGAGGATCAAGACAATAATAAGCGCTTTGTGTAGCGGAGTAGCCTACAAAATGCATGGTTGTGACCGCGCATCAAGCTTGTGTATCGTGTAAGAACGAAGCCATGGGTAACATAGGCAACCAAAGCTACGTAGTTTGAGATAGTTAGGTGCTATACCGAAAAGCTTTTGAAATGGGGATTCATTAGAGAGAAGGGGGGGGGGTGGGTAGACGATTTATTAAATAGGAAGCAGTGGTGAAAGCAAGTGTCCAAAATTCGAGAGGTAGAGTGGCACGTGACAACAGAGATAGACCAATTTCAACTATATGCCGGTGTTTGTGTTCCGCAATGCCATTATGTTCCGGGTTGTGTGGTGGCATGGTAAGGTGATTGATCCCATTGATGGACAAGTAGTTTGAGAGAGCCATAAACTCACCTCCATTATCTGAGTATAGTGTCTTAATTGGCTTGCCAAAATGTTTCTCAACTAAAGCTCTAAAACGAATAAAGACATCTTTAGTATCAGATTTACGTTTCAAAGGATAAAACCTCATGTAACGAGTATAGTGATCAATAAAAAAACATAGTATTTGTGACCATCAAAGGAGTGTACGGGGGAAGTCCATAAATTTGTATAAATGACATCAAGAGAAGTATGAGAAACAATGGTATTGGAGTTAAATGGTAATTTATGACTTTTATTGCATTGACAAGCATTACAATTAAAAGAAAAATTGCTAGGAATGTCAAGCTTCAACAATGCGACTAAAGATTTAAAAATAGATAAAGATGGATGGCTAAGCCGATGATGCCAATCCTTAGGAGATGCACGAACAGTAGAGTAAGAAATAATGGAAGAGATGGAGGTAGCAACTTGATACACTCCATGTTTAGGTGGCCCCATGAATAGCACAATCCCCGTGAGACGATCCTTCACCACATAATAATCAGAAGTGAAAGCAATTAGTAAGAAATTATCTTTACATAGTTGAAAGATATAAATAATATTTTTGCGCATAGATGGAACATATAAAACATTAGAGAGGTTAAGAGATTTTGACTTAGTGGTGAGTGAAGTGGATCCAGTGTGCGAAATAACAAGGCTTTTACCATCACCTAATAGTATTTCATCCGTCCCGGTGTAAGGATTATGGAGGGAGAGATTAGGCAGATCATTTGTAACATGATGTGAGGCACCCGAGTCAAGTAACCAGGAGGGGGTAGATGATGCAAAGTGAGCACCAGTTGCATTAGCTTGCGGTTTAGTGGGGTGAAATGCGGGTGGAGTAATAGTTGGATGCTTCTCGGCAAAAACCGGACACCTTTGAAGTGAGTGACCCTTGGCATGACACCATTGGCATTTTCCTAAAAAAGGCCTTGAACCTGTAAACTGAGTAGTGGACTTGGCAGGCGCATTAGTAGGTCTGGAACTGAATCGAAAGTTGGGCATGGTGTAGGTATTGTTGACTGTTGCAGGTAGATGGTGGGCATCGACTGATTTTTCAGAATCAACTCACGATTAATGAGTTTTTCATGTAACTCCTCAAAGGAAATAGCGGTGTCACGTGCATTAACAGCATCAATTACTCCTTGATAGAAGTCATCCAATCCTTCTAGAACGCGATCAGTTATGTCTTCGGTTTCTATTTTCGAACCAAGAAGTAAAAGATGATCTGTACATGCCTTAATTAAGTGTATGTATTCGGTGATAGATTGAGGGCCCTTTGTGATGTTCTTGAGTTTAAGTTTTAGTTGCTTTATATGACCTCGTGAAGCACTAGCAAACATACTTCCTAGCGTGTCCCACATAGCTTTTATGGTGGTTGTTAAGGAAACGAGGGGCACCACATGTTGATCAAGAGTACCAAGAAGAGCACCAAACAAAAGTCGATCTTGGCGAACCCAGGTAACATACGCGGGGTTAGGAAAAGCTTGAGCCTCTTGAAGAATAGTAGCAGGAGGGGATGGATGAGTGCCATCAAGGAATTTGAATAAACCATAGCCATCAAGAGTGGCTTGGATTTGTAACTTCCATGAAGTATAGTTTAAGGAGGTGAGTTTAATGATGGTGGTGAGGTTAACAATAATGATAGGTGTTTGTACAATAACCGACGATAAGTGTTGGAATGGGGACGTACAAGTCACTGGGATTAAAGATTGAGTGGTGATAGTTTAGGTTTATTTCGCTGACGATTCCCCGAAGGTAACAATCAGGTAATTGTTTTGCGCCACCGAAGCAAATGATATAACATGGTGTGTTATTATATGTGTGTATGTTGAATGTGGAATGTATCCTGCATTCTAATATATTTATAAGTGGGATGGACCGGCTTCCTATACCAGCTTGCTAGTTCCCAATGATTTTGGAATACTAGTTGACCTTTCCCTTTTGGTAAACCTGTACAGGAAAGTGAGCTTGTCCATTTCCTTTGTTGTACAGGCATGCAACCGAGCTAGGAATAGTTCCGCTAGCTTGACTTTGTAATTGACTGAGGTTTTGTGGGCTCTAAGATCACTATTCTTGCTTTGATTTCATGACCTTGTTAATTGTCGCTGAAAGTTTCCTTCATGCCATATGTTGTAGCCAAATCCTCCGAAGCAAACTGCGAAGCTGGTAATCGTGCCGGAGGTGGTGTACACTATCAAGCCCCCCAGTTTAATTTTACAAAGCATTAATATCTATATTTGAGCTTAGTTAAGTTAAACTTAGTAATAATTACTTTTGCTGCTATGATTTGACAATTAACTACGACGTTTAATACCTTTTTCCCCGGAATTACTATTTTGCCCTTAATGAAAGAATCTTTTATGTCTTGCTGCGAGGGGTACGATCGTCCAAAGGGTTGCGGTTACCAAGGGTGCTCTGCAGTTTGATTTGACGGCTATCTCCTTCTTTTTCTTAAAGGGTAAAACGCTACACCTTCTCCCTCTTATTTGTGTTCATTCCTCTTTTCAAACACTTTCTCCACTGGATTTCTTTCTTCGCACAATCAAGGTACTTACGGTTTCTTCTCACGTTTTTCTTTTTGTGTGTATTTTTATCATGTCCAAGCGTGGTATTGAGGCTTCCTTTAGCGATGTTAAATCCTCTTTGCTATCGTATTTGATCGAGATGCTTGGTTTGAAATCCGGTGACATGATTATTCCGTCTAGCAACAAGCATATCTTGAATCCACCTAAGGGTTACATTGGCGTGTATACCCAGTTATTTACGGAGTGTAACGTTAGGGTTTCCATCTCTACTTTCCTTTTTAGCGTTTTAGATCATTTTAGGGTGAATGTTTCTGTTTTTCATCCTTTGACTGTGAAAAAGGTTATGGCTTTTGAAGTAATGTGTAGGGCTTACGGTGGTGAGCCTTCTGTTGATCTATGTCGTCGCTTTTTTCTCACTGGGGATACCGGTGATTGGGTTACCGTTTAGAAATGAAAGAGTAGGAGGGGTGCTTCTTCCCCTGTTTATTTCTTTGCCTCTCAAATCCCTGATGTTCGTAATTGGAAGTGTTCTTTTGTCTTCTTTAAAAAATCTTTTTTACTTCTAAAAGATTATCCCTTTGTGTCTGATCCCGCAAGGGCGATAATGATACGCATATCCGCAAGACTATGCGGATTGCGCATCCAAAGCCCTAAAACGCACATAAATTGCCATATAAAACATATGATACGGGTATAGCCGCACATTATGCGCCTATACCATCTGATGTGAGTTCGTTTACTTGCATATGGGTCCGGTACATTCTAGAGGAATGTACGATATAATCAATACGGATTCTATTCCTTAAAAGTTAGTTAAGGATGAGATTGCATTTCATTAGGGAAGGGATTCTACCAAAACCCTAATTCATGAGCATATAAATACATAGCTCATAAAACCCTAAAGGAACATTCATTCGTTTACTGATACGTAAACTAAAAGCATACAAATCTCTATCGTACGAACAAAGCTTCTTATGATCTCTAAAATACTTTTAGGTATGTATTGAACTATGAAACCTTCATGTCTTTGGGCCACTCAACCTCGTATGCTAGGTTGTTGGTGGACTCTCAAATCGACCACCCTGTCGGGATCGAAACGATACCGACGTGGGTTATCCATGACTAAGCGTCGGAGGTCCGAATGTTGTTAGTCCTTAACCCCTTTATGCACTCAAGCGTAGGTTCACCTTGACCCCGTGAAAATATGCTTGATCATTTGGCGCCATTCGTGGGACCGATTACATGAGCAAGGGATGACGAAATTCATAATAGATATAATTCGTTTTTATATTTTCAATAAAATATTCTTTGTTCATACTAATCGGTCACTTTCAGGTTATTTACCTAATTCAGATCAATGGCGGGAAACAAAGGTTCGAAGCCAACTTTCCAGGCATTCCCAGGTCAACGAACATCGGCGCAAACATCAAAACATGCATCTTTGACAGAAGGGAAAAAGGTGTTGAAACCCCATTCGACAGAAAATATCCAGATAGGGCCGACAAGTGCCGATGTGGAAAAAGCTGTTCCTCCGGCCACAGTAGGGATAGAAAGTGAGCGGCTATAGAGCGGTGGAGACGTGCCCCCAGCAGTAGAAACGGGCTATGCGCGCTTCAAAGAAACCGAAACGGGACGAATGAAGTCTCCGGAAAAAATAAGTTTTGGATCTCCAGACAACATGAGTTATATACGCTCTAAAGAAGCGGACGACGAATATGACTCCCCACCAAGTGGCGCCAGGCTAATGGCAAGAACCACGTATGTAGGAACAATCCCAATTATCACAACGGTGGAGCCGGAAACTCAAACTTTGAGGGTTACCCCGGCAAGTGCACAAGAAGAAATCAGAAGGTTGGGTTTGAGAAACCTAGATGGTTCGTATATTACAGTAGCGCCGCTTCAAGCAACAATGATTTATGCACCAGCCCAACCAAATGTGGATGGGATAATAAGAACTTAACAACAGGGTGAGTAGGGGGGTGCGCCTTATAATCCGCTGGAGCCTAGCAGCTCAAATAATTTTATTACACAATTCCAGCAAGTTGCGCCACCACATTTGGCGCAAGTACTTAACGAGCCAGCGCGATTTCAGGAGTTTATGCAAAACTGGTTTGCAGTAATGCAAGGGCATAAAGCAAGACAATCTTTAGAGGTGGCTCCCACTACAGAAAAATTCGCTGCACATATAGCGAATCACCCGTTCCCGCAAGCACCTGTAATACCGTTAACATTAGGAAGTTACGATGGGTTATCTGACCCTGATGACTTCCTACAAAGATTTGAAGGAACGGCAAGAACCCACAATTGGGGAGATGAGGTAGCATGTCATATGCTACCAATTGTATTGCAGGGAGTGGCAAGAGAGTGGTTCAATAATTTAACTCCTAGAAGCATAACAGGATATGCATATTTAAGATCCCGATTTTACTTAATTTTCATAGTCTGCGCACGCACAGAAGAACGCATGTGGAATGCCATGACATAAAGCAAAAACCCAAAGATTCTTTGGGTGAGATCATTGATAGATACACCAAAGAGGTGGCTAAAATACCAGATCTACCGGAAAGTCAAAAGGTGTCAGGGTTTATACACTGCCTGGATATAGAAAAGTACCTATCTCTGTGGCAGAGGCTGCGAAGAAAAGTTCCGCAAACGTTTGCGGAAGCATTAAAGAACACAGAATTGCGGAAAAAGCTACCTGGGCAAAGGTAATAATGATGATGATCACTATCGTGATCAGGGCCAGAGTTCTGGATCTGCGAAGATGTATAATAATAATAGCCACCTCAAAGGCGGAAGTTACCATAATATCAATAAGTATCGACGGTACAACAGCAGTAGAGGAGGAGATAGTTACCGGAACAAAAGCGTTCATGATGATAATTATGCAATAATAAAAGATCTCAGCAAAACGCCAAAGGAGATATTTGCAACTGAGTCAGTATGTAAAAAGTTCGAAGCACCAACACCACTACCCGATTATGCAAAAAAGGACAAAACAAAGTTTTGTGATTTTCATGTTGATTTCGGTCATGAAACTAATAAGTGCAGGCAGCTAATCGAGAGGGTGGTTGCAGAACTAAAAAAGGGAAGGTTGCAGCATTTGAAGAGATCGGCTAAAACAGAAGCCCAAAAGTCAAGACAGGAAAAAGAATTTCTGTGGCAAAAGAAAAGCGAACTAAAAGCGGGGGAAGCAGAAAAAACCATAAATATGGTAACAAGCGAAAAGGTGATAGCAAACGTGAGAAAGGTTAGAGATTGGAGAAAAGCAGGAAGCTCGTTCGATGCAAGTAAAAGGGACTGGTTGAATAGACCCGTGATAGTTATAGGCAAGGTTGGAGATCTCGTTTGGACTTTTTTAAGGAGATCTCGGTGTCTCGGAATAATCTCGGGGAGATCTCGGACGTTGACTTACGTTGACGTTATAGTTTTTTTAATAAAAATATACAGAAAAACATAAATATATGTATATTTATATACATTTTTCCGAGATTTTACAAAAAAATCCGAGAAATGAGCGAGAAAATCTTAGAAATTACGAATTTTACAAGAAAATCATGCAAATTAGCAAGAAAATCCGAGAAATCGTAGCTTTGACCAAGTTTGAACTCGTTGACTGAGAAATCTCGGGAGATGAACATCTCATCTCGGTTGCCTTCTAAAAACAAAATCTCGGGGGAGATCTCGGGGAGATCTCGAGAGTTTACACACTGGTTAAAGGATACATCAAAAGCTGCAATGAGGAACTCAAGGGATTGAGCGTAGATACTGGCTGTGGTACAGATGTAATGTATGAACATTGCTACATGACGCTGCCTATGTCAGTTAGGTCGCAATTGAACAAAAAAGCGGATGCTTTGTTTGGTTTTGCTGGTGAAATGGTTCCGTCATTAGGAACAATTAAAATTGGATTAGAACTACGAGATGACGTTAATGATAAAAAGAAAAGTGATGTTGAAATCGATTTCGCTGTAGTCCAATCAAAAGCTGAGCACAATGCATTGTTAAGCAGGAACACCTTGAAAAATTTAGGTGCCGTACCGTCGACAATACATGGTATGCTAAAATTCCCAACAAAAAGGGGAATCGTAACCATAAAATCAGAAGTGGATGAGAAGAACAGAAAGAGGTTAAAAGTTATGAGACAGAAAGAAAAAGATGTACAGTCAAGTGAACAGCGAATGACCCAAGAGGCGCTACACTCACAGGTATACAAATATTTCAATTCGATATTTCATATTGCAATGTCACAATTGTTAAGGAAAAATACAAGCACCAATTTGTATTTGAAATAAAATCGCTTACTTTAAAGATAGCAACAATTAAAATAAACGCTTAATTACGTAATTAGGGTGCATAAAAACTGCGTCGTGACGACCTGTTTTAAAAATATCATACGTTATTATAAGTTGCAGGGTTCGAAAAAACTTAGAAAAAATGTTGAGACGAACCAAAAAGTCAAAAGAAATTGCGGAAAAAAGATCCGCACTCACATTACTGGTTCAGTGAGATAGCGCCAACCAAGGAGTAAGAAAGAAGTCACACATGTAAAGGTCGAAAAATTACCTAACGCCAAAAAACGACAACTTGCTGTGCAAAAGCAAAATACAAGGGTGAACGCACAGATAAAGCACAAAAATAGCTTGCGCGCATCATCAAGAATCAGCATAATTGTAAAAAATGATGTGCCTAAAAGGCTTGATGTAAAGCAAAACGTGCATACCCGAATTTCTACTGACATCATTCAAACATGGTCGTCGGGAAGAGGTAAGTTGCATAAAATAGCAACAAAGTTAAATTTTTTTACCCTAATTGAAGTTGAAATTTATTCTCGGACATTATATCAGCAGGGGGTTTATGGCGTTTAAAACAACGACAACCAAATGAATGGCGGGACGAACACCGTAGAAGCAAAAACCCATGAAGATAGTCCGTGAAAAGATAAAGGGAAATGAAAAAGGAAAAAAAGCCACGAAAGCAACGACGGGTTAAAATACATGATGGCATTGCCACATCAAAAGCGGTAAGGAAAAACTAAAACCCAAGAAGTGATTGCATGGTGAATAACCCAGATAATGTAGTTATTGGGAAATATAATAAGGAGGGGTACAACGGCCAGAGACAAAATTGACATGATGCGCCTTGCATGCGTAAAAATAAAACGGCGCAAATGAGTAAAAGATAGCAACAGTAGGATTGATCACCCGGACATCTGTTGCAATTCTGTTATGTTTTTATTTCTGTCATTTGAATTACTTTTTAATAAATTGAATCATGCAATTTAAGCCTTTAATTTGTGCAGTTTGTTACTTATATGCCCCTAAAGCTGCACAGGGATGCACTCCTAATCCCAAGTGGCATAGTTTAGTTTGGTTACTAATACTATTTTTAATGGTAACAGTAGTAAAGCATTGGTTTGTTTCAAACGCTCGTATACCGTGCAAGACGGAGACTTGCAAAGTCATGACTATAAAATACAAGTTTGGTTACTTGTCCATTCCACGGACATTGGATTGTCCGGAAGACTCTTGAAATAAGCATTGGGTTGCTTATATAGACGGATTCGATATTGGTTTATCAATGCGTACAAATAATTTAAAAACTCAAGAGTATAATGTATATAAGCATTGGTTTGCTTTAAAGAATAAAAAGATTATACGCGTATAGAAGGGTCGCTCCCGTCATATGCGAATGACATTTGTTTCATTGCTATAATGCGCACATAAATGTAAATACACTGCTTACAAAATTGCAACGCATATAGCAAAATACATTCAAACTATTCATAAAACGATAGGAAGAGCAATGTTTATATTAAAATGCCTTTAGCAAACAGAAAATGTCTTATACTCAAATATTGTATAAGAAAAGGCAGATAAAATTCTACTCTTCCGCATATCATTTAAAATAAATACCTACTAATATACTAGGGGTGGCTTAATTGGAACAGTGCCCTACACTAAGGAGAATATACAATCCTCGCTCGCAGCGATCAGACGTATATCCCGCTTTGAAAACAAAATACATAAATATAGATAGGGATGCGAAACCCTTAAACTGCTGGGCCCATCCCTCACTGGCAAAAATACATGACAGTGGGAAGCGGGCAATCACTGCCCCTCCAACCCACCACCTAACAAATCATCGTCAACCACTTGACGAGAGGAAAAGTTCCGATTCTCAGCTAACTCCTCCAGACGAGGAATCCTTAAACTAGCTAAAACCGCACAGGCTTTCATCCACTTACCATCAGCATCCTCCACAAGCTCATTTGAAATTGGCATCGGAATAATATCCGGCACAGAAAGGTTTGACTTCACCACATCCCAAAAACGCGATCGCTCAAGCGCACGAGCAGCAATTATAGCCTTGCCAAACGAAACGCGAATACTCGGACAAGCCATAATGTTCTTTGAAATCTCAGGAAGACCGGACCGTAAGGTCGAGTACTCGGATTTCAGGCTCGAGTAGTCAGCTTTGAGGCTTGAGCATTCAGTGTGGAGACTCGCGCACTTGGCCTTCAGATCATCACGCTCGTTAAAAACTTTCTGGTGCTCCGCATTTAACTCCTCAAGCTGCTTTTTAAATTGGCAGTTTTCTGATGATGCAGTACCAAGCTGTAAGGACAGATGATTCACTTGCGACTCAAGATCAGCACGGACAGTTTCAGAACGCTTGATTTCATTCAGTAAACGCTGGCACTCACCCTCAAGATGGGTATTCCTGTCTTCCAATTTTAAACGGGCAGCAACCTCATGATGAAGCTGTTCCAAAATCTGTCGCTTCTCAGCATCAAGCTTGGCAAACTCCCTTTGCTCACGCGATAGATGTTTATGACCAAGAATTATGGAATTGGACTTTTGTTTCAAATGGCTGATATCTTTAGCAAGATTAAACATCGTAACTTGAGTATCAACAAACAGATCTTCCTCGGGGGAAAGACCTTCAAACTTAACAGCAAGATTAGAAGGAGCGCAGGCACCTAGATGAGAAAATTGTTGGGAAAAAGTGGGGACGGATATCTTGAAAAAATCCTCAAAATAGTCTAGATTCATGTCAGGGGATAAAGCAAAGCTGGTAGGAATATTGAGACGGGCACGTTTGTTGCGGCTTGTATCAAGTGAAGAGGCGTCGGAGTACAGGTTGGAGCGCCTTTGAAATGGCGGAAGTTCGCAGGAAACATTTGGATCTATAGTTGATTGATGGTGAACGAGAGAATGTGGAACTGTTTGGGATACTTGAGCTTCTGTAGCAGGGGCACGGTTGGCAGATTGCACCTCCTGATCAGTTTCCATCGGATTGCTAATATCTGCAACATAAAAAATTGCAATAAAATATATTCACAATAATAGTGAATGCAATATAAAAATGTTATAAAAAAGCGCACAAAAGACGCTAACCTATGATTGGCCTTTTTCCGGCCGCCTTCGAAGTTTCAACAGCAGAGGATCGCTGAATTTCGACGAAGGAAGATACGTCAGTTTCTCTCTCTTGACGCAGACTGATTGTTCTACGCTTGGAGGTAGCAGGAGCAGCTGGATTAGTCAGAGCCTTGATAATCTTGGGGTGCTCATCAGAATCAGTATCGTGAAGATCTTTCTGCCCATAGACAACACCATCAGATGTCTTCAAGAGCATGAACTCATTCAAATCCATCTCTGCAAATACATGAATGCATAAAAGTATGAGGAAAAGGAATTAAAAATATATACTATGTAATGCAGGTGCGAAAGGGATATACCCTTCTTATTTTTAATTATAACAGGACGTTTATCAGCGCGTGCCCAGTCGGTGGAAATGCAGCCAATAACTAAGGGGACATTGGGATAAACGCGAGATGGAAGCTAAAGGTTAAGGCAAGACTTATAAAATTTGTCCTCCTCGGCAGGAATCGACAAAGGTTTGTTTTTCTCCCCTTTCTTGCCAGAGTACCAGATAAGAATGCTGTTAAACTTTTCGGAAATGCAAGTAGCTTTAACAAAGAAAAAATATTTTTTCCATGCCCCCTTCACGCCCTGTTTTGGGGTAACACAAAACCTGGAAACATTGTCAAACGAGTACCAGCTCTCGTCGCTCATGGAGGCACGAAACAGATTGGTAAAAATAGCCAAAGAGGGCTTCTGACCGTTGGCGCGGCACCACATCTCAAAAATAGAAACGCGATTGGCACCATACGGGTGAAGTTGGCTAATACCGATAGAATAGTGATGAAGAACGTCCATAAAAAAAGGGGTTGGCGGAATACGGGTGTTACCGAGTTCCATTACTTTCTTGTATACGGCAACCATTAATTCCGGTGGTTCATTAGCCCGTTGACCACTCAAAGGGGTAATCGGGGAAAATTGCTCAAAGGAAGGATATTGTTGAACGATTCGACGAATCTCCGATTCGGTAATTGACGACTCTATATCCTTAACGTTTTTGTCAGAAGACATGGTGGATCGATGTAAGATTTAAAAAAAATGCAAATAAAAGATGGAAGGAAAGAAAGCACGGACCTTCAGGTGACTGATTACAAATGGAAAAGTAAATGGCTGCCGAAAAACAAGCAAAATTTGAAATTCAAAAAGGAGCGTGTAAAAAACCCAAAAAAGGTAATTTGCCCATTTATAGGCAAGTATAAGTGAAAATGACACGAATAATTCTTCAGCGTACACGTGTCACTATCTACGGAAGTTAACAATCGGCGTATAATAGCAACTTTGGGCAGTTGCATACGCTGTCATCATTAATTTAGGATAAATAGTGACAGCTGTTACCTCGAGTGAAGGAATTACAGTCGAAAAGATAGTTTTTCAACTATAGGAATATATTGCATTAAATGCAAACGGCGGTTGGATACACATACATGCATATAATGTCCTGTATATCTTACCTATATGTTAAAATACACAATCCTAGGATCCGAGGTAATTATTGGGAATTATTGGTGATATTATTTTATTATTTTAATTCGAAGCTATACACTTATTGGCATTGTATATAACATCGAACTGGGGGGACTTAATGATACGCATATCCGCAAGACTATGCGGATTGCGCATCCAAAGCCCTAAAACGCACATAAATTGCCATATAAAACATATGATACAGGTATAGCCGCACATTATGTGCCTATACCATCTGATGCGATTTCGTTTACTTGCATATGGGTCCGGTACATTCTAGAGGAATGTACGATATAATCAATACGGATTCTATTCCTTAAATAACGAAAGTTAGTTAAGGATGAGATTGCATTTAATTAGGGAAGGGATTCTACCAAAACCCTAATTCATGAGCCTATAAATACATAGCTCATAAAACCCTAAAGGAACATGCATTCGTTTACTGATACGTAAACTAAAAGCATACAAATCTCTATCGTACGAACAAAACTTCTTACGATCTCTAAAAGACTTTCAGGTATGTATTGAACTATGAAACCTTCATGTCTTTGGGCCACTCAACCTCGTATGCTAGGTTGTTGGTGGACTCTCAAATCGGCCACCCTGTCGGGATCGAAATGATACCGACGTGGGTTATCCACGACTAAGCGTCGGAAGTCCGAATGTTGTTAGTCCTTAACCCCTTTATGCACTCAAGCGTAGGTTCACCTTGACCCCGTGAAAATATGCTTGATAAGGCGATTGTTCCTAAGGAATACAAAGATCCCATTATTTTCATTCCCAAAGATGATGCTTTGTTTAGAAGGATTTGCAAGCATCCCATCATTCCTTCTACTTACCCAGATGCTATACTTTTTAAGTTAGGGATGGCACCCAGATGGGAAGAGGGTACTGCCAACCCTGTGTTTTTCTATGGGGAACATGGTATGTTTCGTTTGTGTCTTTTGATATAACTGATTACCTTTCTAACTGCTTACGTTTTTCTGCTATGTTTGTCTACAGAAATGTCTTTGAGAAACGTTGTTAAAGCTCAAGGGGTGAAAGAATATACCGTTGTTGTTCAAGCTAGATCGACCGTTGTTAAGGATGTTGGATCTCCTACATGTTCCGGGTTTATGGAGATATCAACAAACCGAAGACTGATCATGGTGAAGTGAGTTCAACCAAGGTGAAGGGCAAGGAAAAGTCGAAGCAAGTTGAAGCTCCTATTGATGTGGATACCCCAGATAACCAGCCTATTGCTTCTTTGGCAACGAGTGTTGGGGCTAGAGTGGTGCAACGCCATAAAGCTAAAGGCGTGATGAAAAGAAAGGCGCATCCTGACATCTCTTATGTGAAGAAGTAAAAGTTTGGTCATCTTCAAGATGAAGAGAGTGATGAGATCGTTGCTGCTAACCCTTTATTTGGTATGTTTTGCTTCATTTAATGCTCCGTCAGTTACTCCATTTTGGTTATTATTTATTCCTCTGTTTGTTTCTTGCAGATCTGCCTGTGTACTCTGAAGTTCTTGGTCCCGGCAATTGCTTTGATCTTATTAACGGTCTCGTTCCTGATAACTGGGGAAATTCTTTCGCTAATGACATGAAGAGTTTCCATGATGTTTTTTCTGTTATCAATTTCCAGGCTACTTCTATGGGACATATTGCTTCCTCTCTTTTGCAGAAACGCAATGCCGAGCTCAAGTCCCTGAAGGAGCATCATGTTGCTATGAGTGAAAGAATTAAGAAGCTTGAGAGGGAGATATTGATGGCCCCTTGCTATGAGGAGGAGCTGAAGGCTGATCGTGATGAGATTACAAGTTTGCAGAAGCAGGTGAAGGTAAGCGAGGTGCAAAAGTTGGCCTTGTCTGATGAGTTGAAAGACTATAAGAAGCGATGTGAGGAGTTGAAGTCCGATTACTCTCAAGTTGTTTCTAAGGTTATTCCTCATGCTTGTAACCAATTACTAAAGAGTGCAGATTTTGGACATCTTTTTGGTGATGTGGTGTTGGCCTCAAAGGTTCAGGCTAGGTGCGATTTGATAGGAGACTTGGTAAAGAAGGGTGTTGTACAACTTGGTGACATTACCATGTCTAGTTTCATCTGTGTGTAGACATTACCATGTCTAGTTTCAAGTTTGTAAACATCATGCTTAAGTAACATTCATCGTAAGTTAGGCCACGAGATTTGTGAAAAGCTTCGTAATAATATACACTTATCATGAGCACTTGATTATAAAGCTTTAACCTTTGCGTGAGTCGAGCACACGTCTTTAGTTTACCCTATCATGGCGCTACACCGATCAAGTGTACGAGTAACAACATAATAGACACCTGTTATGTTTAGGTGAGGTTTTTCAAACCTAACGGTACTGATGTGCTGGATCGAGACCTTTATTTATGAACGGATTTGAGTTGTTTTGTTACACGAATTGATTTATTGTATATGTGGTATTTTATTGAATTCAGGTTGATTTCACACATATATAGGCAACTAGTCCTATCCGTGTAGTTTAGTTTGTCGGTAAATCCGATTCGTTCCACAGGGAGATGGAGTGTTTAATGGTTTTTTCAATAGTCTTTGATGTCAAACTTAATTAAAGGGGATTTTGGATTAGGAATTTATAATATAACAGTAATAGAAAATAACCTAACTAATTTCATAAATAAAATTACAAGATTACAATAAATAACTTAAAAAGGAACTAAATGAAATTATGCTAATTATGATGCATTAATTATATTACTAGATGGTAATTAGTAAAATAGTAATTTTTAATAAAACTATATGTTTAGAATTTTGTTTTGAGTAATTATAATATAAACTTATTTAAATTAACTAAATGACAAATTTTAATTATATTAATATAAATTATTAGGAATACTAATTTAACTAATTACAAACTAATTATAAATTATAAACTTTTAATTAACACTAATTATAAGGTTAAAACATGTATTAAGGTATTTTATAATAACTAATATTAATTATATAGTAATAACCTAAATATAAATAATTAAATAATTAAAACCCTAATTTTACCCTAACTGGTACTGTAGCCGCGTTATTACCTTACGCGTTTCGCGTATTTATACGCGTATCGCGTATAATTTAAAACCTACGCGAATTGTGTGATTCTGATCGTACAGTTTGATTTACAGGCATACGCGTTTCGCGTATACCATACACGATTTGCGTATGATATATAAACTGTGACAAACAGTCTGTTACGGATTTAAATGTTTTTATGTATTGTTTTTATATTTTAAAATAATAATTCGTAAATAATGATAATAATACGTTTACAAGAAATAATAATGGGATAAATGGGAGTGTTTACTTAAATGTGTCACTCCTAGGTCCATGGATTGTTTTGAGTTTTAAGCCTTATTAAAATGTTTTAGTATTAAACTTTATATTTTTCTTTCGAAAAAATATAAGGTTACAACTAACTAAAATAAATCTAATTTTCATCGGATTCTATTTAGATAGCTACTATTCCCTAAGTATTTAAATTGAGACCTAGCCTAGTTTTGACTTTCGCCAATACCCAAATTATAACGGTTTCCCTTTTTATAATTTCACTGTCATGTACTTATTGATATTACCCAAACCACCGAAGTTTATTTCTAAATTGGTGTTAATAACTTATCCATAAATTCGTCTAGATCATTTTAATGTTGAAGCTTAATTTATGTAAATAAAAACAACTTTCGTTATTTAAATTTAATAAATTAAGTGGCAAGAGTTAAATACCTAATTACACAATAATGGTTCTTTTAACTAGGCTCAATATTAAAAATACTAAAGTTACATTTTAACTTTTACAATTGATAACAATCCATTTCACTAGGGGCTCTACATCTAAGCAAACAATATGAAAATTTAGCTATTCATTACGCTAGGGTAAACATAAAAATATGGATATGCAAACATAATAACAACGATAATTTTAACAGAGTAAACTTACTAAAATATCTTCACTTTCATTAACTTCAAACGGTAGAAAATTACAATAATAACACCCCTTTCACGCGTACAATAACACCCTTAATCACGAATAATACACCCTTAATATTTGAAACTATCCTAAATATTGAACCTTGAGATTAAAATGAAAATGATACAGAGTACTAAAAATAAATGAAAATAATTTGTATGTGTGTATATTAATTGTCTCCCCTTGCTTTCAACATGTACTCCGTATTTATCATTGAGAAATAGTAGTAGGTGAAGCTTAATTGGTTCCTTGCTGTAGCACAATTCAGAAAAAGAATTGATTTTTAAACACAAAAGCAGCCGCCCCATTTCAGTTTCATGATTAACTCGGCCTAACATTACGCGTTTCGTGTAGAGGTCACACGATTCGCGTAAGGCTAAATTACTACGCGTTTCGTGTAGATCTACACGATTCGCGTAAGAGATAATGGCAGTTTTCTTTATTTTTCTTTTTCGTTTGTTCTATGTTGACCTCGTATCGACGTGTAACATTTTGGATGACTTGTTGTAACCTTTTTTCTTTAGTTTTCTTCGTTCTTGAATTCGGATGAACGTTTCCTCGATATATTTGATTTAAACTCATCGTTTATCGTCTTTTCTTCCAACTTCACTTCTATGTTTACTTTAATCATTTTTCTCGTGAAATGCGCATTGAATGTCTTTGTAGATGGTAAAAACCTATGAAATATAAGTGATATTGCATTGAATAATATGTATGTTTAGAGCAATATCAAAATACCCCACACTTGAACGTTGCTTGTCCTCAAGCAATTACATCTTTGAACAGAATCGGAACATTATATATATCTTTATTATCGAACATTAGATCACACAACACACACTACACGAAATGAAACACACGCTATATGAAATATATTACACAACACAGTATTTATTGGATCACACGCACACGAAACGAAATTCTGACAACAGAAACAAACATGAAACTCGTGATTAGGGTTTAAAAATTTGGATCCTTAGGGAAAATTGGACCTTGTGAAAACGTTTTATGATTTTATAAAATGTCATGATAGTTTTTACACTAGACACGTTTTCCGATTTTAACCTCAAATTCCGGTTGAGGGTAACTGAAAACCGAAGTCTCAGTCGGCGATTAGCAAGCTATTCGCCCCCATGATTGTAGTATCATGGAACTTGAAGCTGAATGTCCAAAAAATGGTTTTACACAAATATAATTCATAAAATAGCATAAGTTTTAGAACAAAATTATATCGTGTCCAAATATCATCGGTGAACCATGAGTTTGCACACCTCAATTTGTTATGGCATATGTATGTTGACCGCGGTCAAACATAGATGCGGTTAATCTTTACGGAGATTATCCATCTGGGGATTAGATTCATTAGTCTTAAAAGCTAATTTGCATTGTGCCCCCCATTGTACGAAACATATCCTTCTCATGGTTAGGATAAGTCTGACCACCAAAAACCCTGTTTGATGCTGAGGTTAGGTGGATTTCTAGCCGATTTTAGGGATGACTTTACAAGATTTTTCGTCAACCTACAGCTGTTCTGGACTACATCTTCTAACATAAGTTAGCAAGTGTGTCAATTTGGAAGACTTTACTTCCTTACGGGATGGACTTGATTCATCCTCTATTACTCGTAATAATGGAATATTCAGGTTTATACGTTCCAAAGCAATGATATCTGCAATAACTTCATAGAAACATGTGATATATGGTTCTCAACATAAGGTTTTATAAATTATTGTTATACTTGGTTTTCTTTTATAGGTTTTAAACAAATAAACTTATGCATTTTTAATGTATTGAGACGATAATTTCGGTTTTTGACACCTATGCTTTAATCGCTCGTAGTTACCTTAAAAATTTATTTGTTATATTTGTTTAAAGATTTTCAAATTTTCATAAAAACCAATAACTTATAAGTTCTCGAGAATTTATATATTCCCACCCCACACTTAAGATTATGTAATGCCCTCATTACATAAAATCAGATAATAATGTATAAATTTGAGAGGACAAAAAGTGTAGAATATTTGGAACTTCCTTTGTTAACCGATTTGGATTTTCAAATTGTTTTACCTATGATTTTATCCAACGTTTGTATCACAATGTAATTCGATGTTTCGTTTAGTCTAATTGTATTTTCTTCTGTACCTGTCAAAACCATGTAAAAGCACACAAAACATGGGGTTGTACATCAATCGTACAAAACAATTTTACCCCACACTACTTTCTTGCTAATATATAATAAAACATAAGAAACATAAAAGTATTAAAACACACCATACAATAACGTTATTACACACCATAAAAATAAAAATGTTTAAAACAATAGAACTAGTCAAATGGGCTCCAAAATGGTCCTCCTCGTTCGCCCTCCTCCTGTTGCTGTCGCTGCCGTTGCTCGTTTAGGCGTTGTTCCTCGTAGAAACGCCTATATGCATCCTGACTCGCGGCTATGGTGGCGTTATGGTCATATGGTGGAGGTAGAGGGTCATTGGGTGTCTGCCATGGGGGATATGATGGAAAGGCTGAGGGTGCGTAAGCTTGCGGGTTAGACACGTATAGATATGCCTGTTGGTGCGCCCACTCTAATTGATTTCCCATTCCCCTCTGATCATATCGGATGTTGGACAACATATTATATTGATCTAGCTGGGTATGCCTAATGTCCCCTAATTGCCGAGATAAAGCAGTGTACTGATCTTCTGATCTCGCTCCCCAGTTTTGATATGAATTACGTACATCTAAACTCAATGCGTTAAACGAGTTTTGGAGCATATCGAAATCAGAAGTACCTGTATGAGACGAGCTAGCCTGATCTGTCTCTCTGCGTCTCCTCCTAGCTTCCCTCGCGGGTTCATCATCCTCCTCCATAGGTACGTGAGTAGCAACTTCCTGTTGCCTTAAACTACGTACCCCACCCCTTACACGTATAGCCTTAGCTGTCCTATACACCTCCAATCCCAAATTACGAACCGGTTGATCTATTGGTTGGATTGGAGGGTCAAATTCGTTCGGGTCGAGACCGAACCAGGCTGCCAAACATGTGACATAGTGACCCCCCGACATGTCACTGGATCCTCGAGCACCCTTACCAAAGTGGGCTAAAAAGTAGGCCACTCCATAGGGTATACTAATAAACGTATCCCTATCTCTGATTGCATCCAAATACCAAAGGTTAACATAATTAATCTTATCTGTATTAAGGAATGCCCTTTGGTTAATTGTGTTCGCTATAAATTTATGAATTATTCGATAGCGAACATCAGTGATCTTAAGGTATGATTCTTGGCCTGCTACATAAGTATTCTTTTGGGAAAAAGAGCGCCAGACACTCAAAGAATCATAATCTCCTGTATACCTAGCTCCTGTAAAAATATATTCCCAAAAACCTGGAGCATTCATCTCATTACCGTCATAAATCCCTAAGGCCATAGTCATGTCGCCTAGGGACATTACTCTATCTACACCACCCAATCTAAATTGTAGGAAACTAGTATCTTCGATATTTTCCGGGTGTATATTCATCCTAACGGTAGAATAAAATTCTAAACACCATTCTCTATATACAGGAGAATTTAACCTAAACAATCTCTCAAAGTCATTATAATACCTAATTTCCCCAAATTCATTCGTGAAACTTTGGGTTAAAATTTCCCTTATCGGTGTATCTAAGTTGACTGGGTCTCCTAGGGGATCCCAATCAACAACGTAAACTGGAGAGATGGTTCGATTTACCAGAATGAGTAAATCCTTAACTTTTTGCACCCTTTGATGTAATTCGTTAGGAAATTGCAGGATCGGGTGTAGGTTCAAGAGTTGTTGTTCCATTTCGGGGGTAACTTGATCTTGTGCTTGTTGTTGGTTAAATGCCCTCATTCTAAATGGTCCCTGCATAACATTTTAAAACAAGAAAATCATCCCAATAGGATGTGTTAATGTTAGCAAAGAGTCTAAATTCAACCTACAAACTTGTTTTCAACACCACATGAATCAATTTATTTCAACAACTTTGGAATTTTTAGTTCTATGATTCAAAACAAAGCAGAAACAAACCAAAAATCATAAATCAAAAATCAAGTTTCATATGCAAAGTTTAATTCACAAGTGAAAACACGCAATTTATCTAAGTGTATCTAATTCAACTCAATCACATTGCGTGTATTTCAACTTCTAAACAATCCTTAATAGCATTAAAGTTCATACTTGATTCATTAAAATGAACTTGCAAAAAAATTAACAAATGTAGGCTAAAATTAAAAATCACACAGTTAAACAATCAAAATCATGTTCAAAAGTTCTAACTACTAACAAAACACTCAAAAACAACTAATTACAACCAAAATAACACACCTCATTATCAATTTCCTAATTTTCCCCAATTTTGTATAAACCCTAATTTTCAATAACCAATTAAACATCATTTTTTTATGCTAATCGGGTTTATTATCCTACTAACAACATAGATATAGCATTAATCAAGCAAAATTCAACAAAAACATGCATATAAATCGGATTAAAGCTATAAAGAAAAATAATGAAAAACTTGAAGAACACTAAGTAAAATGGGTTTAGGACCCTTACCAATCTAGGCATGTTGAAAGATTGAAGAATTGGAGAAGATTGGAAGTGTTAATTTAAGTTTTTGGGTGTGATTTTCGGGTTTTTGTGTTTTCTTCTCGTCCACAGCAGAAAAAAATTGAAAAGAGTGTGTAAAGAACAGACTGCTGCCCGTCTGTTATGTTCAACTATTTTTGACCTTACGCGTTTCGCGTAAGTCTACGCGTTTTGCGTATGCTTTGAATTCCACGCGTTTCGTGTAGGTCTACACGATTCGCGTATGCTTTGTCTGTAAATTTTTAATTTTTTTTTTATTTTTATATAACTTAAAATCAATTGAATTTAAAAATATCTTTTATAAATTTATATTTGTAACGGAAATTCGGTTGTTAGACCTGATCTTAATCCGTTTATAAATTTTTAATTTCAATACATGTTTTAATAATTTCAATTTATAAAATTCAATCCATTAAAAGTTAAAGTTTTTAATGTTTTTCGAAAACAAATTTAAAATAAAATAAAATAAAAACACTCTATTTTTGTGTTAAAATTATTAACATTTTTAATTTTAAAACAAGTACATGAAAAATAAAAATTACACAAATTAAAATACACTCTATTTTTTTTTATACCCCTAAATCAACTAATTTTCAAACTTAAAACTTTGTTTCCTATCGATTAGGTAGAGATAAATTCGGTCGTCAAACCTATCATTATCCACGACAAAGATTTACAAGTTATATATTTTTACGGTTATTGATAAAAAGGTATATTTTTTTCAATCTACTATAGACTTTTAGAATTTAACAAAAAATAATTCTGTGCAATTTTGAAGAATGAAAATTCAGTTGTGACACCTAACATTTTCATTTTCAAAGAAACAAGTTAAACTCAAGGCGTTTCACCTTCAATTTAGTAGAAAGGATTTTTATTTTTTATTTTGTTTTCGTGGTTTACTATTTAACAGATATCTTATGAATCCAACAAGAAATTTCGTGCAATTTGAAAAACGATAATTCAGTTGTAACACTTAACATTTATCGTTTTTAATGAAAACATATTGAACTCAAGGTTCATCACTTTTAAATGGTAGACCGTTTTAATAGAACATACAACAAACAAAAACAAACCAAACACACCAAAACATTACACACAAAAAATGCACAAACACACAATTGGCGAGAAAAAGATTTAAAGAGTGAATCCTCGTTGGCTCGCCTCGTAGTGGAGTCGCATTATTTCGCTCCCCATTGCTTCGTAGGCGTAACCTCGCTGGTTTAAGAGGTTTTCTTCTGCATATTTTAAAGGCCCTTCTCGGCATAAGGTTACGTACTCTTAATTAGAGTCCGTTTGGTTCTTTGGGCAATCTCCGGAGTGAGTCGGTTTTCCACATTTCACACATTTACCCAAATGACGTGCTCGACGCCTTTTAGCTGATTTAGATTTTCCTCTTGCATAGTTTGTCTCATTTAGTTTCTGTCTTTCTTCTTTCCTCGCCTTATCGCATCTTTTCTTAATATCTAACACCACATCCCTCGGTAAAATCTTATCGCACTTTAAAATGAAATGGTTGTAGATATACTGACTGCGCATCTTGAAATTACACAATAAAAACAAAAAGAAATTAAAAAGGTAGAATGGAGGGAGAAGACTAGTTCTTTAGGGTCTGCTAGGGAAAGACCAATCTAACCCCACTCTTAAAGATAAGAATAAAAATCGAGAATGGAGTTTAAAACCTTAGAGTTACCCTGAATTTATTTGTCCTTACGGTAGAAGGTGGTTTCGTCTCTTTCCGTAGTATTGATTACTTCAAAGTATAACTTGAGTCTGTGTCCGTTCACTTTGAAAGTTTCACCGTCTTTACCATACAACTCTGCATATCCAGATGGAAAAACCTGTTTTATTATATATGGCCCAGTCCATCGGGATCTAAGTTTACCAGGTGAAAACTTGAAACGTGATTGGAATACCAATACTTTATCCCCTTGTTCAAATTCTTTCTTTTTTAATCGTGCATCGTGCCATACTTTAGTTTTTTCTTTATATGTTTTAGAATTTTCGTACGCTTATAATCTTAATTCATCTAGTTCGTTAAGTTGTAATAACCTATTTTCTCTGGCTTGTACAAGGTCAGTATTACATTCTCTCATAGCCCAGTATGCCTTGTGTTCAACTTCAACAGGTAGATGACACGCTTTACCGTATACAAGTCTAAATGGTGTGGTACCTATTGGTGTTTTATATGCAGTCCTAAAAGCCCACAACGCGTCATCTAACTTGCGTTGCCAGATTTTAGGGTTGTTATTAACCGTCTTCTCAAGTATGCGTTTTAAGGCACGATTCGTGTTCTCCACTTGACCACTTGTTTGCGGGTGGTACGGAGTAGAGAAACGATGAGTTACGCCATACTTCTTCAACACCTTTTCAAGAAGGTTGTTGGTAAAATGTGTTCCTCGGTCGGATATGAGCACTTTTGGGATTCCGAAGCGTGAGAAGAGATTTTTCAAGAAGTTCACCACCACCCTAGCATCATTTGTAGGTAAAGCTTTTGCTTCAGCCCACTTGGATACATAGTCAACGGCTACTAGTATGTACTTGCACTTATGTGAACTTGGAAAGGGTCCCATGAAATCGATTCCCCAAATGTCAAAGATTTCACAAACTTGGATGCCGGTTTGAGGCATCTCATCCTTTTTCGTGATGTTACCCGTTCGTTGGCATGCGTTACAAGTCCGAACGAAATCATGGGCATCTTTAAAGATCGTGGGCCAATAAAAGCCCGATTCAAGGATTTTTCTTGCAGTGTGGTTTGGTCCGAAATGACCGCCGGTTGGCCCTTGATGGCAATGCTCAAGAATTTGTTGAGCTTCTTTTCCGTACACACAACGGCGAATTATTTGATCCGCACCAACACGAAATAGGTCTGGGTATTCCCAGAAATAAGACTTTAAATCCGCAAAGAATTTCTTCTTTTGCTGATAAGTAAGTCCTTTTTGTAGAATGCCTGAAGCAAGATAGTTTACAAAATGGGCAAACCATGGGATTTCAGATTCTTTTTCAACCCTCATTAGAGATTCGTCAGGAAATGTGTCCTTGATGATTGTGTCATCAAGTTTATCTAATTCGGGGTTTTCAAGTCGGGATAAATGATCGGCAGCTAGATTCTCAGCTCCTTTCTTGTCACGTATCTCAATGTCAAATTCTTGAAGTAAAAGAACCCAACGTATGAGACGATGTTTTGCATCTAGTTTCGAGAATAAATACCTAAGTGCCGAATGGTCCGTGTAAACAATGGTCTTGGACAACACCAAATATGACCGAAATTTATCAAATGCATAAACAACCGCTAGGATTTCTTTTTCCGTGGTGGTATAATTAATTTGGGCTCCCGTTTAGAGTTTTACTTGCATAATAAATCGGAAGAAAATGATTATCGGGACGTTGTCCTAAAACAGCACCTAAAGCATAGTCGCTTGCATCACACATTAGCTCAAATGGCATACTCCAATCTGGAGATACCATAATGGGAGCTTGTGTGAGTTTTGACTTTAGAATCGAGAATGCATTCTCGCAATTAGAATCGAAGTCAAATGGAGCATCCTTTTCAAGAAGTTTGGTCAATGGGCGGGCGATTTTAGAAAAATCTTTGATAAATCGCCTATAGAATCCTGCGTGACCAAGAAAGCTTCTAATTGCTTTAACATTTGATGGTTTAGATAGCTTAGAGATAACTTCAATTTTAGCTTTATCTACCTCTATTCCCGCACGAGATATTTTGTGACCAAGTACAATGCCCTCTTTCACCATGAAGTGGCATTTTTCCCAATTTAGGACCAAGTTTGCTTTCTTACATCGGATAAGCATACGTTCAAGATTGAAAAGACATGATTCAAAGGAGTCTCCAAACACGGAAAAGTCATCCATGAAGACTTCCATACAATCCTCTACCATATCATCAAAGATTGCCATCATGCACCTTTGAAAGGTTCCGGGTGCATTGCATAAACCAAACGGCATGCGGCGATAGGCAAAGGTACCGAAAGGACAAGTGAATGTGGTCTTTTCTTGGTCGTTGGGATCAATTGGTATTTGGAAGTAACCAGAGAAACCGTCTAAAAAGCAATAATATTCTTTTCCCGCTAATCGTTCAAGCATTTGATCAATAAAAGGTATCGGGAAATGATCCTTTCTAGTGGCATCATTTAGACGTCTGTAATCAATACAGACTCTCCAGCCGGTAACTGTTCTAGTTGGGACGAGTTCGTCCTTTTCATTTAATATAACGGTTGTACCCCCCTTTTTGGGTACTACTTGTACTGGACTAACCCATGGACTATCGGAGATGGGGTAGATTAACCCGGCGTCAAGAAGCTTGACGACCTCCTTTTTAACAACCTCTTTCATGTTGGGATTTAGCCTGCGTTGTCTTTGTACTACGGGTTTGTAGTCATTCTCAAGGAGAATTTTATGTGTACAATAAGACGGGTTTATTCAGGAATGTCGGTTGTTTTCCAGGCTATAGCCTTTTTATGGGTTTTTAATACAGAAATTAGCTTATCCTTCTCATTATCTGAAAGATGTGAAGCAATAATTACTGGTAATTGAGATGTACCTTCGAGATAAGCATACTCCAAGTGTTTGGGTAGCTCTTTAAGCTCTAGTACGGGTGGTTCTTCTAAGGAATTTTTTATACGAAATCTATCTTCATTTTTGATTTCCTCAAACGATTCCTCTTCCATGGGAATTTCTTCTATTATGGTCTCGTCATCCGTGACCACCTTCATCAACTCATCAAAATCTTTATCAATATTGAAGTATTCATTCTCACTTACCGGGGCTAACCCCGGGATATCAATTTCAAGTAGCTCCTTCAATTCATTCTCGACACAAAGATCTATAACATCAATTTGAAAACTAGAGTCATCGGTAGAAGTGGGTCTTTTCATGGCTTTGTCAATGTGACAAATTATTCTCTCGTTTCCCACACCTAGACTCAATTGTTCTTTTTGGACATTAATGATAGCATCTGCAGTGTTTAGGAAAGGACGTCCTAAAATGATAGGAACTTTTGTGTCCTCTTGCATTTCTAGAATAACAAAGTCGACGGGAAAGATAAGTGAGCCAACTTTTACAAGTATATCCTCGGCTATACCTATGGGAGTATCAAATGATTGATTTGCTAATCGAATACCCATCTGGGTTGGTTTTAAGTCTCCTAAGTCAAGTTTTAAATATAATGAGTAAGGCATTAGGTTAACACTTGCACCTAGGTCGGCTAGTGCATCGTACACCACCGAATCACCCATCATACATGGTATGATAAAACTACCAGGGTCTCCTAATTTTGGAGGTACATTTTGTTTCTTTAAGATGGCCGAACATTCCTCATGGAGGAATGTGGCAGAAACGTCGTGGTATTTACCCTTCGAGGATATGAGAACCTTTAAAAACTTCCCGTAATTGGGCATATCCCTAAGAACCTCCGCGAGTGGCATGTTAATGCTAATTTGCTTAATCATGTCCGCAAATTTCTCATATCGCCTTGCGAGTCTGTCTTTTTTTAATGCTTTTGGGTATGGAATAGGTTCCTTATGCACCTTTACTGTTGGTTCTTCACTTTTCTTTGGTATGACCTCAGGTGGATCATCTTTCTCTTGTTCTTTGTCAACTTGCTCATTTTCATCAACCGGAATTTGTAAAACAGAAGGACATAAAGGAACTTCCGGGGACTTAAGAGTCTCCGGTTTAGTAGTTAAACCACTTCTAGTAGTTATAGCATTTACATCCTCGTTCCTTGTTTGGGGGTTGTTGGGATTCACTTGAGTATTTGAGGGGAGAGTACCTGGTGGTCTCTCTGATAGTAACTGTGATATCCTTCCAACATTCCTTTCTAAGTTTTGTATTGTGGCTTGTTGATTTCGGATTTGCTGAGTTTGGAGCTCTGCATTTTGCTCGTGCTTAACCATAAAATCTCTTAAGAGATCTTCTAAACCAGATTTCCTCTCAGGTTGAGGTTGCATAATTGCTAGTGGTTGTGGCTGATTGTGTTGGAAATTATTTTGATAATTTCGTTGAGGTTGATTTCGGTTATTATAGCCTGGTGGCGGATTTCTTTGATTTTGATTTGGGAAATTCCGGTTATTTTGGTAACCTGGATTTCCTCCTTGATGGTTATTATTATTTTGATAGTTATTATTATTTGATCCTGAAGGTCCTCCTACTTGATAGCTGTTTATAGGAGGATATTTTCGGTTGTTTGCTTCTATAGCTGGAAAATCACTGAAGTTCATTTCACCTTTTCGTAAGTAACCTAAGAAATTTGCTTGTTCTTCCATTGTACTTTGATCACAATCTCTAGTAAGATGGGGACCTTGGCACAGTTCACATCCTACTCTGATAGCATGCATTTCCTTGGTTACTTTCTCGATTTGCCGTGCTTGATTTGCTATTTGAACTTTTAAAGAAGCAATTTCATCATTGCTTTCAATACTAGCAACATTTGATGATCTAGAGAATTCTATTTCTTGATGCCAATTATGGGAATGGGAAGCTAAATCAGCAATGATTGTGTGAGCGTCTTCAGGTGTTTTCTTCATGATCGAACCTCCGGCTGCAACATCTATATCTTTTCTAGTTGCCACATTGACTCCTTTATAGAATATCTGGACCTTTTGGAATGTATTCAACCCGTGTTGAGGACATATTCGAAGCATTTTATTGAATCGGGTCCAAGCTTCATAAAGAGTTTCATTAGGCTTTTGTTTAAAGTGATTTATGTCACTTTGTAATTTTGCTGCTTTTGAAGCAGGAAAGAATTCTGACAAAAATTTATCCATCATATCATTCCAGTTTTCAATATAACCTTCTGGTAATGAGTCTAGCCAATCTCTTGCATCATCTTTTAAGGACCATGAAAAGATTTTTAAACATGCAACTTCATCGGTGACATCTTTGATTTTGAAAAGCTTGCAAATGCTTACAAACTTACGAAGATGCTCGTTAGCATCCTCATTTGGGGCTCCACCGAATTGACATGTATTAGTCACCATGTGTAAAAATTGACCTTTTATTTCAAAGCCATCACTCATCGTGGGTTGGATGATTGCGTGGCCTTGACCTTTTCTTGTGGCCTTCATTAATGCTTCCATCGTTTGATTTGTATCAGCCATTTCTTCTTCTTCTTTAATAATCGGCTCTATGATTGGTTGAATTATTGGTTCAGAGTCGGATTCTAAGAAAAGTGACTCTAAATTTTTAGCAAGAGATTCTACTTCTTGAGCTCTTAAGCGTTCGTGGAATTTTCTTTCGGGTTCAGGATGTGAAGGAGTTAATTCAGCGTTGGAGGAACGTAAGTTCATACATTAATTTCTATTATGAGATCACTTCACTAAAGGTTTATCTAGGGTTACCTATTTGTTTATCTTTTTTTAGGGTTTTTCGGTGTTAAAATTACTAGTACTTCCTATTTCTTTTTGTTGTTTTTGTCCTTTATTAATTCTTTGAGGTTCCGGATTAAGTTTAACGAGTTTAGGATTGAACGGATCATACAATTTGGGAAATTGTACAAAGAATTAAAGGATTTATTCAAAAACTTTGAACTTTCTTGGAAATGAATTTCCTCGAGAGTATCGAATAACATAAAAACAATGATAAAAACCCTTAAACAAACAGATTTTCCTTCTGATTTTGCCCACGTTTCGAATAGCCAAAAGATGCAGCAGAGGGGCAGGATCCTTCTATTGACCAATAAAATTGGTGATCCAACAACCCGGTCCACGTACAAATCCAACTACTACTACGAATCAGAAAAATTATCTATTTATTTAACTGCCAACTCCCCGGCAGCGGCGCCAAAAAGTTGATGTGCTGGATCGAGACCTTTATTTATGAACGGATTTGAGTTGTTTTGTTACACGAATTGATTTATTGTATATGTGGTATTTTATTGAATTCAGGTTGATTTCACACATATATAGACAACTAGTCCTATCCGTGTAGTTTAGTTTGTCGGTAAATCCGATTCGTTCCACAGGGAGATGGAGTGTTTAATGGTTTTTTCAATAGTCTTTGATGTCAAACTTAATTAAAGGGGATTTTGGATTAGGAATTTATAATATAACAGTAATAGAAAATAACCTAACTAATTTCATAAATAAAACTACAAGATTACAATAAATAACTTAAAAAGGAACTAAATGAAATTATGCTAATTATGATGCATTAATTATATTACTAGATGGTAATTACTAAAATAGTAATTTTTAATAAAACTATATGTTTAGAATTTTGTTTTGAGTAATTATAATATAAACTTATTTAAATTAACTAAATGACAAATTTTAATTATATTAATATAAATTATTAGGAATAGTAATTTAACTAATTACAAACTAATTATAAATTATAAACTTTTAATTAACACTAATTATAAGGTTAAAACATGTATTAAGGTATTTTATAATAACTAATATTAATTATATAGTAATAACCTAAATATAAATAATTAAATAATTAAAACCCTAATTTTACCCTAACTGGTACTGTAGCCGCGTTATTACCTTACGCGTTTCGCGTATTTATACGCGTATCGCGTATAATTTAAAACCTACGCGAATTGTGTGATTCTGATCGTACAGTTTGATTTACAGGCATACGCGTTTCGCGTATACCATACACGATTCGCGTATGATATATAAACTGTGACAAACAGTCTGTTACGGATTTAAATGTTTTTATGTATTGTTTTTATATTTTAAAATAATAATTCGTAAATAATGATAATAATACGTTTACAAGAAATAATAATGGGATAAATGGGAGTGTTTACTTAAATGTGTCACCCCTAGGTCCATTGATTGTTTTGAGTTTTAAGCCTTATTAAAATGTTTTAGTATTAAACTTTATATTTTTCTTTCGAAAAAATATAAGGTTACAACTAACTAAAATAAATCTAATTTTCATCGGATTCTATTTAGATAGCTACTATTCCCTAAGTATTTAAATTGAGACCTAGCCTAGTTTTGACTTTCGCCAATACCCAAATTATAACGGTTTCCCTTTTTATAATTTCACTGTCATGTACTTATTGATATTACCCAAACCACCGAAGTTTATTTCTAAATTGGTGTTAATAACTTATCCATAAATTCGTCTAGATCATTTTAATGTTGAAGCTTAATTTATGTAAATAAAAACAACTTTCGTTATTTAAATTTAATAAATTAAGTGGCAAGAGTTAAATACCTAATTACACAATAATGGTTCTTTTAACTAGGCTCAATATTAAAAATACTAAAGTTACATTTTAACTTTTACAATTGATAACAATCCATTTCACTAGGGGCTCTACATCTAAGCAAACACTATGAAAATTTAGCTATTCATTACGCTAGGGTAAACATAAAAATATGGATATGCAAACATAATAACAACGATAATTTTAACAGAGTAAACTTACTAAAATATCTTCACTTTCATTAACTTCAAACGGTATAAAATTACAATAATAACACCCCTTTCACGCGTACAATAACACCCTTAATCACGAATAATACACCCTTAATATTTGAAACTATCCTAAATATTGAACCTTGAGATTAAAATGAAAATGATACAGAGTACTAAAAATAAATGACAATAATTTGTATGTGTGTATATTAATTGTCTCCCCTTGCTTTCAACATGTACTCCGTATTTATCATTGAGAAATAGTAGTAGGTGAAGCTTAATTGGTTCCTTGCTGTAGCACAATTCAGAAAAAGAATTGATTTTTAAACACAAAAGCAGCCGCCCCATTTCAGTTTCATGATTAACTCGGCCTAACATTACGCGTTTCGTGTAGAGGTCACACGATTCGCGTAAGGCTAAATTACTACGCGTTTCGTGTAGATCTACACGATTCGCGTAAGAGATAATGGCAGTTTTCTTTATTTTTCTTTTTCGTTTGTTCTATGTTGACCTCGTATCGACGTGTAACATTTTGGATGACTTGTTGTAACCTTTTTTCTTTAGTTTTCTTCGTTCTTGAATTCGGATGAACGTTTCCTCGATATATTTGATTTAAACTCATCGTTTATCGTCTTTTCTTCCAACTTCACTTCTATGTTTACTTTAATCGTTTTTCTCGTGAAATGCGCATTGAATGTCTTTGTAGATGGTAAAAACCTATGAAATATAAGTGATATTGCGTTGAATAATATGTATGTTTAGAGCAATATCAGGTACCGTCCTTATAAGCCGAGCTTACAAAGTAACTAATATAATCAAGCTAAGGGATTTTTGATCTGAACTCATATGTATATTCTTGGTAAGTTACTCGTGCCTAATATGTAATATAGTTGTAAAAACAGTTTAAGAAATAGTTTCAAAAGCACCATGTATCTCATCCCAAAAATGTTAAAGAAAATGGGACTGTAGACTCACCTTAGCAAAAGCACATGAAATATCTTAGCAAAACGTACTGTAGTCGAACACTCTTGACCAAACAACGTAACCTAATCACGTAAGTCATCTTAAGTATACACATATAGGTCATACTATGTCAACCCATAGTGTACGCATAGTCCTAGTGCTCAGACTGACTCAACAAGCAAGTAAAAGTCAACTAATCCAAGCAAGTCAACAAAAGTCAACCAAAGTCAAACGAAACATCAACTCGGTCAAAGTGGTCAACTAAAGTCAAACATCTCAGTAGGTCATGCAAACATGGTCAACATGTCAAACCTAGGTCAAGTATCAATTTACAGTTCATAGTTAAGCAAATTGCACATTCGCAGTCTAAAGCATGCCTTCGAAAAACGTACATCGTACAAAGATTCAACTATAGTTCATAGCACATAAATCATAAAATTATGAAAAACTCCAGATCACAACTAGACTTAAAATCGATTCTAAAAAGTTCAGCCAAAACCTCATACGATAATTAAAAGTTGGATATCAGAAGGGGTCTAGTTACGGTTTACTAAATCAGTTTCAGCACGTGCATCAGTTTTGTAACATTTCTCAAAACATATAGAAAATAGATTTTGACGAACGGCCAATTGGAGTCATATCCAAAAATCTCAAAATATTAGTGATAAAATAGTCATAGATATATCTTAAGCCAATTCGTATAGTTTAGCAAACCTTTACAGACCTATCAGTTTTAAGTAGTAAACAGGCATGTCACTTAGACGAGCATATATATCATGGAAAATCACGTTTTCGCAAGTTGGCATACAAATAAGTAACATATAAACTAACATATTCCAGAATATCAAGGTCTCAATCAACTTCTAGTTCACTCTAGAAATTTACTTTTACATTCGAAAACAGATTCAGCTCACTTAACAACACGAATCTTCGTTTTGACATAACGAAAGCATTACAAAAGCGTTTGACGCAAATATTAAGTCTAAAATGCATGGTTTTTCACAAGGATTATAGTAGTACACTTTTAATTAGCCAAATCATAAAACACATAACTCAAAAAATTCGGATATCATGTGAAACCCTAACTAAACTTCGCTTAATCATAACTTAAGCATCCGGTAACGAAATCATGCAAATCCAAAGTCCAAATTTATTAATTTTTCTAGATCTATCCATCTAGATATACAATACAAGATCAATACACAAACTCATATAATCAGATTCATAACAATTAAATTCGGTTTTCATAACAAAGACAACAATCGAGCAAATTAACGACGAACAACGACTCTAACCGCAATCAATTGAGCACTAGACTTGATTACACTATGTAATTGAACAAAAATCAGATATAATAAGATTAGGGTTTTCAATTATTAAATGCCCCGTTCATATCGATTATAAATGATTCACAATAGTTGATTTCATTGCGAGGTATTTGACCTCTATTTGATAAGTTTTACAAACATTGCATTCGTTTTTAAAAGACAAACTTTCATTACATCGAAAGTTGATGACATACATATCATTTCATAATATATCCAAACTATAAATGACCTAATCTGTCATTTACTTAATAATAATCCTGATTGAACTCAACGACTTGAATGCAATGTCCTTTAAAATATGCCATGAATGACTCCAAGTAATATCTTTAAAATGAGCAAATGCACAGTGAAAGATTTCTTTCAATCCTGAGAATAAACATGCTTTCAAGTGTCAACCAAAAGGTTGGTTGTGATGCCCCGTACAAAACCATCGTGTACGAATCATCAACAACAGGATCATTACAAGGTCAAACACTATATGCTATTTCAAAATACGTTTGCATTCATGATAAAAGGTGACGTCATAACTAACGTCGAATGTTTTACATCAAAAGTATGCTTCTATGAATAGAAGCAATTAATAATTGTACGTGACCCCAATGGTCATTACAAATCATAGTTTCAAAAGTAATAATGTTTATGAATGCAAGATAAACGTTCATGCGGTGACATCTCTAAAGCAGCGGGTGTCTACAGCAAGACTAGTACAACATCGGAAGCAACCTTAAGCACCTGAGAAAAACATGCTTAAAAACGTCAACACAAAGGTTGGTGAGCTATAGTTTAAGTATAACAGTATGTAAGGTAGGCCACGAGATTTCAGTGCTAAAAAGAGCGTTTCAAAACAGTATGATAAAGTATATGTTTAACCGTAGGCACTTGGTAACTAACTTAACGTTTATAACCCCCTGAAAGTACACTTGGCGAGTGCGTATGTTTACAAAGTATTAAACACCTATTAAATGCTAGCGCTACTAGCCAGAGTGGGGATGTCAAACCCTATGGATCCATATCTAGGATTCGCGTTCACCGGTTCAAAAACCAATGACTAAATGTTACCGAGCTAAAGGGAATGTTTGTGCCGTTGTATAACCCACACATATATAAAGTTTAAGTACTTGTGCCTATTATGTAAAATGTAAAATGCGCATGTATTCTCAGTTCCCAAAATAGTTAAAGTAAAAAGGGATGCTATAACTCACAGTGGTAAAGTAGTGGTAAAGTCGAGTCGGGAAGTAAGCAAGTACGTAGGTCCGGAAAGTCCTCAACCTAAGTCAAATATTACTAAGTCAGTAAATCATCCCAATAGGTTTAAATGTATGTAAATTAGGTCTTAAGGGTCATCATCATTCATCATCAAACAAAAGGTGTAAAGTAAGTTTCGTTCATGAAAAGAGTTTAAAACAAAGGCTGACTTCGATCATTCACCACGGCCTCTATACCTACTGAAATAAGGTGAGACCAGTGGCCATAGCTCCATATATGAGTCCTTTAGTTGTGGTAAAAATTCTAGAAGCAAACTCGTCTTCGTTTGACTGTGGCGACGGTCTAAGTGCGAGTAGGTCAGAATTTTTAGCACACAACGTTAAAGGACATAGTGACACTCGGAGGGCCATAAATCCTAAACCGTAACTCGGATTAAGACGAGTCTTAAATGAAAAGTTATCTACACGACCTGAGAAAACTGAAAATCATCTTTACAGCAGACCAGGTGGTCTGACCAGTTACAGAAAACAGTAAAAAGTGGGTTCCGGTGGGTTCTTGGTACTCGATGCTTATCACGGTTCTCATCCTTGATGCATATAGCTTCAAGTGTACAACTCATTGACATGTTTACATCATCTTTACCAAGTTTTAACCATCATAACACAAGTGTAAGTCTATGATAAGTAGCACAACTCAATTAAGTGTTGCAAGTAGTTTGATGAACCAAAGTTATATCAAGATCTTAGATCCTACACATACATGAACTATAAAAGTAATATTGAACTACAAACTTGAAAGTAAACTAACTAATCAAGATCTTAAGTTGTAGAACATAGTTCTTAGTTAGATCTTGAAGATCCAAGACCCAAAAGTCTAGATCTAAAGTTATTAAGTTAAATTTAACACAAGTGTATGAAGTTATAACTAAAAAGTTATACTTCCATGTTTTTGAACTTTTAAAGTTAACTTTAGTTCAAGAAAAATGAGATCAAAGTTAACTAGTAACACTTGACCAAGAACAACATAAATCGCGAATTTAAAGATGCAAGAAATGAAGTAATAAACTAAATAAACAAGTAACTAGTTCATGGTTGTTCATACTTTAAAGATTCAAGCCGAAGTCTTGATCTTTAAGGAAGTAAACTTTTAAGTTTACTAACATGAATTCAAGTATGATTTTACAACATAAACTTTCTTTCTTTAAAACATTAAGTGTAGAACATAAACTAGAGAGTTTTGTTCTTGTATGTTCTTGTATGAACAAGATAAAATAAAGGACAAACTAAAGAGTTTGATCCTTAATAATATGTAAGTAATCAACAACAAAAACAAGTAAACAAACAAGCAATTGATGATGGTATAGTGTTTATGGCTTCGGTTTTTCAAAGAAAAGAAGGAGAAGAAGAAGCCTTGTTACTTACAAAATTAGAGAGAAAATGAGAGAAAAAGCTTGAGAGAAAAATGCAAGTAAGTGTGTAAGTGAGAAGTGAATGATGTATAGGTGAATATGTAATCAAAAAAAAAAAGTTTTGAAGTCCCCTAAAAGGGCCTCTTGGCCGACGGTTTGCTCAAAGGAAAAGGGGAGGGAAGTGTCCACTAGTTTCATGCATGTAAAGGCTCAAAAAGTTGGTAATAAGGTTGCTTGCATGGGAACTAGGTGTAATGGTACATGTAACAAGATTCCATGAGCTAGTTAATCCTTAATCTAGTTAAGTCTAAGTAATACTTGCATAAAGGATGGGCTAACTAATCCATTTAAGTGTGTAGGGTGGGCTTCTAAGCCCATGTACAATAATAAAGCCCAAGTATGTATGTAAGTAGCAAATAAGTCCAACAAAGCCCAAGTAATTAACTAGTAACCATAGTTAATTAAAATGATTAATAAAAATCAATCATGAATGTAAATAATATATGAAAATATTATTCGTGTAATGTACGTGTGTCACAAAGACGATTCGGGCAATTAAAATTCATGTATGGTAGCAAGTAAATGTATAGAAATACATTCATTAAATCACAAGCATTAATAATAAATATTAATAAGTAAACGTTGGAAAATCCAAGGTCGTTACATTACCCACCTGTTAAAGAAAATTTCGTCCCGAAATTTTTAAGCTGAGGTAGATGGAGGAGTCGGGAAAAGGTGAGGATACTTCTGCATCATTTGATCCTCTCATTCCTAGGTAAACTCAGGTCCACGTTTGGCATTCCATCGTACTCGAACGATCGGAATCTTGTTGCATTTCAAAACCTCACGGTCCATAATTTCAACAGGCTCTTCCACGAAGTGGAGTTTATCGTCAATCGTAAGTTCTTCCAATGGTATGATAAATTCGGGTGCCGCAAGACACTTCTTCAAGTTCGACACGTGGAAGGTAGGATGAACTGAGTTCAATTGTGCTGGTAGATCCAAACGGTAAGCAACAGGTCCAACACATTCCAAGATTTCAAAAGGACCAATGTATCGCGGGTTTAACTTTCTGCGCTTTCCAAAACGAATCACACCCTTCCAAGGTGCAACCTTCAACATTACACGGTCACCGACGTTAAATTCAAAGTCTTTACGTTTACGGTCAGCATAACTCTTTTGGCGATCGTGGGTAGTCTTAAGTCTAGCTTGAATCTGAGCAATCTTCTCCGTTGTTTCGTGGACTACCTCGGGTCCGGTGATTTGCTTTTAGCCTACGTCGGCCCAACAAATAGGAGATCGGCACTTGCGGCCATACAATGCTTCAAAAGGTACGGCATTAATGCTCGAGTGATAACTGTTGTTGTAAGAAAATTCGGCGAGTGGTAAATGCCTTTTCCAGGCCTTTCCGAAATCAATAACACATGCACGCAACATGTCCTCCAAGGTCTAAATCGTTCGTTCACTTTGCCCGTAAGTCTGTGGGTGATATGCAGTACTCATGTCGAGACGGGTTCCCATGGCTTCTTGTAAAGAACGCCAAAATCTAGAAGCAAAACGGGGATCGCGATCTGAGATGATCGATAAAGGTACACCATGACAAGATACAACCTCTTTGATGTATAGTTGAGCAAGTCTCTCCATCGTATCCGTTTCCTTCATAGCCAGAAAGTGTGCAGATTTGGTAAGGCGGTCAACAATAACCCAAATAGTATCGTATCCGCCCACCGTCTTTGGTAGCTTGGTGATGAAATCCATTGTTATCCTTTCCCACTTCCATTGCAGGATTTCCAGTTGTTGAAGTAATCCAGAGGGCCTCTGATGCTCGGCCTTAAATTTCGAGCAAGTCAAACACTTACCAACATAAGTAGCAATGTCCTTCTTAAGATTCAGCCACCAATACTGTTCTTTAAGATCATGGTACATTTTACCCGCTCTAGGATGAATCGAATATCTCGATTTGTGGGCTTCATCTAGTATAAGGTTCCGTAGATCTCCATAAAAAGGTACCCAAATTCTTCCGGCATAACATCGGAGTCCAGTCTCTCTAACCTCAAATTGAGAGATAAGTATGTTCAAATGTTCATTAGATATATTCTCCTCTTTGAGAGCCTCATCTTGGGCTACTCGGATCTGGCTGTTGAGGTTCGAATGAATGGTGATGTTCAGGGCTCGAACACGAAGAGGTGCCATCCTCTCCTTGCGGCTCAAAGCGTCAGCTACAACATTAGCCTTACCAGGATGATAGCAAAGTTCACAATCATAGTCGTTTAGCGTCTCGATCCATCGATGCTGTCTCATATTCAGTTGCTTCTGATCAAAGATGTGCTGGAGGCTTTTGTGGTCAGTGAAGATAGTGCTCTTAGTTCCATAAAGATAGTGTCTCCACAATTTGAGTGCAAAGACAACGGCTCCAAGTTCGAGATCGTGAGTAGTGTAGTTCCGTTCATGAATCTTCAGTTGACGAGAAGCATAGGCAATAACCTTTGATCTTTGCATTAGTACACAACCAAAACCACTTTTCGAAGCATCGCAATAAATGACGAAATTGTCACAGCCTTCAGGAAGTGATAAGATAGGTGCGGTGGTTAACTTATTTTTCAAGGTTTGAAATGCAGATTCTTGTTCGTTTCCCCATACGAATTTCTTCCCTTTGTGAGTCAGTGCGGTTAATGGACGCGAATCAGAGAGAAACCTTCAATAAACCTTCGGTAGTAACCGGCGAGACCTAGGAATTGGCGAATGTGAGTCGGAGTAGTGGGGGTTTCCCACTTGCTGATAGCTTCAATCTTGGTGGGATCAACTTTGATATCCTGGTCGCTCACAACATGACCCATAAATTGGACTTCCTTTAACCAAAATTCACACTTGGAGAATTTCGCATAAAGTTGCTCTTGTCTCAAGAGTTCAAGTACTAGTCGGAGGTGTTGCTCATGCTCTTCTTTGCTCTTTGAGTAGATGAGGATATCATCTATGAAGACAATAACGAACTTATCCAGGTATGGTTTGCAGACACAATTCATAAGGTCTATGAACACGGCAGGTGCGTTGGTCAATCCGAATGGCATTACGAGAAACTCATAATGACCATAACGAGTTCTGAACGCAGTTTTCATCACATCGCTTTCCTTCACCCTCAACTGGTGATAACCGGATCACAAATCGATCTTGGAGTAAACGCTTGATCCTTGTAGTTGATCAAAAAGATCATCAATTTGGGGAAGAGGATACCGATTCTTGATCATCAATTTGTTGAGTTCACGGTAATCGATACACATGCGGAAAGATCCATCCTTCTTCTTCACAAATAAAATAGGTGCACCCCAAGGCGAGAAACTTGGTTGGATAAATCCTCGATCTAACAGCTCTTGTAGTTGACTCTGTAATTCCTATATCTCGGAAGGTGCGAGTCTATAAGGTGCGCGAGCTGCAGGTGCAGCTCCTGGTACTAAATCGATCTGAAACTCTACTGCTCTCGGCGGCGGTAATCCAGGCAATTCTTCAGGGAAGACATCGGAAAATTTGTTCACAATTCGAACGTCGTTCACACTCTTCACCTCGGTTTCTACTGTTTTCACATGTGCTAGGACAGCAAGACGTCCCTTCTTCATGATCTTTTGCGCTTTCACGCAACTAATGAGGTTCAGCTTCGAGGTACATCTCTCTCCATAAATAACCAGTGGCTCGCCCTCTCCGTGTGGTATACGAAGAGCTTTATCTCCACAGATAATGCCAGCCTTTATCTTGGTCAACCAGTCCATACCGACAATAACATCAAAGCTTCCCAACTTAATGGGTATCAAGTCAATTTCGAAATCTACACCAGCTATGGTGATAATAGCTCCTCAGCCAATTTGGTCAACCTTTTCAAGTTTACTGTTGGCTACTTCGACAAGCATACTCTCTTTTAAAGGAACTACGACCAATTAATCTTATCACAAAAGTGTCTACATACATAACTCCTATCGGCACCAGTATTAAATAGGACAGAAGCTAAAAGATTGTTGATAGTGAATATACCTATCACCAAGTCGTAGTTCTCGCGTGCATCCCTTGCATTAAAGTTGAATGCTCTACCACGGGGTGGTCCGCCGTCTTTTCTTTTGTTGGGACACGCATTTCTGAAATGGCATGTCTGTCCACATTCGTAGCACTTTTTCGGTCCATTGGGGTTCGCCTTCACATTCAGGGTGGTGACCTTGCAGTCCTTACCCATATGTCCAGTCCGTTGGCACTTTTCACAAACAACGTTACAATACCCAGTATGGTGCTTGTAGCACCTCTTGCATTGTGGTAGGGTACCCTTGTAGTTGGGGTTTGAGTTGGTGTTCGGATTGGGGTTTCCACTGTTGTTGTTTCCTCTGAAACCCTCATGTCATTTCGCCGAGTTTTGATCATAGGTCCTTCCCCTGTTGTTATCCCATTTGCGCTTCTCACTACTACCCACTTCAGACTTAGCCTTCTCCGGTTCATCGATGATAATTTGATTCATTAAAGTATGCGCCATGCGCATTGCTTCCGGGACATTGGGTGGCTTGGACGAGGTGACGTTTCCCTTAATGGACTTAGGAAGTCCCCACAAATATCTTTCCATACGCTTGAACTCCGGGGTAACCATGGTAGGACACATCAGGGATAGTTCCAAATACCTACGATTATAACCATCGAAGTCGTTTCCCACAACCTTCAACTGCATAAACTCAATTTCCATCTTCTGGATCTCGGTCCTAGGGAAATATTCCTCAATCAGGGCCCCTTTGAATTCCTCCCATGGGGTAGCAAATGTCTCATCAATACCTTTTGCTTGAGCCAACGTGTTCCACCACGTTAGTGCTCCGTCAGATAGCGTACATGAAGCAAACTTGGTTTTATTCGCTTCTGAGCAGTTACTAACTCGAAACACAGATTCTAATTTCTCGAACCATCTAGTGAGACCAACCGGCCCCTCTATTCCACTGAAGTTGTGGGGTTTGCAGCTTTGAAACTCTTTGTACATGCACCCATTACGAATGGGCTGGATAACCGGTGGCGGTGGAGCTTGGAGGTTCCTTTCTGCTAAAGCTGCGGTGACTCGCTCATTGATCATCTCCTCGATTTGGGCTGCGGTAGGTGTTGATCGTCCATTGGCCATGGTGTTCTAAACAAAAATTTTGACTCAAGTCAAAATCCAGTATTCAAATAGTAATAATACAGTATACGGTAACTAACATGGAATCAACACATCACATGTTTATTAAGTAACGCATCTAGGTACAAATACCACAGAATCATCATACAGTAATGTAAATAGAACACCGTGCAGGAATTAAATAACGCAAAGTTCCATTCATTAATAATAAGTTGCATACATCTGTATAGGTTCGTACAATACAAAAATAATACATAAAACTACAACTAGATTACATAATGAAATCTACTACAAAAGCCCTACGGTGAAGGTGGGTGTAGGATGTCCAATACGTGGGACATCTGGTCCTCGAGCTCAGTTACCCGAGCACGGAGGATCTCCGCCTCCCTCATCAGTTCCTCGACAGAGGGAGAGGGTGGGGCAGGCGGTGCAGTCGGTACGGGTGGTGCTGGTGGTGCAGACGGTTCGGCTCCAGAAGTAGAGGCTGCGAAGCGGTAAGGCTTACCGACCATATGCCTCAGTAAATGCTCGACCTCCATTAATCCCTAGAATGACGGTACCATCGAAACAGTACCGCTTCTTCGGCGGGGTGGAGGGTGGCTGTACAGGTGCATCATCAGGGTCCTCCTCGTCGGAGTCATCGTCACTAAAGTCGTCTGTGGATGAGTCGTCAGATGACTAGTCATCTGAATCATGTGGAGGTGGCTGCACAGGTGGCTGTACAGGCTCTCCTCGGGCGGCCATCATCTGTTGGTATCGGGCGGGTCCGATCGGCATGAGACGTCCATCAGGAGCGCGTCAGCACCAATGACGATACTGATTATGGAATGGACCTTCCCCAAATTCTGCGGGAATCAAAACACCACCAGGATGGTGCTGTGGCTCCTGAGGTACCGGGGCAAGTGGAGCTGGAATCTTCGGGAGGTCCTGGGCTCCGTCTGCAGTACCCACTGGGCAAACGCATGACCACTAGCTCCAGAGGACGAAGCGCCTGGGTCACTAGAGTGTGTCGCTGACGGGATCGGGGGATCGGCAACAGTGGCAGGTGAAGTGGCTGAAGTGTCTGAATCGCTGCCAAAAATGATAGCAGGTGGAATATCTGACATCTGAACAAGGAAAAATAAATTTTCCATGTCAGTAAGTCATAAAGCAAGCACGTATTAGGCAAAGTAACTACAACAGTCTAAATCATGTATAACAGTAAATAGCATGGCAATAATAACAAATCGTACCGAAACAGCATGCAATCGAAAGCAAATAATATCATGAAGTAGTGAAAACAAGTAGTATACGGCATATAGCAGTAAAAGTAAGCAGCAGCATGCAGTAAGTTCAGCGGAAACAAGTAAACTAGCAAATTCTAGATTAGTCCTATTAGTGAATCCTACTCAGGTCGGTCTTAGACTCACTAATGCAACCTAATTCCCTACAACCAATGCTCTGATACCAAATGTGATGCCCCGTACAAAACCATCGTGACCGAATTATCAACATTAGGATCATTACAAGGTCAAACACTATATGCTATTTCAAAATACGTTTGCATTCATGATAAAAGGTGACGTCATAACTAACGTCGAATGTTTTACATCAAAAGTATGATTCTATGAATAGAAGCAATTAATAATTGTACGTGACTCTAATGGTCGTTACAAATCATAGTTTCAAAAGTAATAATATTTATGAATGTAAGATAAACGTTCATGCGGTGACATCTCTAAAGCAGCGGGTGTCTACAGCAAGACTAGTACAACAGCGGAAGCAACCTTAAGCACCTAAGAAAAACATGCTTAAAAATGTCAACACAAAGGTTGGTGAGCTATAGTTTAAGTATAACAGTATGTAAGGTAGGCCACGAGATTTCAGTGCTACAAAGAGCGTTTCAAAACAATATGATAAAGTATATGTTTAACCGTGGGCACTTAGTATAACCCCCTGAAAGTACACTTGGCGAGTGCGTATATTTACGAAGTATTAAACACCCATTAAATGCTAGCGCTACTAGCCCGAGTGGGGATGTCAAACCCTATGGATCCATATCTAAGATTCGCGTTCACCGGTTCAAAAACCAATGACTAAACGTTACCGAGCTAAAGGGAATGTTTGTGCCGTTGTATAACCCACACATATATAAAGTTTAAGTACTCATTCCTAGTATGTAAAACGTAAAATGCGCACGTATTCTTAGTTCCCAAAATAGTTAAAGTAAAAAGGGATGCTATAACTCACAGTGGTAAAGTAGTGGTAAAGTCGAGTCGGGAAGTATGCAAGTACGTAGGTCCGGAAAGTCCTCAACCTAAGTCAAATATTACTAAGTCAGTAAATCGTCCTAATAGGTTAAAATGTATGTAAATTAGGTCTTAAGGGTCATCATCATTCATCATCAAACAAAAGGTGTAAAGTAAGTTTCGTTCATGAAAAGAGTTTAAAACAAAGGCTGACTTCGATCAGTCACCACGGCCTATATACCTACTGAAATAAGGTGAGACCCATGGCCATGGCTCCGTATATGAGTCCTTTAGTTGTGGTAAAAATTCCAGAAGCAAACTCGTCTTCGTTTGACCGTGGCGACGGTCTAAGTGCGAGTAGGTTAGAATTTTCAGCACAACGTTAAAGGACATAGTGACACTCAGAGGGCCATAAATCCTAAACCATAACTCGGATTAAGGCGAGTCTTAAATGAAAAGTTATCTACACGACCTGAGAAAACTGAAAATCATCTTTACAGCAGCCCAGGTGGTCTGACCAGTTACAGAAAATAGTAAACAGTGGGTTCCGGTGGGTTCTTGGTGCTCGATGCTTATCACGGTTCTCATCCTTGATGCATATAGCTTCAAGTGTACAACTCGTTGATTTGTTTACATCATCTTTACCAAGTTTTGACCATCATAACACAAGTGTAAGTCTAAGATAAGTAGCACAACTCAATTAAGTATTGCAAGTAGTTTGATGAACCAAAGTTACATCAAGATCTTAGATCCTACACATACATGAACTATAAAAGTAAAATTGAACTACAAACTTGAAAGTAAACTAACTAATCAAGATCTTAAGTTGTAGAACATAGTTCTTAGTTAGATCTTGAAGATCTAAGACCCAAAAGTCTAGATCTAAAGTTATTAAGTTAAATTTAACACAAGTGTATGAAGTTATAACTAAAAAGTTATACTTCCATGTTCTTGAACTTTTAAAGTTAACTTTAGTTCAAGAAAATGAGATCAAAGTTAACTAGTAACACTTGACCAAGAACAACATAAATCACGAATTTAAAGATGCAAGAAATGAAGTAATAAACTAAATAAACAAGTAACTAGTTCATGGTTGTTCATACTTTAAAGATTCATGCCAAAGTCTTGATCTTTAAGGAAGTAAACTTTTAAGTTTACTAACATGAATTCAAGTATGATTTTACAACATGAACTTTCTTTCTGTAAAATATTAAGTGTAGAATATAAACTAGAGAGTTATGTTCTTGTATGTTCTTGTATGAACAAGATAAAATGAAGGACAAACTAAAGAGTTTGATCCTTAATAATATGTAAGTAATCAACAACAATAACAAGTAAACAAACAAGCAATTGATGATGATATGGTGTTTATGGCTTTGGTTTTTCAAAGAAAAGAAGGAGAAGAAGAAACCTTGTTACTTACAAAATTAGAGAGAAAATGAGAGAAAAAGCTTGAGAGAAAAATGCAAGTAAGTGTGTAAGTGAGAAGTGAATGATGTATAAGTGAATTTGTAATAAAAAAAAAGTTTTGAATTCCCCTAAAAGGGCCTCTTGGCCGACGGTTTGCTCAAAGGAAAAGGGAGGGAAGTGTCGACTAGTTTCATGCATGTAAAGGCTCAAAAAGTTGGTAATAAGGTTGCTTGCATGGGAACTAGGTGTAATGGTACATGTAACAAGATTCCATGAGCTAGTTAATCCTTAATCTAGTTAAGTCTAAGTATTACTTGCATAAAGGATGGGCTAACTAATCCATTTAAGTGTGTAGGGTGGGCTTCTAAGCCCATGTACAATAATAAAGCCCAAGTATGTATGTAAGTAACAAATAAATCCAACAAAGCCCAAGTAATTAACTAGTAACCATAGTTAATTAAAATGATTAATAAAAATCAATCATGAATGTAAATAATATCAAAAAATATTATTCGTGTAATGTACGTGTGTCACAAAGATGTTTCAGGCAATTAAAATTCATGTATGGTAGCAAGTAAATGTATAGAAATACATTCATTAAATCACAAGCATTAATAATAAATATTAATAAGTAAACGTTGGAAAATCCAGGGTCGTTACATTGGTGAGTTCATTTGTTTATCGTAATCAATCATTTCCATAATTTTAATAGACCACAAGATTTCATATTTCAATTTCTCATAAACATCATGCATGCATATAGCCATCTGCATAAAAATCATTCATATGGATTGTACACCTGGTAACCGACATTAACCATAATGCATAGAATATCCCCACAGAAATCGACGTCTGTATAATAATAATCTCAAAGTACTAAAGCCATCCATAGACATGAATGGGGGTTGTTAGGACCAATAGATATATCTTTAGGATTCGCGTCAATTAGGGGCCATTTCCCTAATTCTTAGGTTACCAGACTTGAAGGGCGATATTCGATTTCGATAATCTAACCATAGAATGTAATTTCAATTACTTGTGTCTATTTCGTAAAACATTTATAAAAGCGCATGTATTATCAGTCCCAAAAATATATATTGCGAAAGCATTTAAAAAGGGAGTAATGAAACTCACGTAACTGTATTTCGTAGTAAAAATTCATATGTCGTCATTGAACAAGTGTAGGGTTGGCCTCAGATTCACGAACCTATATCATTTGTATTTATATTAAAACATATATTCGTAATGGAACAAATTTATATATATTTAGTTATGTATTAAGATTAATATTCTTATATATAATTTTTATTAGTATTTATAATATCTTATAATACTTATTTGATATATAATTTAATTAATGTTATATTCATATAAATAATATTATATTAGTTAAAACATAATATTAAGTAATATTAGTATACTTATGTAATAAATACATTTTTGTAGAAATTTCTTTTGTATACAAAATAATAGTTATAATAATAATAATATTAGAATAAGGATAATAATAAAAATTGTAATATTAATAACCATAATGATAGTAATAATTTTTAAAGATAATAATGATAAGATAAAAATGATAGTTTACATCATTAATGGTGCGAAGAAAAATATATAAATATAACGGTTGGCAAAGTATTAATGGTGCGAAATTGACCTTTACAGGTTATAGGTTATATATCCGAAATCGCCGACTATAATTCACATCATCAATTACCTAACTACTACAAACTTAGATTAACGGCAATTGGGAACTAATTGAGGAAGATAACTGAGGAAGATAATTATCGAACTCTTGCAGATGCTATAATGCAATAGGGAACTAATTGAGGAAGATAATTATCGAACTCTTGCTGATGTTATATTTGAATCACTGATGTGTAGTGATTACATGTAATTACATGTAATATTTTTGATTGTAAATATCAAGAACATGTGGGATTTAACTCTTGATACAGAACTGCTAATGGAACTGCCTGAAGAGTGCACATTTGAGACTGCATTGGCTGATTTGATTGTGAGTAATAACGCGCGTTTAATAGTTATCACTCACAGTCAAATCAGCCAGTGCGGTCTCAAATGTGCACTCTTTGGGCAGTTCCATTAGCAGCTCTGTATCAGGAGTTAAATCCCACATGTTCTTAATATTTCCAATCAAAAATATTAAATGCAATAACCACACATCAGTGATTCAAATATAACATCTGCAAGAGTTCGATAATTATCTTCCTCAATTAGTTCCCAATTACCATTATACAGATTCAGAATATTTGTAAGGACTGGTCTGATATCTTCAGAAGTTAGACGTAACTCTCTGATGGATTCCAATGGCGTTTAGCGATATCTTTGAAGTATACCTAAAAGATTAATAAAAAATTTCAAATTTGTAACACTTTAATTACTAATTTATTTGATAATAAAAATAAAGGAGTTGTTATTTACTTATTAGGACTCCTTTTAATCATTAAAGTTGTTCGAATATCTTCCCCACTGGCAATTCTATCAAGATCGAGCTGAAACTGCACAAAGCATTTAAATAATCAATCTACCTAACGGGACACACATGATAACTTATGTCAAATATCAAACATTTTTAAAAAGTATTACTTGGAGGGGAATTAGCTATGGAGGGGAATTAACCTTTGGAATTGAGTAATGGATGTATAGTTTCCTTCTCCGCAAACGCTTATTTCGCAATGCACGCATGGCAGTTCGAGTAGCACGAATATTGGAGTACGATATCATCAAAAACCTCCTATGTTTACCAGCATGTGCAAGGCATCCTAATATCACCGTATTGGTACAAAACACATAATATATAAATATGTTAGGTCACTAAATATAGGTTTTTTTTTCTCCCTTTTTTTTAAAGTCACTAAATATAATTATCAAGAATACGACTCACAAATCATAACTTTAAACCATAATCTAAAGTAAATTAATTTAAAAAGTTTCAATAAATATTATTATTTACCTCAAATAGAGCTCTTAACTCTGAATCCTCAACGTTAATAAACCCTAAATCCCAAACCCTAAACCCTAACAATTCATCTTCTTCGTTGTTATTCAACAGGATAGCCCATGTAAAGAAATTTTCTCTGTTGAATATCTTGTTTTTCTTAAGAAAATCTGCAAACTGTTAACACAAATAACTGAATAATTATATGCAGTTATCAACAACTATGATCGATGGATAAAGTAAACTAAGTAAATATAACAATGAACCGAGGCTCAGATCGATGTATAAAGTCAACTAAGAAAGTATCAAACCGTATGGCTGCAAACTGCATTTTGCCCCGCCAGTATACGATTCTACTTTTTTTTATTAACACTCAACCAATAGCGTTCGAATTGAGCATACATTTTTTATCTTTTCAAACAACAGATTGAACAATAAAGATCATCGAAAACCAAGAACCACTAAAAAAATGGCTAACAAACCGCTGCTCAAATCGCTGTATAAACTCGACTAACTAATCCTGAATCGTATGGCTGCAATCTGCAGATTGCACCGCCAGTATACGGTTACAACTTTTATGAACGCTTCCATATCATACAAAACTGATCATCATTGCCTTTTGTATCTTTCCATATAATACATCGGTGAGGGAAAAGATAGGGTTAGAAAGAAGAGGATGGCGTATGAAGAGCAGAGCACGCAAAAGGGTGGGTTCAACAAATACGCTACAGTTCCAGTTCCAGAAATTCTATACATATATTGATTATATGCAAAAAAAAGTTATTAAATAAAAAAAGATTTATTGGGTGGGGAAAAAAAGGAAAAACATTTGGAATCTGCGAACAGTAAGAGCATGTGAGTGAGAGCGCCACGTGGACCAATCAGATAATCTGCATAATGTTAGCACAAATAACTGAATAATGATATGCAGCTATCAACAACTATGATCGATGGATAAAGTAAAGTAAGTAAATATAACAATGTACCGAGGCTCAGATCGATGTATAAAGTCAACTAAGAAAGCATCAAACCGTATGGCTGCAATCTGCATTTTGCCCCGCCAGTATATGATTTTATTTTTTATTAACAGTCAACCAATAGCATTCTAATTGAGCATCCATTTTCTATCTTTTCAAACAATAGATCGAACAATAAAGATCATCGAAGACGAAGAACTGAAAAAACTAGCTAAGAAACCGAGGCTCAAATCGATGCATAAAGTCAACTAATTAAACCTGAATCGTATGGCTACAATCTGCAGATTGCCACGCCAGTATATGGTTACAACTTTTATGGACACTTCCATATCATAAAAAATTGATCATCATTGCCTTTTGTATCTTTCCATATAGTAAATCTAAAATAACGAACAACCATAACAGTTAAGAAAATCTAACTGAAAAATGACAAACCGCGAAGCTCATTTATGTACATAAAGTCACACAATGGAAAACGGATCGTTATAGCTGCAATCCAGAGATTGCCATGCCAAGATTCTAAAAAATTGTTTTCCAAAGCCCACATTAAAGCGGGTCAGTTTAAGGGGATTAAAAATCCACCCTGGCTGTAGACATCAGTAGTTGCATAAATTAAATGCCATCTGAGTGTTGCCACGCCAAGTACCACGAATATAACCATCAACGTCGCTTGCACTATCAACAACATGTAACATAACAGTCACCAAAAACTTAAAAAACTATAGTTTAATCAAAATACAACCGAACACTGTAACGAACATTTTGTTTTAAAAAGCTCAATAAGCGCGTACCTAACATTGACAATTCAGGATAAAATGGGATTCAAAACCCACCATGGCTGCAAACATCAACAGTTGCATAAGTGTTGCAACGCCAAGGTATCCTTATTTTTATTTTTAACTGGTAACGGTTGGAGTGGCAGAAACAGTACGCGACCAAGCCCTGCTCAGCCTCTCCTCTTCCTCTGTTCATCCTACAAAAAAGATATAAAAATATATCCCATAAAAGTATACATTGGTAACGACATAAAAATATATCCCACACAAAATTAACAATAAAGAACCATACATACTTCAAGTGTATTAGAAGAAATAACAAATCATAAAACCTCATTCATATAAGAAATAATTTTTCATGTATTCACAGCAATTAAAACAAACGAAAAAAAGATAAAAATACAGAACAATTATTTATTTCATCTATTCACAGCAATAAAAACAAACAAAAAAAAGATTAAAATACAAATTATTTATCTCTTATACTAATTATGTAAAAGGTTTCTCACCAGCATGAATGATTAAAGGCGCAACAAAGCTTTAAACAGCACAGAAACAACTATCCGTGTTAACCTGAAACGCAAATTCACAGCAATAAAAACAAATAAAAAAAAGATAAAAATACAAATTATTATCTCTTATACTAATTATGTAAAAGGTTTCTCACCAGTATCAACGATTAAAGGCGCAACAAAGCTTTAAACAACACAGAAACAACTATCCGTTTTAACCTGAAATGCAAAGTGAAAGACGAAAAAAAAATATCAATCGAGATGTAACGAAAACGATTAAGCACACCTGTAACGAAATCGATTAATCATACCTGTAATGAAATCGTTCAACTTCAAATTTCAGACTGCAATAGCAAACAAAATTAAAGAAAAAATTCGCTAAATATAAATTGAAAAGAAATCGATCAAGCATTCTTGATTTAACTCTGAATAATCCAACTTCGGCAACTGAAAGGAGGAACGTAAATGGAGGAAGCAAGAGGGTGAGGGAAAATATAGGGTTAGAAAGAAGAGAATGGCGGATGGAGAGAAGAGGACACAACAGGGTGTGGTCAACAATACGCTACGCCACTTTCCACACATTTATTATATGTTTATGTAAAATAAATATGTAAAAAAAAAGTGTACAATATAAAAAAATGTAAAAAAAATATATAAAAAATATAAAATGCGCGAATAGTAAATTTATGTGAGTGAGAGCGCCACGTAGACCAATCAAATGGCAAGGATTCCTCTCCCTAATAGAAGATGGGTAATAACAATAATCATAATCATAATCATAATAATACTAATAATACATATTTTAGTAATAATAATAATGATAATAATTATAATTTTAGTAATAATAACAATAATAATAATAATAATAATAATAATAATAATAATAATAATAATAATAATAATAATAATAATAATAATAATAATAATTTTGATAATGAAATCTACCTTCCAAAGCTTTTCAAATTTTTTTGTGTGCCCTGAACAGGGTTTGAACCCGAGACCTCTCGCTCACCCACAAACACACTTAACTATTCCCTCTGTCTTGTTTATCTGATTCATTATGCAACCCAAAATACTTAACTAGTTCATGTTTCAACTCACTTCATCTTCTTCACCAAAATCCAAACGATCAAACAACTTCATTCTTAACAGTCAATCATCAAAATGGTTTTAGGACTTTTAAACAAACATGAAACAAAAAATAAAAGTATTCTTGTAATTAAGAAAATTGAAAAAAAAACTGAAAAAAAAACTTACTGCTTGCTCGTAACTCTTAAAAAAAAAATTAATGTTTTCAATTTTGAGTTCGTTTTGGACAATCTTTACAACATGAAATATGTTTCAAATCATTCCTAAAAACTTTGTGAATCATCAATTTCAACAGAAACATCAATTAGAACTCGAATTTGATTGTAGAACAATAGTTGACTTTTTAAAATTGAAACTTTGACTAACAAATTCGAATTCGTTATTAAGAATTGGAACTTGAGATTTTACAGGAAGTTTAAGTAAATGATTCCTAACAACTCTGCATTTTTAGTTTTTGAAATTTGTTTCGAATTCAAGTTAGTGTGCATAACTGTCAAGAACTCATGAACTCAAAAATTGATTTTGAGATTAAGAATGTTATAGGTTATGATTACAACATGAATTGTGTTGCAATTCATTCCTATAATCTTTATGCGTCATCAAATTAACTGGAAACATCAACACAAACTTGAATTTGATTCAAGAACACTTAGTTGACTTTTAAAAATCCAAAACTTTTACTCTCAAATTAGAGATTAATAGAAAGAATTGAGGATTGAAAACTTACATATAGTTTAGATAGACGATTCCTAACAAGACTGTATTATTACATTTTGAAAATTCATTCGAAATCAAAATATGGTTAAAAAGGTGAAGAACAGAGAACGAGCTTATTTTCTAAGTTTTTGGTTTGAATTTTAGATAATAGCAGAGATTGGTAATGTGTAATTGATATTGCTGTTGGCTGTTGGATTATAAGGTATTAGAATTATAGAGATTATCGATGGTTTTATACCCAAAGTCGTCGATAGACAGAATTAAGTAGGAGAAGAAATAAATAAAAAAAATAAAAAGAAGATAACGATCTTCACTGATTTTGGTTGTATTAGAATCTTGATTTAGACTGGTAACAAATTAGAGACAGAAAACAAAATTTGAAAAAGCTAGATTGTGAAATCAAACAGAAATCGTACGAGTTCCTATTTTTTTATATAATTAAATTAATATTAATATATTAATAACAATAATAAAATAATAATTATAATAATAATAATAATAATTATTATAATAATAATAAATAATAATGATACTAAAATCATAAAATTGATAATAATAATAATATTATTAATGATAATATTAATAAATTGTATTATTTTCTAATAATAATAATAATGATAACAATAATATCAATAATAATAACATAACAAATCAAATGTATCAATTTCATATTTATGCGTTATATAAAAAAATGTTAAAAATACTGATTTTAATATTAATATTATTAATATAACAACTATGACGACCCTTAAATTTTTCAGTTCTGTTATATCTGTTCCATTATTAAGACTGTATGTGATCGTAAACTTTATTAATAAACTTTGATTAAATATTATCTTTTGATCAATAATTCTGTTAATATAAAGTTTATGCATTTGTGTTACATTATTTTTAAAACAATATGTAATATTAAAAGGTGATATTATATAAACTATACAAATTAATATGTAAACTAATTGGAACCAAATCACCAACTAATAAAAGATTAGGGTCTAATAAATAAATAAAATGTATTTAAATAATATAACCCTAATATTAATAATAATAATAATTATATAAAAAAATATAAAATACAGAAATAATAAAAGAAATGCCGTATATATAAAAAAAGAGAGAATAATTCATATGTATCACATAAATCGGTTGTGTAGATTGTTTAGGGGAATTAGTCTTGATCCTTAAGTTTCCATATCCTAGTTTAACTCTAATTCCAACTCTTGATCACCAAGCAAACCTAGTTTAATTAGGCAACCTATAACACCTAAAAAAACCCTCGTGATTTCCATGTTAACTCACCACAAACAACCTGCAATCTAGTCGATCATATCTCCTGCATTCTCTCCAGTTTTACTGTCGATTAGTCTGCACTCATCCAGCTGTTTCCTGTCTACAACTTTCCCTCATAAAACCCTTCTGCAGTCGACAAATCACCACCAACATCACAGCCTTCATTCACCTGTTAAACCTGCTGTGTTTCTGTCCTTCTGTTCGTGATTAAACAAGTTCAAGAACCACTCCAAGTTACTGCAATTCGTGTGCTGTAAGTTGTTTCTGTCCTGCTGTATATTTCGATCCACAACAGCCCTTTCATGTTTGATTTTTGATGTTTGTTTTCCTTCTGTTTCTTGCATGATCAAGCAGCCCAAAACAATCCATATTTACTGCTAAACCTGCTGCTACCTGCTGCTGTGTGTTCTCAGTTTTCTGTCGAGCAGATCAGACCCAAAAGGACCCCAATTGGGTCGTACTGCTGCTGCTGTAATCTGTTTCTGTTTCGCCATTCATCATCACCAATCTTTGTCTCCAATCTTGCTTGAGGTAGCCTTTAAAACCTAGTCTAATGGTGTGTTTAAATCAATTATACATAAATATATTACTAGGTATTATGTTAAGTATAATATTGAAGAATGAATAACAATTGTGTTTTAAAGTTTATAAAGATTTATGAATTGATGTAAGGTTAATTATAATGATTAATAATAAAGATTATGATCAAGTATTATGGTTGATTGTTAATAATAAGATGAATGAATATAGTTAATAATGATTAGGGTTAATGAATATAACTAGTAATTATGTTAAAAGTTATGATTTTATGTGAAAAGTTATTAATTAGTTAGTAAAGGTAGATAAAGATTTTGATTAATGATATAATTAAGGTTGTTAGGATTAAAAGATTAAACGAAGATTAGGGATTAGAAGACTTCGATAATACATGATTAATAAGAGATAGGGTTAATAAATATGACTTGTTATTATGTTGAAAACTTATGATTTTTTGTTAAAGATATTAAGGTTATGATAACTAGATTATGATTTCATGTGCATGAGTTAAATTAATAAGTAATAACGAAGATGATATACGTGCATGCATGCATGCATACGTACGTATGTGCATGTATACACTATATGTATATGTGTGTGTGTATATGTAAATATATGCATACGTGCATATGTATGTGTATATGTGTATGTATATGTACGTGTATATGTATGTATGAATGTTCATTATGTAAGATACATAAGTTAGTAAACATAATAATGAAAAGTAATAAGTATATGTATATGTACCATCTTACACTATTATATATGTAACACATACACCTACTATATATATATATATATATATATATATATATATATATATATATATACATATACATATATATATACATATACATATATATATATATACATATATATATATATATATATATATATATACATATATATATATATATACACACATATATATCATATAGTTATGAACACATACATGTATAATAATAATAATAAAGAATATGTATATGTATGTATCACATAGAGGTATATTTATAGATGTAACATATAATGATAAGTATATATAAAAGTTTAATAATTAAAGATTAAAAATACTATTATTAGTATAACCTATACACATACCTATATGGTAACACTTATTAACACTAAGTATATTATCATTCATATAAATATAACTTTTCTCAAAAACGGTCACTGTTAATATAGTTTACTATATTAATAATCAAACTTTATGTCTATTAGACATTACCTAATCGAACATTATATCTCTAGGTTGAGATCTCTGCTTACACACTCCATTCATACTACTTGCGTGGATTTTATTGCTTGCTATTAAGGTGAACTTCATAGCCCCACTTTTTAACTGTTTCTCTATTACTTATTTTAAACTTTTAGGGTGAGACACATGCTTGCTTTCAAACTGTTTTACACTTAGACACAAGTACCCGAAAACTGTTTAACTGTGCTGACATGCTTTGATTCATGCTAAATCCCCACCATGATATCGTTAAGTACTGGAATTTTGGTAAGCTTAGTTATTGTGAATAGCGCTATTGAGAGTGATGTCTCTAACCATTTGACCGTTGGTCTTTGGTTACATAATAATGATTATTCGACACTGACAGTTCAAGGTGTTCAGGGGTAACTTTGTTTACGTTTCAATATCATAACTTCAGCATTTACTTTTGATAACTAAATCTTGTGGTCTAAAACTATATATTAAACCTATGTTGTTCACTCAACCATTTTGGTTGACACTTTAAGCATGTTTTGTCACAGGTGAAGATTGCTAAAGACTTTGTGTGCTATTTGGGCTTGCTGCTTTTGAAGTCCGCATTTTATCATTTATATCATTGCATTAAAACACTTTAGTTTACATTTACATTTTGGATTTACAAATTTTAATGACTTAATACATTCCGCTACGTTAATACATTCCGCTATTTAGGGGGTGTGACAACAACTACACATAAACTTGTAATTACATTTATTAATTATATAATATTTAATAATTATATCATATATTATATAAATACATCTATTGAATATTGAATATTTATATATTTTATAAATGTTACCATATAATAATTATTAATAGAAATCATATATAAATTCATATAATATCATATATATATATATATATATATATATATATATATATATATATATATATATATATATATATATATATATATATATATATATATATATATATATTTATTTTAATAGTAACTTAATTATTCTAATTATTATTTTACATTTTTAATTCCAATTGATTAAGTGTACTTTATTAATTTCAAATATTATCTGTACACTTATATTTATATTTATATATAAATATATTTACATATTTATTTACACACAATTGTTCGTGAATCGTCGGGAATAGTCAAAGATTAACTGGATATATGAACATAGTTCCAAAATTTTCGAGACTCAACATTATAGACTTTTCTTATCGTGTCGAAATCATATAAAGATTAAGTTTAAATTTGGTTGGAAATTTTCGGGTCATCACAGTACCTACCCGTTAAAGAAATTTCGTCCCGAAATTTGATCGAGGTCGTCATGGCTAACAATAAAAATGTTTTCATGACGAATATGAGTTGATAAATAAAGTTTCATCATTTTTGATTAATATAGATAAAAATATTCGATTATGTGAAGCGTACGAGTGAAGCTGTCACAAAAGATTGAGATAGAGATCTAACTTTCAATGTAGTCACGGTTAATTTTCGAAATTTAAGGGATTTAGAGAAAATCTTTGTAATAAGATTTGATTCTTCGAAATTTAAGGAAATTAGGATCCTCTTTGATTAAATGCGATGATCTGTCTCGATTACTTTGTCTGATATTTCACTATAAATCCACCCTCTTTTTTTCCTTTATACTTTGGAGTTCCATCCTCTTGTTTTCTCTTCCCGACTTTAAGTCAAGCAAAAAATGGTCCAGTATTCGTAGGTATGAAGTTTCAAATAACATGACTAATGTTCTAAGAGAGAGATTGTAATAACAAGATCTTGATTGGTTAAATTACCAAAATTCAAGAGAAAAGATAGAACTTATCAGAAAGATATGTTCTTGATATATTTGGAGATTATGTAGAATGTAAGAGTCGTGTAACATGGCACATGATGATGTTATAATCTGTAAATTATCACATTATATTAGAAACTCAGCATGACTTACTGTAATATAATCACGTTGATCAAGTGTCATTATATTATACTAACTCATGCTTCAATTCCCAACATTACTTCAAAAACATTCAAATTTTTAAGTCGAATTTTTCAGAATCTAGAAACTAAAATAGTTTTCTTTCTGATGTAACACTGATATCGCGAAGAGATAAATGATTTTAGATAAGAATGGTTATAAAAATATCTTCAGAAATATCGAGGATATTTATAGTAAAAGATACGATAATATTTTAGAATTTCTAATATCGATGGATGATGATGAAGATTTGTCCGTACAAATGTAGAGTCAGGAGTAAGGTATTCGTTAATAACTTCATCAAATACTGAATCATTTGGATTCTTTGAAAGCAGATTTAGTCTTTGTGATTTGTCCGCAGCCTCCTTCATGGATTGTTCAATCCGTTTTTTAGTTCGAATCCTTCTCTTTTTCTAAGCTTTACCAACATACTATTCTTTATCATCAAACTTCCGACGGTTAAAGTCGTTTACGGTTGTCTACAGTTTCTGCTGCTTCATTCAGCTTTTTCAACATTCAGAGTATTGATTTGTAGATTGAGTGCTTTTCAGAATTTCAGAATGGAAGATCATAATTCTAAGAGATAAATGTTATACATATAACTGTTGATGTAGACATGCTGTGGGTTTTCAAAGTACTGATTGCTGATTTCCGGTAATTGGTATAGCAGTTCTCATTACAAGATTCGGATGAGTATATGATAGGGTTTCAATGAATAAATATAGTGATTTATCGGAGAGATTTAAGCCACGGAGCGAAGAGGTTACTGATACGTCTGTGGTTATAAAGGTGGAATATAAAAGGTTCCCCAGTAACAATAAAAGAGCACACATATATATCAGGGTTATAATAAGGTTGTTTCGAACGAAAAGTTGAAGTTGACTTGCTGGAGCTGTGACAAAACTGGCTATCTCGAACAGGAGTTGCATAGTTATTTTCGGTAATAATAACGATAAAGGAATTAGCACAGCTACGTGTTAAATGTTTACTCAGTTTCCGAGAGTTTTTCAGGTGCATAACTATATGCATAAATTTTTCCTTCCGTAGATGAAGTGCGATTGGTTCATCCTCTCGATTGAGGTGTTTTCAAGAATCATGAAAGGTTTGAACGCAGATTATAATCGTCAAGATACAAATGAGGTTTAAGATGAAATCAAGTGGCAAACTTGAAGAAATGTTTAGTTTCATATGTTATAATCAATATTTTAATACATTTTAATTGTCCAATGTTAGTAGTCCATAATTAGTAGTCCACAGTTAGTAAGTCAATAATTCATATATAGTTTAATATATAATATTCGAATTAATTAATACGTGTCGTGACCCGTTATATACATGTCTCATACTCGATCACAACTCAAGGTATATATATTATTTTAGAATCAACCTCAACCCTGTATAGCGAACTCGAGCATTACCGCATATAGAGTGTCTATGGTTATTCCAAATAATATATATAGATGACGTCGATATGATATGTCAAAACATTGTATACATGTCCCGATATTTAAAATGCGTAAATAACAGTATTTAAATGACGATAAATAAAGTGCGTAAAATAAATAACAGAAATTAAATGACGATAAATAAAATTTCGAGAATTAAAATTGCGATAATTAAATTACGATAAATAAATTGCGATAATTAAAATGTAATAAGGAATTAGGAATAGTTAGCTAGGTACAGTTAGCTAGGATAATGTTAGCGTGGATTCTTAACAAAATTTCTCATAGTTAATTTGTTTGTTTCTAACAAATTTTATTTCTGTCCAATGTTTTCTTCATTATGCCACTTGTTGGATTTATGATAGGTCAAAATCCAAATATGAAATTGAATGAAAATGGTTATTCTGTGGTGAACGGATTCGTATATCTGTGGATGTAAATAGGATAATGAATCAGATTCGAAGAATGTACAGTGTAACTTATTAATGTAAAATCTAAATATTCCTCGGATATGACCTACCCGTTAAAATATTTTCACCATTAACAGTTTGTATAAAAGAATTTTTAATTACAATCTTTATGAAAACATATATACATATATATTTTCTTCAGATGTAATCATGAATTTAATGAGTTAATATGATATTAATCTCATTTGATTTATCGTTAGAACTAGAATACATAATCTCTAAAACATTAGGGATTACATAATCGCCATGTAGAATGAAGATAAATGATGTAGAACGATATGTAGAACGAAGTTTATGCTCGAGGTATAAAATGTGATGTTGAGGCGTTTGTTGTTGATGGTACAGCTGTTGATGCTGGTGGCACTGTTGGTTTCGGTGATGTTGCTGGTGTTTGTAAGTTTTGCACCATATTCTTCAAAATCATTACTCGGTCGCGAAGCTCGTTGACTTCTTCGATTACTCCGGAATGATTGGCGGTTGGAATAAGCGGATGAATAAGGTTCAGAATTTGGAATATCATATAATCGTTGCGAGATATCCTGGCAATGAGGGTGAATATGGTGTTTCGGATAGGTTCGCCTGTAAGTACTTCAGGTTCTTCGCCAAGAGATGAATTCGGTTGGTGGAAATGATCGCCTTCTTCGCGTCTCCATTGATTAAGTCGACTACGAACCCATACCCAATTCATCCAGAATTGATGATGGCTAATTGGTTGGTTCATTCCGGTCACATTGTTTTCGGAGCTTGAGTGAAACTCCATATCGGAATACGAGGGACTTGAGCTAGTGGCGAGTTCCATTTCATTCGATTGAATAAAGGATTTTTCGATATGAAATGATTTTCCGGTTATCGAATGGTATTCTAATTACATAGAATATCTATATATATAGAACAAAAGATTTCGTAGATTACGGAGGAATTTACAGAATATGTCAGGAAAAGTTTACAGTAACAGATACGCTAAGATATGAATTAGCAGATATGCTAAGATATGAATTTTGTCTATACACTATCTATGCAATAAATGCAGGAAAACGTGTCTAGACTTAAGAATGATAAGCATGAAATTTTTCGACAAGAAATGATAAGCAAACTTTTTGACATGCAGCTAAGGTCGAAGTCCAGACTTACTAATGCATCTTATCAACTATCAGTTAGATACACTAATGCAAGACCTGGTTCGCTAAGACCACCGCTCTGATACCAACTGAAATGCCCCGTTCATATCGATTATAAATGATTCACAATAGTTGATTTCATTGCGACGTATTTGACCTCTATATGATAAGTTTTACAAACATTGCATTCATTTTTAAAAGACAAACTTTCATTACATCGAAAGTTGACGACATGCATACCATTTCATAATATATCCAAACTATAAATGACCTAATCTGTCATTTACTTAATAATAATCCTGATTGAACTCAATGACTTGAATGCAATGTCCTTTGAAATATGCCATGAATGACTCCAAGTAATATCTTTAAAATGAGCAAATGCACAGTGGAAGATTTCTTTCTTTCAATCCTGAGAATAAACATGCTTTCAAGTGTCAACCAAAAGGTTGGTAAGTTCATTAGTTTATTGTAATTAATCATTTCCATAATTTTAATCAACCACAAGATTTCATATTTCAATTTTTCATAAACATCATGCATGCATATAGCCATCTGCATAAAAATCATTCATATGGATTGAACACCTGGTAACCGACATTAACCATAATGCATAGAATATCCCCACAGACATCGACATCTGTATAATAATAATCTCGAAGTATTAAAGCCATCCATAGACATGAATCGGGGTTGTTAGGCCCAACATATCTATCTTTAGGATTCACGTCAATTAGGGGCCATTTCCCTAATTCTTAGGTTACCAGACTTGAAGGGCGATATTCGATTTCGATAATCCAACCATAGAATGTAATTTCGATTACTTGTGTCTATTTCGTAAAACATTTATAAAAGCGCATGTATTCTGATGTGCGTAGAGGTGTATACGAAATAGTTATATTTTTGCTACGAAATACTATTAAATACGATACAATTTTACACAAGTTATTTATTTATTTATAGAGTGGATATACCTAAACCTTGCTACAACACTTCTAGGAAGTGTACCTAATTGTACAATAGTGTAGTTTTTAGTAAGTCCGGTTCGTCCACAAGGAACTAGCCAAGTTTAACGCTATATTTTTAAACTATATTTGTATAAATATAAATATATATATATATATATATATATATATATATATATATATATATATATATATATATATATATATATATATATATATATATATAAGTAGTATTATTATTATAAAATGGGGTTTTTACCGTTGAATAACCGGTTTGTCAATTTTAAAACTTTAGTCGCAGTTAAAACCTAATGTAAAATATTAAAAATAAATATAACTTAATTTAAAGCGTAAAGTAAATGACAATAATTAAAGTGCGATAAATTAAAGTACAATAAATAAAATGACAGTAAATAAAATTGCGATAATTAAAAAGTACGATAATTAAAAGTGCGATAAATAAAATGACAGTAAATAAAAGTGCGATGAGATATAAAATAAAGGAATTATGCTTATTTAAACTTCCGTAATCATGATGTTCAACGTGTTGATTTTAGTTTATTACCATGGGTTAATTGTCCTTTGTCCTGGATTATTCGATATGTCTAAACAGTTTTGTCCATAATAGGCCATCAGTCATAAATATAAAGTGGGAGAGTCTTCGTCAAATTATCCTTATACCCGAAGTCAAATATTCCAACTAATTGGGGATTCGAACTATAACAAGGTCTTAATACTTTGTTTAATGAATACACCTGGTTATCGACTGCGTGTAATCCATGGTTTTATTACTTTGTTAACAATTACACCAATTACCCTTGTATGTAATTCACCCCTGTTTCAACAAGTCTATTGATTATTAATCCATCCCCGTGTCCAGTCAAATGAATAACTATTGGTATTTATAGATATCCTGCCCACCGTACCCAGTCAAGCGTATGTGGTTATATATAAATACGTCAAATTATAAGTCTATATATTAAATTAACGAGGTATCATTTAGTTAATATAAAGCCCATTAATAGCCCATAGTCTAATTTCCACAAGTGTCATTCTTTTATCCAAACCCCAATTATGGTCCAAAGCCCAATTACCCCGCCTTTAATATTTTAGCCCAACATCACGATTACTTCAATTTAAATAAGCATAATAATAACTTAGCTACGAGACTTTAATTTAAAAAGGTTGAACATAACTTACAATGATTAATAATAGCGTAGCGTTATACGGACAGAATTTTGACTTATACACTTACAACATTCGCTAACATACCCTTATTATTATTAATCTTAAATTAAAATTAAAATTTTAAATTATATATATATATATATATATATATATATATATATATATATATATATATATATATATCGTGAGAGATAGAGAGGATAGAAAAAGAAGTGTGAATTTCGGCCAAAATACGCGAACTTTATCGGACCTGACCTCACTATTGCTGCCATGCGATCGCATGGGTTTATAACTACCAGGCCATGCGATCGTATGGCCCCCAGGTACAGCTCACATTTGCTTGTTTTCTTGTTGCCGACGGTTTTAATATATAATATAATATATATATATATAGTTTTAAGAATTAATTATATATTATATTATATTCATGTGCATAGTTGACTTGTAATTTTTAGTCCGTTGCGTCGAGCGTTGAGAGTTAACTTTGGTCCCGGTTCCGAATTTTCGAACGTCCTTTCGTACTATTTAATATCTTGTACTTTGCGTTTTGCGGCTCGTACTCTTGTAATTTTTAGACGTTTCTCATTAATAAATTGAACCACTTTGATTGTACTTTGTACTTTTGAGCTTTTTGGTCATTTGCGTCTTCAATTCGTCAAATCTGTCTTTTGTCTTCACCTTTTATTATTTAAACGAATATCACTTGTAAATAGAACAATTGCAATTAAAAACTTGTCTTTCTTGAGGGATAATGCTATGAAATATATGTTCGTTTTTAGCATTATCAAATATTCTGACACTTGAGCGTTGCTTGTCCTCAAGCAATATAGTCTTGAAATAAAAATACTAGAATCACTTCTTTATTCTTCACACTTTGTATATCAGTGATTTCGATTTAGAGGTATGAATAATGATAGTAACGTTGTGGGTTACAGTCCCACATAACTATAAAAATTTAGATCCTTTAGGAAATTGGATCTTTATGAAAACATTTGATCTTTTGAAAATTCAATCTAGCTTTTACCCTAGATAAGTTTTCCGGAATAACCCTTCACCGGTATTTGCAAAATGTTTTTGTGGGTTTTGGGTTTCAGATTTGAAAATTTTAGCTCAAAACTTGTGATTTTCTGTCATCCACTTGCTAACCTTGTATTGGGAAAGCAACACGTCCAGTTTACTTGCTCCGTATATTACCTTTCGATAAACTACTGTCCGGTTGTAAAGGAAAGCGTTGAACAAGCAACTGTTAAGGCAATGTCCCGTGACATGATTTTGATTATGGTCTATAACGTGTCGGATGCAATTACTATCCTTTGTAGGAGCAATAGTAAAGATCACCCTATAGTTTTTCTGTCTGGCACAAGGTCCTGTCTTCAACCATGCTATGCAACCACCGTTCTTACAGTTGACACCCGATTTGGTTCAGGTGACCTAATGAATTCCAGGTAAATTCCTAGGATTTTACGTTCAATGGTAATGAACGCATTGAAAATGGGTTTTCAGAAAACAAATCGGTTTGTAATTTTGATCAAAATATTTTCTTGTTCAAGCTCGAGTTTAGATATCATCGAATTTCATGAGTTTGTAATTCTCAATCTTTAAGGTCAATCTCAAGGATTGAGTAATATCAGGCTTAAAAGCTGATTTTTGATCTTTAAGGAGATTATCCTTTCTGGGGATCTGATTCATTAGTCTTATAAGCTAATTTGCACGGTGCCCACCATTGTACGAGATAGATCCTCTCATGGTTAGGATAAGTCTGACCACTTGGCGATCCTGTTTGATGCTGAGGTCTGAGGATTTCCAGCTGATTTTCGAGAAAGCTTTTCAAAGTTTTTCGTAGACTCTACAACTGGTCTGGACGACAACTTCCTGACCTAAATCAAGAAGCGCATGTCTTTTTCAGAAGACTTTACTTCCTTTTAATGATGGAATTGATTCATCGTGTAGATCTATCTTTCTTTCAAATATATTACAATTTACCGGGTAAAACAGTTAATTTTGTCCAAAACAAAAGTATCTTCAATTATTTGTCCTAAAATATGTGACATATGTTCTAAATAACTTGGTAAATTTTTCCCACACTTGGCTTTTATTTTCCTTTCTTTGCCTTTTTATTTTCCTCTATTCCATTTTAAATGAATTCTAACATTTTAGGTTATTTCTCAATTTATGTCCTTTCTGAGGTAACAATAATTTCGGTGTTAACACCTAGTTTTATCGTTCATAAATATGTATAAACATGATTTTGAGTTCATTTAGTTGAAAATTTTGAAAATTTTTACTAGAATTGGGTAGTCAGTATATAAGACTAGGGCTGTTCTTTATTATTAGAGAGCACTAGATTCTAATACAACTACTGCGTTACTAGTATTTTTAATGGTAACCAAGTTTAAAAATTTTAAAAATCCGAAAGAATTTAACCCCTTCCCACACTTAAGATCTTGCAATGCCCTCATTTGCAAGAAATCAGTAACAATTTAAATTATTGAGGGTGATTAGCGTAGAAAAATGATTAAATTTTACCAAAGTTTCCAAACATATTGGCGTTTGTTTGTTGCATGATAAATGGTGCACATCATTTGTTCATTCCGTCTTGTTTGTTACATCACATTTGTTTTTCATTTTGTCGTCAAAATTAGTAGCTTTTGCTGAACTTAATGCCAGTCTTTGAAAGTTCGCTGTTTTACCCTGTTGTGTACAATTGACAATATACATACATACAAATAATAACATGCAAGGTAATTTGAAATGAGACTTAACATCCCACTTTTAAATTATAAATACGAAATATTAGTATAACATAATAAAAAAAATTAAAACTTACATTAAAGTATCACAATATTATATGTTTAAACATAAATAAATAAAAATAATAAAAAGATAAAATTCATAGAAATCACCAACAGAAACTATATCAATCTGGATAGGGGTTTCAGTTCATGTCGTCGGGCGGGTTCCACGGTTGGTTATAGGTGTACTGATAGGCCTGGTTAGGGTCGTAGAGAGTAAATGGTGGTCGCATATCGGGCTGATGTGGCGGATAGTAAGCAGGTCGGGTCGGTACGTAGTTATTTGGTACCTGAGGTGATAGCTGGCTCATGATCTGAGGCTGATGATAGTGCCATCTATCATGCTGTCGTTGCCTGGAATGCTCGTACTCATTCTCGGCGTGCCACTGCTCGAACTGACTAAATCTAGCCTCGTTTGTCATTTCTACCTCATCTATACGCTGGTAAATGTCAGTCATAGCTTCCCTAATGAAATCCCTAATGTCATCCGGTTCCTCCATTTCCTCATCTGAACCTCTCTCTACCTGTGGATAACTACCATCATATGGTACTGCCTGATTGCGTCTGCTCTTTAATACCTTTGCACCCTGATAGACCTTCAATCCTAAAGTATCAACCTGTTCCCTACACACCATCAGTGGACCCCCTTGATCCCTATCTACACCCAAATACTCTCCAATGAGAGCAACAAAAATACCTCCTCCTATTATTCTCCCGTCCTGTATTCCTGCCACCATTTTGGATAGATAAAAACCAACACAGTAGGGGATATTAACAACGCTTCTAGTGTTTCGAATACACTTAAGGTAAAATAAATCATGTAAGGTCATCCTCTCCTTGTTTTTACCTCTTTGTGTAATCGAATTAGCTAAAAATCTATGTATAACACGAAGCTCTGCTTTGTTAATATCTAAATAGGAGTGTCTTCCTCCCAGCGTAAAAACATTATAATTTGACATACTCCTCCAGACGGCGTCCGCGTCAAAATTCCTATCTACCCTTTCCCCGTGATAAATCAAATTTGTACAATTAGGTAGTAGTAATTCACCAGGAGTGTAAATCTGTAAAGCCCTGGCCATGTCCAGCATGGACATCCTATACATCCTACGGCCAAGTAAAAATCTAAGAAAATTCCTATCGTCTAACCTAACTACATCCATATCAAGTGATATAGTACTCATAAGCTCAACACACCATTCCTTATATACAGGCATACGAATGGTGAATAAACGTTTCTAATCGGGAAAAGAAGAGTTTCCATACCTTTGGATCAGATGCTGCCTAACTGAGTTAGCTAGTTGGACCCTTTCCAAAGGCTCCCAATCGATTACCCTCGGTACTTCTACATTTTTCGTTACCAATTTAAATTTGTTACTTTGATACGTCAGGTAATCTCTCCAACTTCGATCAAATCTCAAATTGGGATGCAACTGTTCTTCATGAATCGTTGGGTGTTCTATTATCGGATGAATCGGAAATTGTACATAGGCATTAACATATTCTTGCTGCGGATTATAATATGGTATGTGTTGATCATTATGATATTGTTGTTCCTGTTGTTGTTCCTGTTCATATTGTGGCTCATATTGCATTTCTGGTTGTGGTTCCGGAGCAGGTTGCCTAGATGATGATGATGCACCATCAGTATCGGTATTTCTCTGCAAAACATATTAAACACAAAATTTGTGCATCCAAATATGCATTAGTGTTAGCAAAATAACAAATTAAAATAATTACAATAACATGTTCAATCAAAATTAAACTTATACACATTTTCACAATTTTAACAATTCTACACTTTTTTAAATAAGCATATATGAAAATGTTTACAAAGTTCATAAGCATTTAACTCAAATAACATGTCAAAATAATCATTACTAGCAATTAAACAAGTTTCAAATGGCATTTACATCAATTTAATCAAGTTCATGAATTTTAGATTTTAAAAAGTCCACTTTAATTCTCAAAAATCATGTTTAGGATCAAAGTTTGGATCATTTAGCAACCTAAACATGTTACACTACTTAATTTAGCAATAATTCATGACAAAAATCGGCAATAACTTGTTTATATCAAAAAGCCCCAAATTACTCAAGAACACAAACCCTAGATTTCTAAAAATTTTGAAGTTTTTGGCTTCAAATCATGTTAAATAGCTGTTGGTTATTAATGCCTAAGACACAACTTATGTCTATACTACTAATGACGTTTAAACCTAAAGGGTCACACACAATGAGCAAATAAATATCCATTACATATTTGAATATGATTCGTATATTATAACCTTATTATTCATGTTGTGAGATTGTTATTTAATAGAAATAATAATACTACAATTGTATGAGAATGCATACAAATATATAAACTTGTATGTGTCTAAGTAACAAGTATATTACTTACTAGTTTCCATCTTATTAACTAAGTAAATACAATAGTTTTGTAAAATTGTTTGTATATTATTAACTAGTTGGTAGGTCATGCATGGATATACTTTACATTACATTATGTAAGAATACAAGTAAAGTAAAATGATGAAAGAATGTCTTTCATGATGACTTGTTACCTTTCATGATTAAAGTGAAATGATTATGCATTGCTTTTTATAATGACTTGTTTGTGTGTTTCTTTAAATGTATGGAACATTCGTACATTATCATAAGAGTTAAAAAACACACATTTGAAAGTATTATCAAAAGAGTTACTTACAATATATTCTAAGTTTTCTTTCAAGTTTGGAAGAGTTACTAATAGAACGATATAGTTTTAAAATAAGAAATAAGAAAGGTTATTTTCTTATACTTGTTTTCAAGGGTTGTGAAGGACTAGCATCCGGTTGATATTGGAGTTTGCTTTCGTGTGGATTACCGATAGAGGGAGGCTACTTTGGTTCCTAAATTCTTAGCATCCATAACTTCTCAAGTTCAAAGTCTTCAAAGGTTGTAGTCTTTAAACTCACTATTTATTATTTAGTTTTCTTAACAACATGCAATTGGATCCTTGGTGGGGAGTTTCTGAAAGGTTTAAAAATTGTTGTACATGCTTCCGCTGCTAAATAGTTTTATGAAAAATCATACAAACCCCTTCAGTGGTATCAAGAGCCGTTTTTGCATGTGTTAAGAAACTTATGTTATATACAATAAGAACTTGTTCTTATTATTAGAAATGAACAACTTTTTCTAAAAAGGAAAAGTTGTAGATTTCTAAAATGCAACTTAGTTATTTTATTTACTACAACCATTCCTTTTACATGCATGTATGATTGTAGAAGTTGCTATATATATTAGTTGATATATTAAGTTGCATGGTGTATAGAAATCTTTAGACCATTTTGTGATGTTTGGTTGTGTTGAAATTCGATTGGGTTGTAAATTATTCTTTCATTTATAATGGCTTGTAATAATTTTATTTTTTCATGTTTTGTTTATTTTTGAGATGTAAAAGTACTAGTGTAGAATTGTATATTTTATCTATGAAAATGTAACAAGACATGAAGAAAATTCAAGGTGGAATTCTAAGCAATTTTGGAGTCATTTGCAACACCAAATGTTGACTAGGCAAGTGGGAGCTTCAAGAAATCATAATGGAGCATGGATATTTGTTATGTCCTTAGATTGACCCGGTCCCTTCGTTTGGCTCACGAAAACTGATTAGGAAAAGGCTTGGCTATGCACCTATTAATTGTTGTGTTTATGTTTGTATGTTGCATGATTGAATATAGGATATTTGCATGCTAGAAAAAATATTTTTTTTTTAACAAATCAAACACAAATAAGAGTTTGGTAAATTTATATATAATTTTGAAAATGGTTTTTCATAAAAGTATAAAATGAGTATTAATAAAAAAGAGTTTTTACATAAAGCTCAAAATTGACAATAAAATTATGAATTTTTAATAAATTATGAATTTAATAAATTTAAACCAAACTCTTGTATAAAGTTTTAAATAAAATGAGTTTTATTAGAAACTAAAATTGGTCTTAAGTTAGCGCGCTCAATATATACATATTAATATAGGATATTAGTTTAAAATTGGGCACGCCGTGAGTGACTAAAATAGAGATTCTATAAACTCAAGACCAACATATAAAATATGATTTTATCTAAAGTATACGTATAATATATTGTTGAATGCATGCAACAATTATTATACGAAATGTTTTCTCAAATTGAAATAATACAAAACACAAAATTCCTTTAAAATGTAAGTTTATGCCATCCTTTTTAAGACACTCGCTTGTCACTTGTACGTCGTTGTGGAGAGAGCATCAGCTAACCACCACGGTCGTCTTGTGATTACCGAGATGGTGTTTCGCGATTCCTATGACAGTCTTGGGCCGAACATCATAGTTTTTAAATAGGAAAACTTAATTGGTGCTTCTTGTGGAGAGAGCATCAGCCCAACACAAGAGGCCCAAGGCATAGATGGGATTAAACATACCAGTTGACAATTGTTGTCAAGAATCCCATTAAGATATAGAAATTGTATTAGACTTGCAATTGGTAATCGCTACCTACCTTGATTGATTTAAACTTAGTGGATAGAGTATCAGCCAACCACTCAAGGTTAAATGTAACTTGGATTCTAGCCTTTAATAAATTAATTTTTCATAAGAAAGTTAGGGTAATTAATTATTAAAGGATCAAATATTAAAATACTAAAAGAACTTTGTTAATATTGTAGATGTCACCCAATGCAACTACACCCGTTTACCACCTTTCTCTAAGATCTATCTTAGAGAAGGAAAAACTCAATGATACGAACTTCTTAGATTGGTATCGTAGTTTGAGAATTGTTCTCAAAGTCGAAAAGAAGTCGTATATACTTGATGGACCCGTTCCCGAGGAACCCTCTGCTAATGCCACTAAGAGCATCCGAGATGCTTGGACTAAGCACACGGATGACTCCACAGAGGTAGCATGCCTCATGTTAGCCACCATGATTCCAGACTTGTAAAAGGACCTGGAACATCATGATGCCTTTGAGATGCTTAAACAGCTAAAGGAACTGTTCCAACAACAAGCTAGGCAATAACGCTTTGAAACTGTCAGAGTGTTACACGCATGCAAGATGGCAGAGGGGACATCTGTAAGCTCTTATGTTCTAAAAATGAGGAGATACATAGATCAACTTGAGAGGCTTGGATCTTCCATTGGTCCTGAGTTGGCAATAGACTTGATCCTCAACTCACTACCAAAGTCATATGACCAGTTCGTCTTGAACTACAATATGAACAATTTGGAGAAATCTATTTCGGAGTTGCATTTAATGCTTAAGACTGTCGAGAAGAATATTCCATCTAAAACCTCTGAAGTCCTCATGATTCGGGAAGGAAAAATCAAGAAGCCACAAGCCAAAGGCAAAGGTAAAGGAAAACCTAAGAGTCAAGGCAACCGCAAAGGTAAAAAGTTTGTCCCAAAGGATTCTGTCAAGAAGAAAGAAAAACCTGTCAAAGATGCCACTTGTTTCCATTGTGGAGAAATTGGTCATTGGAAGCGAAACTGCCCGACTTACCTTGCAGAGCTGAAGAAGACAAAGGCTAGCAATGCTAGCACCTCAGGTATCTATATGATAGAACTATTTGCTTTCTCTAGTAATTCATGGGTATTTGATACTGGTTGTGGAACTCACATTTGTAATAATGTGCAGGGACTAAGAAAGATTAAGCAGCTAAAACCAGGCGATTTGGTATTGTATGTTGGCAACGGAGCACATGTTGCGGTCGTAGCAATAGGCACTATTGAATTTTTGTTCCCAAATGGCCTGTATTTAATATTAAATAATTGTTATTATGTCCCTAGTCTAACTAGGAACATTATTTCAGCTTCACGTTTGTATGAATCTGGTTACTTGTATGCTTTTTCTAATGATAATATTTCAGTTTTCAAGAAAGATGTTTTTTATTTTGAGGCACGCCCTCATAACGGCATATATGAAGTTGACATACAAGATACATCCAATAATAGTTCTATGTATAACATAAACACCAAAAGATCCAAGTGTGACTTGAATCAAACTTATCTATGGCATTGTCATCTTGGTCACATAAACAAGAAACGCATAACCAAACTCTAATCTGATGGAATTTTAAAATCAACTAACTCTGAGTCATTTGATGTATGTGAATCTTGTTTAAGCAGGAAGATCACAAAGGCACCTTTCTTCGGTTCCGGAGAAAGAGCAAAGGATCTTTTGGGACTTATACATTCTGATGTATGCGGTCCTTTTAGAACTATGTCAAGAAATGGTGAAAGATACTTCATTACATTTACAGATGATTACAGTAGATTTGGTTATGTTTACTTATTGAAACATAAACATGAGGCATTTGAAACGTTCAAAGTGTTTCAAAATGAGGTTCAAAATCAGCTAGGCAAAACGATAAAGGTTCTTCGATCGGATCGAGGAGGTGAGTACTTGTGTCAAGAGTTTGATGATCATCTAAAGAATTGTGGAATTATTTCACAATGCACTCCACCCGGAACACCACAACATAATGGTGTTTCTGAGAGGAGGAATCGAACCCTACTTGATATGGTTCGATCTATGATGAATCATACTTCACTTCCTCCATCTTTCTGGACCTATGCCTTATTATCTGCTTCTTGCATACTAAATATGGTGCCAACCAAAAAGGTAAATAAGACACCATATGAGTTATGGCATGGAAAGGTTCCAAATTTATCTTATTTGAAAGTTTGGGGTTGCGAAGCTCATGTTCGACAAGAAACTTCCAACAAACTTGATCCCAGATCTATCAAATGCGTTTTTGTGGGATACCTAAAGGATTCTATGGGATATTATTTCTACAATACTACCGAGAACAAAGTGTTTGTTTCTAGACACGCTACTTTTCTAAAAAAGGAGTTTCTATTAAATAAAGCAAGTGGGAGTAATGTAGAACTTGAAGAAATTCAAGAACCATAAAATATCACACCTGAGGTTGGCACTAGCTATCAACAAATTGTTGAAGAACCTGAACAATTGGTTACTCAGGAACCTGAAGTAACACAACACATTCATAGATCTAGTAGACCTCGTCATAGTCCCCAAAGATATGACGACATTTTCTTAGTGGATCAAAGTGAGCCCACTAACTACAAAGATGCTACATTAGATCCTAAATCTAACAAATGGCATGAAGCCATGAATGATGAGATGCAGTCCATGTATGACAACAAAGTATGGGACTTAGTTGATCTACCTCCTGATAGCAAGGCTGTTGAGAGCAAATGGATTTTCAAGAAAAAAACAGATATGGACAAATGTACATACATTTAAGGCAAGACTAGTGGTGAAAGGTTTCACTCAAACTCATGGTATTGACTATGACGAAGCTTTCTCTCTAGTAGCCATGCTAAAATCAATTAGAATACTCATTGCCATAGCCGCATATTATGACTATGAGATATGGCAAATGGATGTCAAAACCGCATTCCTTAATTGAAACTTAAGTGAAGATGTCTATATGGAACAACCCGAAGGTTTTGTAAATCCTAAGTATCCTAATAAAGTGTGTAAGCTTAAAAGAGCCATTTACGGATTAAAGCAAGCATCTAGAAGCTGGAATCTTCGTTTTGACGAGAAAATAAAAGAGTTTGATTTTATCCAAAATGAAGATGAGCCATGTGTTTACAAAAGGGCTAGTGGGAGCATAGTAGTATTTTTAATCTTATATGTAGATGATATACTACTTATTAGAAATGACATCCCAACTTTACAAAAGGTAAAGTCTTGGCTTGGTAAGTGTTTTCAAATGAAAGACCTTGACGATGCTGCTTATATTCTAGGAATAAAAATTCATAAAGATAGATCAAAGCTGTAACGACCCGGAATTTTCCAATCGTTCTATACTTATGAGATTAATATTTACATAAATTAAACCTTACCAACATGATAAGCAATCCAAACTGTTGAGACTTATATTTTTGAAAAGAGTTTTACACAACGTTTGACAGTCCAATTTGACCGATGATATCACGAACTATATAACACACGATAATTATACGATTATGTATATGTATATATCTATACATATTTAACATGATTTAAGGATGGTTTAACATTTCATTGTGAACTAACAACAATGAGTTATAAGTATACTTTGAGACCACTAACTTAAGTTTTCAAAACGATAACTATATGTAACGTTCTTTGACATATATACTTACAATCTATAATGTGTTGTGATTTATGTCACCAATATGATTTAAGTGTAACGGGATTAATTTGTAACCAAAATAATCTTGATAAATATCGAACAAGTTTGGGGAAGTGTGGAGTGCACACTTGTTTGAACTTACCTTGATTATGACGGGGGTTCGGGGGCAGCGCCCCCGATAAGCGGGGTCCAAGGGGTGGCAACCCCTGGCGGGGTCCAAGGGGCAGAGCCCCTGGCTGGGGTCGAGCTGCCAAAATTTTTTTTTGGGCTAACATTGCTTTATTAAAAATGTCTTAAAATTTTATTTTTGGCCCGGTTGGACCCAAAATAAAAGCCCGATTTTGAGCTTCTTTTACCGTATCATACCCATCATCTATACGTATTTACTATTGGTAAATACACATCAAATCAATATCCTTATCAGCCTTAGATCTGCCCTAGATAAGAGGGAATCTTATTTGTAAGCTAGCATACATTATTACTCAAAAATTCAACACAATAATTTGTCCTTGTTCCCTCAACAACCAGACTGTTCTATAAGTATCACCATCACCTTGGTTTTTCATTTCATTCTTACAACCATCTTTCTCTAACCAAAAACAACACTCTTAGGAACTCTAAATGTTCTTCACAATCTCAGCAAATACTCATGAAGAACTAGCTTCATGAACAACCTATAATCATCATAAGAAAGTTTGATCAAGATTATTTTCTATCTTTTCCAGAAGCTTTATCCAAGTAACTTGAGGTAGTAACCTTATTCATAATCTTATTCGATTCATATTTATATAGCTATCTTATTTTGTGTTATAAAATTTTTAACAACAAGAACATAGTTTGAATGATTTCAAACATGTTCGCAAACTAAATAGATCCTTCTAATTTGATTTTTAAAACACTTCAAAACCTGTAATATATCATATTATGACAAAATCGGATTAACCATATCTTGGCTAATTCACATAATATTTAATATATATTTACTTATGATTTGATTTTATATATTTCAGGACCACCCGTAAACAACACGAGAAGATTAATCATAAGACCTCATGATTGTACGCAACACGTCATCTGACAACACGGTACTTTATGTACGCAACACGTCATTTGAAAACTTGGTACCATGGGTTGAGATTAATTCTGATCAATACGAATACGATGGGGTCTTTATTTATTTTATTGAGCAACTAATTGTGGACCATTATCAACAGACTGCTAACTACGGACTAAAAAAATATTAAAAGTATTATAAGTATATATATATGTAACGATTACTTGAAAAAAAAATATGTTGATATATTATATATATGGTTAGGTTCGTGATATCTATCGGAGACCAAGTCGAGTTAAATACCTTCAAGGAAAAGGTGAGTATATAGTCCCACTTTTAAACTCTTAATATTTCAGGATGAGAATACATGCATTTTATGATTTACGTTATGGACACAAGTGATTAAAATTATATATTCTACGTTGAGTTGTACCACTGGCATATCTCCCTGTAACTTGGTAACTACTATTTACATGCGGTATTGTAAACGCGAATCCTGTTGATAGATCTATCGGGCCTGACAACCCCAACCGGACTGGACGACCAGTATTCAACGGTTGCACAGTACTTCGTTTCGGTGACTACACTTGGTACGGTGTAGTAATATTTCATAATAAAGGGAATATGCGATGTTGATTAAATGTTAAGTATGGTTATCAAGTGCTCAACAACTTAGAATATTTTTATTAAAACGTTTATATATGAAATCTTGTGGTCTATATTCATAACGCTGCCGGCATTAAACCTATATCTCACCAACTTTATGTTGACGTTTTAAGCATGTTTATTCTCAGGTGATAACTAAAAGCTTCCTCTGCAACATGTTGAATTTAAGCAAGATCTTGAGTATGCATATTTGTGTCAAAAATAAAACTGCATATCGGAGGATTTGTAATGTAAAATATGTTGGAAGTCGTATTGTTATTATCACATGTAAAGTTTGTAAGTATAAGATTATCGCTAAACGATAATCATTATTATCTTGTTTAAACCTTGTATTTGTAATAAAAGTTATGGTTTGTATTGTAAAAACGAATGCAGTTTTTGAAAAACGTCGCATATAGAGGTCAATACCTCGCGATGAAATCATATGTTATTGTATTTGTCCTTATGGTTAAGGTCGGGTTATGACAAAAGCGGCTAATCGGCTTGAGCCAAAGTGCATATATTGAAAAGATTCTAAAACGATTCAAGATGCAAGATTCTAAACGCGGATTTTTGCCAATATCACATGGTACAATATTGAGCAAGTCTCAAAGTCCTAGCACAAATGATGAGCTTAGACGAATGAATGGAACTCCATATGCTTCTGCAATTGGATCCATTATGTATGTCATGGTATGCACAAGACCAAACATATCGTATGCTTTGAGCATGACGAGTAGATACCAACAAAATCCAGGTGAACGCCACTGGATGGCTGTCAAGAACATCCTAAAGTACTTAAGAAGGACTAAAGATATGTTCATAATTTACGGTGGTGTGGAAGAAGATCTTACTGTAAAGTGCTACACAGATGCTAGCTTCCAAACTGATAGAGATGATTCACGATCACAATCTGGATATGTCTTTATCTTGAATGGAGGAGCTATAACTTGGAAAAGTTCTAAGCAGAAAGTAGTTGCACAATCTACTACAGAAGCTGAATACATTGCTGCATCGGAAGCAGCACAAGAGGCTGCGTGGATGAAAAAGTTCATTGCTGATTTAGGGGTGATGCCAAGCATAGAAGACCCCATAGAAATATCTTGCGACAATAATGGTGCTATTGCTCAAGCAAAAGAACCTAGATCGCATCACATCACCAAACATATCCTTAGGAGATTCCACTATATACGTCACATAGTGGGAAACGGAGATGTTTGTATTCGTAAAGTTCACACAGATCAAAACCTTGCTGATCCTTTTACAAAGGCTTTGGCATAATCAAAACACGAGGGTCATGCTCGGTGCATAGGGCTTCGTAATGTTAATGATTGCAATGATTTGTAATTTAGTATTATGATATTTTGGAACATTTATTCAACATTTATATTAAATGATATGATGTATTTGGAGATAATCATACTCATTAATAATTATTGTGTTCTTTATTAGTATGTTTAAATCCTTGAATAACCCCGTTATTCAAAAACGTCCATAGTCGATCACAACTATGGGAATAGTTGTGAGTTAAGACTAATGTGAATAAGTTGGTTGACTTTCATGAAGATGAAAGTAGAGCAAGGGAGTTGCAACAAAATTCAACTATGTTTATTGAAGAATAAACATTGGACATGACCCGCTTTTAAGATCACTTCATGGATCGATGTCATAAGTGATTCTTAAAAATGGTAATATCTTTATATCCTTAGACCGTAGATACATATTGGGTCTTAAGTGTGAGGATTGTTATACTTTAACATAGTCAAACATTGTTCTTTAGCCAGGCAATCATAAAAGCTATTGTTAAGTATAATATGAGACACATGAGAGACGTGTGTAGTCTAGATGGGATTTGTTCCTCTCATCTAGATGAGAGATTGACATCTATGGGCCCCTCGATGATTTAAATTAATTAAGATGCGTGGCCACGCTTAAACTATATTGATGTATCCAATGGTGTTTGTTTTATCACTTTCAATCTTGATCGAGTAACATAATGTATGAGCTAAATATGAGATTGATTACTATCCATGTCTCATGCTCAACGTGATGTCAGTAACAAAGGGATAACTGATACCTTACCTATATATTGATTTGAAGTTTAAACTTAAGAATCAATGGATGCTCGGAATGACACATTTTCAAGTGTTGTTAGGGGCAGTGGCATGTTTCTAGACGTTTAACACTGTCTGTGTTGACATATGTTGAATCCTGTGCAAGTGGGAGATTGTTGGTTATTAATGCCCAAGACACAACTTATGTCTATACTACTAATGACGTTTGAACCTAAAGGGTCACACACAATGAGCAAATAAATATCAATTATATATTTGAATATGATTCGTATATTACAACCTTATTATTCATGTTGTGAGATTGTTATTTAATATAAATAATAATACTACAATTGTATGAGAATGCATACAAATATATAAACATGTATGTGTGTAAGTAACAAGTATATTACTTACTTGTTTCCATCTTATTAACTAAGTAAATACAATAGTTTTGTAAAATTGTTTGTATATTATTAACTAGTTGGTAGGTCATGCATGGATATACTTTACATTACATTATGTAAGAATACAAGTAAAGTAAAATGATGAAAGAATGTCTTTCATGATGACTTGTTGCCTTTCATGATTAAAGTGAAATGATTATGCATTGCTTTTTATAATGACTAGTTTGTGTGTTTCTTTAAATGTATGAGAACATACGTACATTATCATAAGAGTTAAAAAACACACATTTGAAAGTATTATCAAAAGAGTTACTTACAATATATTCTAAGTTTTCTTTCAAGTTTGGAAGAGTTACTAATAGAACGATATAGTTTTAAAATAAGAAATAAGAAAGGTTGTTTTCTTATACTTGTTTTCAAGGGTTGTGAAGGACTAGCATCCGGTTGATATTGGAGTTTACTTTCATGTGGATTACCGATAGAGGGAGGCTACTTTGGTTCCTAAATTCTTAGCATCCATAACTTCTCAAGTTCAAAGTCTTCAAAGGTTGTAGTCTTTAAACTCACTATTTATTATTTAGTTTTCTTAACAACATGCAATTGGATCCTTGGTGGGGAGTTTTTGAAAGGTTTAAAAATTGTTGTACATGCTTCCGCTGCTAAATAGTTTTATGAAAAATCATACAAACCCCTTCAATAGCATCAATCTAGGTTATACATGCATAATATACTAATAATTTAACTCTAATTACACTAGAAATTAACAAAATTAAATTAGGTAAAAATTAGCTCAAGAACATTAAAATTGAAATTTAAAAAGTTTTAAGGATGTAATTGTTACCTTTCTTGAAAAACTTCTGAGCAAATTCATGATTAAAGCGGATTATAGTAAGAAATTTGGTTGATTTTGATGAAAAATTGATGAATTTAGGGGTGTTTGTAGAAGAGTTTCGTGTATGTGTGTGTATTTTGTGAAGGGCAGAGAGCTCACTGAGCTTTATGTTCCTGACCAGTTATTTGGCCTCATGCGACCGCATGAGTTTTACAAGGGAACCCCATGCGATCTCATGGGGTCTGGTAATTTTTTTTATATATAAAAACCTTTGACTAATAAAACAAATAATTAAATTATTTAAAATTTTGTTTCTTTTAGAATGAGGGCGTTTCGGATCTTAGTCTTAGTCCGTCTCTCGACAAAATTTTAAAATTTGTCACTTTTTAAGCGTTGTTTTAAAAGCAAAGATTTTTGGTTTTTTTTTTTTTTTTGGCATACTTTAATTCAATAAGATAATAAAAGTTCTCGTCCCGCCCTCGGGTAAAGCAATTTCGGTTCAATGACCTAGTTTTCAACTCACGACGAATTTTTAGAAATTACATTTTTAACTTAATGAAATAAAGTAAATTTTTGTTTTTAAATTCACACCAAACTTAAATTTAAAATGCATAAAATTAAAAATTCATATTATTAATATTTTTATACATACAAACTTATATTAAAAATATTAATTTTTCAAATATTTACAAACTTAAATATATTGATTTAAAAATTTACAATATTAATTTTAAAAACACAGTAAAAAATATAAAATTAAAAATCTTTTTGGTCTTTTATCCCACTTTAATCAATCAAATATTATCAAAAATATACGCCCCTCTTTTCGGTAAAGTAATTTTGGTTCAATAACCTAGTTTTACTCCTGACGAATTTTTGAAATATTTTGGGTTGATTGATTAAAGATATTTATACCTTAAGAATAAACGGTAAATTTTGCAGTGATGTAATAAATTTTTGTATGATATCAATAATTTCGGTTACGCATACCTAATTTTATTGAATACCAATTTAATACTCTATAGTGAACGATTCAGCGTTTATTATCAAAAGGTTAAAAGCAATAAATAAAAACAAATAAAAACTGTACATACTTACCTATTAGATAGAATTCTCAGAGACCTGCTTTAGCCGACTCATAGGAGAGTCGTGTGATTTGGTTCTCCATAGCTACATAAGCGTAACCTCGATTCTTCAATATCTTTTCTTCTAAACATATGAACGGTCCTTCTCTGCATAGAGTAACAAATTTGGTATTTGAATATGTTTGATTGTTCGAACATTTACCTTCGTGTGACCATTTTTCGCATTTATAACATCTTTCAAGGTGTCGTGCTCTTCTTTTTGTTGCGGATTTTGATTTTCCTTTACCAAAATGTATCTTATGATGATCTTTCCTGAGTTCTTTTCTTGCTTCGTCCATTTTGCCTCTTATTACTGATACCAGGTCACTCGGGAGTGTGTCATTATTACGTTTAGTAATCAAAGCGTGTAGCATTAGACCATGGTTCAGATCAAAGGAATTCTTCATCTCGTAAAACCTAAAAAAATAAAAATTTAGAATGGAGGGAGAAGACTAGTTCTTTAGGGTCTGCTAGGGAAAGACCATTCGGATTCCATTCTCGGAAACTACACGAAAACAGAATATCTAACTCCAACAGAAATAAATATTATCCTTAAAAGACTTGATTCTCCCCACACTTAGTTAGCTGTGGTGTCGAAATTGTGATTAACTTCGTTGTCAACTTCCATTGGATCATGTTTGTAATGTTTAACTCTGTGACCATTAACTTTAAATTCAATCCCATTTGAATTTATTAACTCTATTGTTCCGTATGGGAAAACTCTTTTGACTATGAATGGTCCAGACCATCTTGATTTCAATTTTTCAGGAAATAGCTTGAATCGTGAATTGAAAAGAAGAACTCTGTATCCTTCTTTAAATTCTTTTGAACTTTTGATTCTTTTATCATGCCATTTCTTCGTTCTTTCTTTATAGATTAACGAATTTTCGTATGCTTCATGTCTTAATTCTTCTAATTCATTTAATTGACTTAACCGTAGACGTCCGGCTTCATGTAAATCAAGATTACATGTCTTCAAAGCCCAAAATGCTTTGTGCACAATTTCTACTGGAAGGTGACATGCTTTTCCGTAAACGAGTTTAAAAGGTGTGGTTCCAATTGGAGTTTTGTAGGCTGTTCTAAAAGCCCAGAGTGCATCCTCCAATTTCATGGACCATTCCTTTGGATTTGATCCTACGGTTTTCTCTAGAATACGTTTTAAAGCTCGGTTGGTATTTTCAACTTGCCCACTTGTTTGTGGATGATAAGCGGTTGAGATTTTATGAGTTACTCTATATCTTTTGAGAACTTTCTCAAGTTGATTATTACAAAAATGAGTACCCCGATCACTTATTAAAGCTTTCGGTGTTCCGAACCTAGCAAAAAGACGTTTTAAGAAGTTGACTACAACTCATGCATCGTTAGTCGGGAGAGCTTGTGCTTCCGCCCATTTAGATACATAATCAATGGCAACGAGAATGTAGAGATTATTATGAGATTTTGGAAATGGACCCATAAAGTCAATACCCCAAATGTCAAATACTTCACATACTTGAATGACATTTTGTGGCATTTCATCACGTTGACTTATTTTTCCTGCCCTTTGACATGCATCACATGATTTGCAAAGAAGGTGTGCATCTTTGAAAATTGTAGGCCAATAGAATCCAGCATCATAGACTTTTCTTGCTGTGAGTTGAGGCCCATAATGCCCTCCTGTTGGTCCTGTGTGACAATAGTTTAAGATTTGACTGGCTTCATCCCCGAATACACATCGTCGTATTATTCCATCGGGACAACTTTTAAACAAATGTGGATCTTCCCAGAAATAGTGCTTTATATCACTAAAGAATTTCTTTCATTTTTGGTACGACAACCCTTTTTCAAGGAATCCACATACTAAATAGTTTGCATAGTCTACAAACCATGGAATTTCATTATAATCTATCTTCAATAGATATTCATCAGGAAAGTTATCTTGTATGGCCGATTCATTTAGAACTTCTAATTCGGGATTTTTAAGACGAGAAAGATGATCAGCTGCGAGATTTTCTGCTCCCTTTTTATCTCGGATTTCAATATCGAACTCTTGTAAGAGTAAGATCCAATGGATTAATCGTGGTTTGGCATCTTGTTTTGAAAATAAGTATCTAAGAGCAGAATGGTCAGTATAGACAACCGTTTTAGCTAGAACGAGATATGAACGAAATTTGTCAAAAGCAAAGACAATAGCAAGGAGTTCTTTTTCAGTAGTTTTGTAATTCGTTTGTGCTCCTTGTAATGTCTTACTAGCGTAATAAATAGGTTGAAATCGTTTTTCAATTCTTTCTCCTAAAACGGCTCCCATTGCAAAATCACTTGCATCGCACATGAGTTCAAACGGTAGATTCCAATTTGGAGTTATCATGATCGGTGCATTAGTGAGTTTTTCTGTAAGAATATTAAAAGATTTGATGCATTCATCTGAAAAGATGAATGTAGCATCCTTTTCTAGGAGTTTATTCATAGGAGTGACAATTTTAGAAAAATCTTTTATGAAACGTCGGTAAAAACAGGCATGCCCTAGAAAACTCCTAACTCCTCTAACATTAGTGGGATGTGGAAGTTTAGCAATTACATCTACTTTAGCTATATCCACTTCAATTCCTTCCTTTGAAATTTTATGACCAAGAACGATACCTTCTCTAACCATGAAATGACATTTCTCCCAATTAAGTACTAGATTTGATTGTTCGCATCTAATAAGCATTCGTTCAAGATTAAGTATACATGTTTCAAAAGTATCACCGAAGACTGAAAAGTCATCCATGAAAACTTTCATGCATTCTTCTATCATGTCATGCACCTTTGAGAGGTTGCAGGGGCGTTGCAAAGTCCAAATGGCATGTGTTTGTAAGCAAAAGTACCATAAGGGCACGTGAATGTGGTTTTCTCGTGGTCCTCAGGTGCTATTGGAATTTGAAAATATCCCAAAAAACCGTCAAGAAAAAAATAGTAACTATTCCCGGCTAACCTTTCCAACATTTGATCAATGAAAGGTAAGGGAAAGTGATCTTTTCTGGTGGCGTCATTTAATTTTCTATAATCAATACAATCACGCCATCCTGTTACAGTCCTAGTAGGAATAAGCTCATTTTTTTCATTTGTGATGACAGTATTGCCACCCTTCTTAGGTACACATTGAACAGGGCTTACCCATGGACTATCAGAGATTGGATAAATTAATCCTACATCAAGCAGTTTAATAATTTCTTTCTTAACAACATCTTGCATATTAGGATTTAGTCTTCGTTGGCGTTGCACATATGTTTTATGACCTTCTTCCATAAGGATTTTATGTGTGTAATACGAAGGACTTATGCCTTTAATGTCATGAATCTTCCATGCAATAGCTGGTTTATGAGCTTTTAGCACATAAATGAGTTGAGATTTTTCATTTTCAGTAAGAGAAGATGATATTATTACAGGTAATTCAGATTCACCATGTAAATAAGCATATTCCAAATGGTTTGGAAGTGGCTTTAACTCTAATGTCGGTGGTTCTTCTATCGATGATTTATATCGATATCTGTCTTCTTCTTTTAGCATTTGAATTTCTTCTGTTGTTGGTTCGTATCCATTAACCATGAGTGCGGCAAACATTCCAGCTTCATTAATTGGTTTAGTTCCTTCTCCTAAATAACATTTTCATGTTTCTTGTAATTCTGGAAATTCTTCTAACAATTCTGCATGTGAATCTATAGTTTGAATATAATAACATGTATCATCTGTAGATTGCAGTTGTTGCATGGCTCTATCTACAGAAAAGGTAACACTCTCGTCCTCTATACTTAAGGTCAGTTTCTTACCGAACACGTCTATTATTGCTTTAGCCGTGTTTAAGAATGGTTTTCCTAATATGAGAGGAACTCGAGAATCTTCTTCCATGTCCAGAATAACAAAGTCTACTGAAAATACTAAAGTACCAACTTTAACTAGCATGTTCTCCATTATCCCTCTAGGATATTTTACTGATCGATCGGCTAGTTGTATGCTTATTCGTGTTGGTTTCAATTCTCTAAGGTCTAGTTTAGCATATAGTGAATACGGCATTAAATTTATACTAGCACCTAAATCTGCCAATGCTTCTATTGAACTAAGACTACCTAGAAAACATGGAATTGTGAAACTTTCTGGATCTGATAATTTTTCTGGTATCTTATTCAATAGCATTGCAGAACAATTAGCATTCATAGTAACAGCCGAGAGTTCTTCCATTTTCTTTCTATTTGTGATTAGATCTTTCAGAAATTTAGCATATCTTGGCATTCCTGAAATTACATCAATGAAAGGAAGATTTATATTTATTTGTTTAAACATATCCAAGAATTTGGATTGCTCAGCTTCAAGTCTTTCTTTTCTCATTTTACTCTGGTAAGGAAGTGGTGGTTGGTATGGTTTAATATAAGGTTTAGCCTTAACTGTGTTATCTTCATTAACCTTTACAACTACCGGTTCTGTTTCTTTTTCTTGCTCAAATTGTGTTCCTTGTGTAGTAGGAGTAGAATCACCAGAAATTACGGGTATTTCAGGTGGTTTAAGTGTAATACCACTTCTCGTGGTAATGGCTTTAGCTGATTCATTCCGGGGGTTAGCATTTGTATCGCTAGGTAGACTTCCCGGTTTTCTTTCACCTATCAACCTTGCTAGGTTGCTTACTTCTTGTTCCAGATTTTGAATAGAAGCTTGTTGATTTCTAAATGCTTGAGCATTTTGTTCATTGATTTGTTTCTGAGATGTGAAAAACTGCGTTTGAGATTCAACTAGCTTCGACATCATGTCTTCTAAATTTGGCTTTTTATCATCTGTTTGTGGTGGTTTATTTTGAAAAATAGGTCTTTACTGATTGTAAGTATTGTTAGATACTTGTTGATTGCTAGGACCTTGTTAGTTGTTGTATGGAACATTTCGGTTATAATTCTGATTTTGATTGTAGATTGGTCTTGGCGGTTGATAATTATTCTGATAATTATTTCTAGGCCTTTGGTTAATGTATGAAACATTCTCTCTTTGTTCCATTGTTTGTTCAATACTGAGACAATCTTTTTTTCAAATGTGGTCCTCCACACTGCTCACAACTAATTCTTATTGAGTGAATATCCTTAGTCATTTTTTCCATTCGTCTCTCGACAGCATCTATCTTTGCGGTAATGGAATCAAAGTCATGGCTAGAATTGGCTCTAGCTGCTTTAGATGATCTAACGATATATTTTTCTTGGTGCCACTCATGTGAGTGGGAAGCAGTGTTATCAATAATTTTATAACCTTCAGTTGTGGTTTTCTTCATAATGGAACCACCAGCTGCTATATCGATGTCTTTTCTTGTAGTGATGTCGCATCCTTGGTAGAATATTTGTACTATTTGATAAGTGTCTAAACCATGTTGCGGACATCCTCTCAACAACTTTCCAAATCTTGTCCATGCTTCATATAGAGTTTCATTTGGCTTTTGCATGAACGTAACAATTTCTCCTTGAAGTCTCACGGCTTTAGATGCCGAAAAGAATTGTTTAAGAAAATTTTCAACTAAAACATCCCATGTATCAATAGCCCCTTCAGGTAACGATTCTAACCAATCTTTCGCTTCTCTTTTTAAAGTCCAGGGAAATAACATGAGATAGATCTGTTCATCCTCCACTTCTCTTATTTTGAATAGAGTACAGATCCTATTAAAGGTACGCAGATGTTCGTTTGGATCTTCCTTCGGCGCACCACTAAATTGGCATTGATTAGTTACCATGTGTAGGATTTGTTCTTTGATTTCATAATCTGGTGCATTAATGTCTGGTTGAGTAATTGCATAACCTTGGCCAGTGCGTTTAGCTCTCATTCGGTCTTCCATACTTAGAGGTTCCAGATTTTTCATGATTGAATTTGTTGAATCTAAATCACTAGAGGATTCTGACTAAATAGTTTCTTCCTCGATAATCTCTGGATGAGTGATTTGTGGTTTAGGAGGAATGATTAGTGGTTCCGGATCTCTGAATTGTCCCTGAATATCCTCCGGATTCTCAATTGTGAGGTCGGGTTCAAAAAATGGATTATCAGAAATTTGAATTGGAGTACTTGTTTGACTAGATGACGATTCTAAAGAAAAATCAACGGCGACAATGTTGGCTAGATGTCTTGATCGAGTTACAGGTGGTGAACGTATAAAAGGTGGTGAACGTTTTGCTCGGTGCATTCACTGAATATCCTATTAGTTATAAAAATAAAAATTATATAAGTTATCAAATTAATAGACTTTTCTGATTTTGCCCACGTTTCGAATAGCCAATAGATGCAGCAGGTAGCCAGGACCCTTTAAATCGGAAGCCCACAACTTGCCACTAACAAATCCAACTATTACTACGAACCAGAAAATTTTGGATGTCTATTAATTTAACTGCTTAAAATAATTTTTTTGTTTCGAAATTTTAGAGAAGAAATAGAAAATTCTATGTCCTAAAAACTAGAGCGTCGATAATAAGAAAGAAAAAGAGTGCGTCGAAAAAAGTCGAAAAATAAAAGGTCGAAAAAAATAAGCGTCGAAAAACAAATGTCGAAAAACAAACAGTCGAAAAATAAAAATAAGAAAATAAAGCGTCGAAACTTAGAATTCTAAAAACTAAATATTAAAACTTGTGTCTAAAGGTATTAAAGCTTAAAGGAATTCTATATCCAAAACGGCAATAACTTAAAAAGGTACTAAAACTTTAAATGGTGTCGCAAAATTCTAAAGCACCTAAATCTTAGTCTAAAGAAAAAGCACTTAAAGGATTTTACGGCAAGTCTAAAAATCTAGAAATATAAAATAACTACGGCAAAATACTAAGTTACGAACTAATTACGAACGGAAAATTACGCTTTAACAATTAAAAATATACAAAATATAAAAATAGGCTTAATGTTATAAAAATACAATTTTTTTATAAAAATATTATTTTTATATTATTTATTTTATAAAAATATTAACTTTATAAAGTATTATAACTAATTAAAACTTAAAAAATACAACATTAATTAAAAACTAAACTTAAAAACTAATTATTAATTAAAAACCCTAATTACTAATTAATTAATAATAATAATAATAACCGTAACCCTAATTGTTCAGCTAATGTACCAGGCCTGTCAAATCACTCCATGCGATCGCATGGAGTGCTAGTTAAAATTTCATGCGGTCGCATGAATTAGGAAACCGGGCCAGATTGTTTGGGCTGCTACAGTGTAGCCCGTTTACAGTTTATTTTTATTTTTGATTTTTAATATTCTGTTTTATATTTATATAAAGTATTTATATAAAATAAATAAAAACTTATATTTTTACAAACTAAAATAGAAATAGAAATATTTTATAATTTTATATATTTTAAACAAATTCTTAAAAATATATATATATATTTTTTCTTTTTTTTCTGATTTTTAATTTATAAAAATATTATTATTATTATTGTAATAAAGTATTAATTTTTCTTAAATTTATAAAACTAATTAACACTTAAAATTTAAAATACAAATTTAAATAATAAAACTAAAACTAAAACCTAATTAAATAACTAAAACCTAATTACAAATAATTAATAATAATAATTAATTTAAACCAAAACCCTAATCCGTACGTACCAGGTTCAGAACCTGTCAGACGGTCTCATGCGATCGTATGAGTTATGGCTTTGAATCCATGTGGTCGCATGAGGTGCAGATTCAGATTAAGTGCAGGCGAAAATAATACAGGTTTAGCGTATTTGTTTTTTTTTTTACTTTTTACTTTGTTTTTAATTTTTACCTTTTTACTAAATTTAAAATAAGTAATTAAAATACACTTATATTTTTAAAATTAAAAAAAATACGTTATACTTTATGAAATATATTTTTCTTTTTATACTCTTAAATAGATATATATTATTATTATTATTATTATTATATATATATATTTTTATATTTTTATATTTGAAACTTAAAACTTATATAAATATATTTTTACAAAAAATAACTTAAAAACTAATTTTTTTTAATAGCGTTTCGCTTTCGGCGTTGATGAATTTCCCTGGCAGCGGTGCCAAAAATACTTGATGTGCGTAGAGGTGTATACGAAATAGTTATATTTTTGCTACAAAATACTATTAAATACGATACAATTTTACACAAGTTATTTATTTATTTATAGAGTGGATATACCTAAACCTTGCTACAACACTTATAGGTAGTGTACCTAATCGTACAGTAGTGTAGTTTTTAGTAAGTCCGGTTCGTCCACAGGGAACTAGCCAAGTTTAACGCTATATTTTTAAACTATATATGTATATATATATATATATATAAGTAGTATTATTATTATAAAAGGGGGTTTTACCGTTTAATGACCGGTTTGTCGATTTTAAAACTTTAGTCGCGGTAAAACCTAATGTAAAATATTAAAAATAAATATAACTTAATTTAAAGCTTAAAGTAAATGACAATAATTAAAGTGCGATAAATTAAAGTGCGATAAATTAAATGACGGTAAATAAAATTGCGATAATTAAAAAGTACGATAATTAAATGTGCGATAAATAAAATGACAGTAAATAAAAGTGCGATGAGATATAAAATAAAGGAATTATGCTTATTTAAACTTCCGTAATCATGATGTTCGATGTGTTGATTTTAGTTTATTACCATGGGTTAATTGTCCTTTGTCCTGGATTATTCGATATGTCCATACGGTTTTGTCCATAATAGTCTGTCAGTCATAAATATAAAGTACGAGAGTCTTCGTTAAATTATCCTTATACCCGAAGTCAAATATTCCAACTAGTTGGGGATTCGAACTGTAACAAGGTCTTAATACTTTGTTTAATGAATACACCAGGTTATCGACTGCGTGTAATCCAAGGTTTTATTACTTTGTTAACAATTACACTAATTACCCTTGTATGTAATTCACCCCTGTTTCAACAAGTCTATTGATTATTAATCCATCCCCGTGTCCGGTCAAATGAATAATTATTGGTATTTATAAATATCCCGCCCACCGTACCCAGTCAAGCGTATGTGGTTATATATAAATACGTCAAATTATAAGTCTATATATTAAATTAACGAGGTATCATTTAGTTAATATAATGTTCATTAATAGCCCATAGTCTAATTTCCACATGTGTCGTTCTTTTATCCAAATCCCAATTATGGTCCAAAGCCCAATTACCCCATCTTTAATATTTTAGCCCAACATCACGATTAATTCAATTTAAATAAGCATAATAATAACTTAGCTACGAGACATTAATTTAAAAAGGTTGAACATAACTTACAATGATTAATAATAGCGTAGCGTTACACGGACAGAATTTTAACTTACACACTTACAACATTCGCTAACATACCCTTATTATTATTAATCTTAAATTAAAATTAAAATTATAAATTATATATATATTTATATATCGTGAGAGATAGAAAGGATAGAAAAAGATGTGTGAATTTCGGCCAAAACACGCGAACTTTATAGGACCTGACCTCACTGTTGCTGCCATGCGATTGCATGGCCCCCTGGGACAGCTCGCATTTTCTTGTTTTCTTGTTGCCGACGGTTTTAATATATAATATAATATATATATATAATTTTAAGAATTAATTATATATTGTATTATATTCATGTGCATAGTTGACTTGTAATTTTTAGTCCGTTGCGTCGAGCGTTGAGAGTTGACTCTGGTCCCGGTTCTGAATTTTCGAACGTCCTTTCGTACTATTTAATATCTTGTACTTTGCGTTTTGTGGCTCGTACTCTTGTAATTTTTAGATGTTTCTCATCAATAAATTGAACCACTTTGATTGTACTTTGTACTTTTGAGCTTTTTGGTCGTTTGCGTCTTCAATTCGTCGAATCTGTCTTTTGTCTTCACCTTTTATTATTTAAACGAATATCACTTGTAAATAGAACAATTGCAACTAAAAGCTTGTCTTTCTTGAGAGATAATGCTATGAAATATATGTTCGTTTTTAGCATTATCATATTCTCAGTCCCAAAAATATATATTGCGAAAGTATTTAAAAAGGGAGTAATGAAACTCACGATACTGTATTTCGTAGTAAAAATACATATGTCGTCATTGAACAAGTGTAGGGTTGGCCTCAGATTCACGAACCTATATCATTTGTATTTATATTAAAACATATATTCGTAATCGAACAAATTTATATATATTTAGTAATGTATTAAAATTAATATTCTTATATATAATTTTTATTAGTATTTATAATATCTTATAATACTTATTTGATATATAATTTAATTAACGTTATATTCATATAAATAGTATTATATTAGTTAAAACATAATATTAAGTAATATTAGTATACTTATGTAATAAATACATTTTTGTATAAATTTCTTTTGTATACAAAATAATAGTTATAATAATAATAATAATATTAGAATAAGGATAATAATAAAAATTGTAATATTAATAGCCATAATGATAGTAATAATTTTTAAAGATAATAATGATAAGATAAAAATGATAGTTTTCATGAAAAATAATAATTTTGATAATTTTTAATTATAAAGATACTTTACTTTAATAATGTAATGATAATAATAATAACAGTGTTAATAATAATAAGTTTTATCATAAACTTCGTGTTTAACTTGTAGACTTAAAACTATAGTTTATGTAATTTTACCATAACAACTTTTATTATTAACTTCATAATACAGTTGTTATTAACATGTTAGTAATCATAATAATTGATAATAACAATAATAATACAAAACTAATAATGATATTAATAATAATGTTGATATTGTTAATAATTTTACTTATGTTAATAATAACAATAATTATAATTATAATAATACTAATAATACACATTTTAGTAATAATAATAATGATAATAATTATAATTTTAGTAATAATAACAATAATAATAATAAGAATAATTTTGATAATGAAATCTACCTTCCAAAGCTTTTCTGAATTTTTTTTTCCCCGAACAGGGTTTGAACCCGAGACCTCTCGCTCACCTGAAAACACACTTAACCATTCCCTCTGTCTTGTTTATCTGATTCATTATGCAACCCAAAATACTTAACTAGTTCATGTTTCAACTCACTTCATCTTCTTCACCAAAATCCAAACGATTAAACAACTTCATTCTTAATAGTCAATCATCAAAATGGTTTTAGGACTTTTAAACAAACATGCAACAAAAAATAAAAGTGTTATTGTAATTAAGAAAATTGAAAAAAAACTGAAAAAAAAACTTACTGCTTGCACGTAACTCTTAAAAAAAAATTAATGTTTTCAATTTTGAGTTCATTTTGGACAATCTTTATAACATGAAATATGTTTCAAATCATTTCTAAAAACTTTGTAAATCATCAATTTCAACAGAAACATTAATTAGAACTCGAATTTGATTATAGAACAATAGTTGCCTTTTGAAAATTGAAACTTTGACTCGCAAATTCGAATTCGTTATTAAGAATTGAAACTTGAGATTTTACAGGAAGTTTAAGTAAATAATTCCTAACAACTCTGCATTTTTAGTTTTTGAAATTTGTTTCGAATTCAAGTTAGTGTATATAACTGTCAAGAACTCATGAACTCAAAAATTGATTTTGAGATTAAGAATTTTATAGGTTATGATTACAACATGAATTGTGTTGCAATTCATTCCTATAATCCATATGGATCATCAAATTAATTGGAAACATCAACACAAACTTGATTTGATTCAAGAACACTTAGTTGACTTTTAAAATCCAAAACTTTGACTCTCAAATTAGAGATTAATAGAAAGAATTGAGGATTGAAAACTTACAGATAGTTTAGATAGACGATTCCTAACAAAACTGTATTATTACATTTTGAAAATTCATTCAAAATCAAAATATGGTTAAAAAGGTGAATAACAGAGGATACGAGCTTATTTTCTAAGTTTTTGGTTTGAATTTTGGATAATAGCAGAGATTGGTAATGTGTAATTGATATTGTTGTTGGCTGTTGGATTATTGTATTAGAATTACAGAGATTATCGATGGTTTTATTCCGAAAGTCGTCGACAGACAGAATCAAGTAGGAGAAGAAATAAATAAAAAAATAAAAAGAAGATAACGATCTTCACTGATTTTGGTTGTATTAGAATCTTGATTTAGACTGGTAACAAATTAGAGACAGAAAACAAAATTTGAAAAAGCTAGATTGTGAAATCAAACAGAAATCGTACGAGTTCCTATTTTTTTATATAATTAAATTAATATTAATATATTAATAATAATAATAATAATAATAATAATAATAATAATAATTATTATTATTATTATTATTATTATTATTATTATTATAATAAATAATAATGATACTAAAATCATAAAATTGATAACAATAATATTATTAATGATAATATTAATAAATTGTATTATTTTCTAATAATAATAATAATGATAATGATAACAATAATATCAATAATAATAATATAACAAATCAAATGTATCAATTTCATATTTATGCGTTATATAAAAAAATGTTAAAAATAATGATTTTAATATTAATATTATTAATATAACAACTATACTTAAACTTGTAATTACATTTATTAATTATATAATATTTAATATTTATATCATATATTATATGAATACATCTATTGAATATTGAATATTTATATATTTTATAAATGTTACCATATAATAATTATTAATAGAAATCATATATAAATTCATATATATATATATATATATATATATATATATATATATATATATATATATATATATATATATTCATTTTAATAGTAACTTAATTATTCTAATTATTATTTTGCATTTTTAATTCCAATTGATTAAGTGTACTTTATTAATTTTAAATATTATCTGTACACTTATATTTATATTTATATATTTATATATAAATATATTTACATATTTATTTACACACAATTGTTCGTGAATCGTCGGGAATAGTCAAAGGTTAACTGGATATATGAACATAGTTCCAAAATTTTCGAGACTCAACATTACAGACTTTGCTTATCGTGTCGAAATCATATAAAGATTAAGTTTAAATTTGGTTGAAAATTTCCGGGTCGTCACAAATTATACCTTAGAATCACAAATTGCAAGTACTATCGCGTAGAGGATGAAGAAAGTAACAACTTTAATGCACGAGACTTGTTCTAATTTTGAGTTTTGAGTGGTGTTGTTGTGGGGATGATGATTGATGATGGGAGAGGGGTTTTGGGGCTGCAAATTTCGTGGATGGGGGTTAGGGTGGAAAGAATGGTGATTAAAAGGCTTTATATACTTATTTCCTTAATTAGGTTAGGGCCTATCAAGCAACTAGTAACCCTTTAGTCCAATTTTTAGTCCAACAAGGGGTCCATTAGGGGGGTTCGGCCGAATGGCCTTGGAATTTGGTCTCGGGCTCAGTTTTTGTTAATTATTCATAAGCGCGTGGTCCGTTTTGAGTGTCGTTAACCGTACCGGGTCTCCGGAACGTTAACTAGTCGTTAAAACGAAATCACCGGGTTTAATTTACTAAATAAATAATAAATTAAATAATTTTTTCTTAATGTCAATAATTATTAAAAATAATTATTTTATTGTTTTTCTGGGTTCCGTAAACTGAAAAGTTTTCTAGGCGATTTTCTTAATCGTAACGTTTTCTAGTTATTTCGCCATCCGAAATAAGTTCATAATTTAATATAACATATTAATCCAAGTAATTCAATAGGATCAAGTATGCATTTAAATCTATTAAACACATAAGGTTCTAATTAATCACCGTTAAATATTTAACGGACAAGTAACGATAATAAAGGAAAAAGTCGGGTTGTTACAACTTTTATAACTCTAGTTCCTTTATTTTAATTTTAGCATGCTTTTCTTATGTGTTTTACCATGGATTTTATCCTGCATAGGTGGGTAAAAACTCTCTTCCTGCAGGATAGTTATACAGTGATCACTTTTAAGGAAAACGTGTTTCCTTACGTCGAGCATTGTGAAGTATATTTTTGCTTCGTTGTTCGGTATGATGTGGATTATGACAGGGTTACTTATATCCCGGCTGTCATTTTTCTCACATAATTCCTTATATAGGATTTAATTTTGTTTAGACATTAGTTTATCAAAAGTAGTTGTGAAAAATTCATTAAGTTATGTGTAGGAAGTTTATAGGCTTCGACTACCAACATTGCATCTTTCAACTACATATTTTTAAGAAAAAAGAAAATACAAGACATCTAATGATAAAATTTTCGGAGGTTGGTTCCATTCCATGCTCTGGGAATAGGTTTGCCAGCTGTCGTTTCCAACTTGTAGGAGCCTTTACCCAGCACTTGTGAGACTACATAGGGTCCTTCCCAATTTGGTTCTAATTTTCCTTCGAATGCCACCTTGCTTGCGCTGTTTAACCTTAGGACATAGTCTCCCACTTTGAAGGTCGAGGGCTTCACTCTTTTATTGTAACAGCCTTCAATTGTTCATTTGTATGAGGCTTCACGAATCACATCTGCCTCTCTTCTTTCTTCAAGTAGATCCAAGTTGACTCGAAGGTTTTCTTATTTATTCTTGTTGTTCACTGTTCTTTCTGTTAGCACTTGTATCTCAGCGGGTAGGACAGCTTCTGTTTCGTATGCTAGGCTGTAGGGTGTTTCTCCATTGCTTTGCTTTGGTGTTGTCCTGTGTGCCCATAGCACCAAGGGGAGCTCATCAACCCATCCCTTTCTGCATTTGCCTAGGCGTTTCTCAATTCCTTTGATTATGTCTCGGTTGGTTACTTCCACCTGTCCATTTCCTTGGGGATGATATACCGAGGTGAAGTTTTGCTGAATTTTCAATTGCTCGCAGAATTTTGGGAAAATCCCTTCTGCAAACTGTTTTTCGTTATCCGAGACTATTTCCTTAGGAACCTCGAATCTGCATACAATATGATCCCAAACAAACTTTTCTACCTGCTTACCATTGATTGCTACCAGGGGTTTCACTTCGGCCCATTTGGTGAAGTAATCAATTGCTACTAGTAGAAATCTTGGACTTCCAGGGGTATCGCTGATAGGACCGACTATGTCTATCCCCCATTTTATGAATGGCCAGACTGAGGTGACAGAGACTAGTTCTTGCTTGGGTAACTTCGGGACATTCGAGTGAATTTGACAGGATTCACAAGCTTGCAGTACCGTAGTCGCATCATGTTGCATTGTAGGCCAGTAGTACCCTATCCTCATGATCTTCGCTATCACCGACCTTGGCCCTGTGTGAAGACCACATATCCCTTCATGCATTTCTTGGATTATAATAGTAGCTTGTTTTGGCCCCACACATCGAAGCCATGGAGTGAGGAAAGATCTTCTATACAATGCTCCGTTCATCATTTTGTAGGAGGGTACCTTTATCCTTATCTTTCTCACTTCATTTTTATCTTCGGATAGTTTTCCTATTTCAAGATATATTTGCAGTGGAGTCATCCATGTTACCTCATCTTCTTGTATGAGATCATTGACTTCTTCTTCCAGGATTGATTTTTTCTCTAACACTTCCACCAAGACTTCCTTTGCAAGATGTTCAAATGTCAGCGAATCGAGTTTGCTCAGTGCATCTGCCTTCTTATTTTGACTTCGTTAGACATGTTTGATTTCGAAACATTAAAGTTTCAATCAGTTGCTTCGCTGTCGTCAAGTACTGTTGGATGGTGGGTTGCCTCGCCTCAAAAGTCCCCATGATTTGGTTGGCCGCCAGTTGTGAGTCAACGAAAGCATGAAGGTGGAGGATTTTTAATTCCTTCACCATTCTCAATCCCGCAAGTAGTGCTTCGTACTCAGCTTCGTTATTGGTTGTTGCGATTTCAAAATGAAGTGCGTAGGTAAACTCTTTTCCTTCGGGGTTTACTAACATCAGACCAGCGCCTGATCCATCAGAACTTGACGCACCATCGGTGTACAATTTCCATTCTTCACTTTCAATCCTCGGGTTGATGACTTGAGTGGAGTTCTTTGCGTCTTCTTCATCAATACTGTCTGTTTCGGTGATGAAGTCTGCCAGAACTTGCCCTTTAATTGCGTGCCTAACTCTGAACTCAATGTCGTGTTCACCTAGCTCGATGGCCCATTTGGCCATTCTCCCCGATTTTTCAGGTTTCGATAGTACTTGTCTGATTGGTTTATTGGTGAGCACCACTATCTGATGTGCTTGGAAGTATCTTCTGAGTTTTCTGGCTGTGTGGATGAGTGCCAACGTGAGCTTCTCAAGCTCCGGGTAATTCAGCTCTGCTCCTTGAAGTACCCAACTGAAGAAGTATATTGGTATTTGCACTCTTTCTCGCTCGGTGACCAAGACGGAAGTAATGCACTTTCGAGGTGGCCAAGTATATAAAGAGCATTTCTCCTTCTTCGGGTGAGGTCAAGGTGGGGAGCTTGGCAATGTATTCCTTCATTTCAACAAATGCTTTCTCAGCTTCTTCGTTCTAGACAATTTTCTTCTTTCCCAAACACCCTTTCAAGATTCTGAAGAAAGCTAGTTTCTTTTCTGCTCCCCTTGATACGAACCTGCTGAGTGACGCTAATTTTTCATTCAAACTCTGCATGTCTTTTATGGTTGCTGGGGTTTGGAGCTACTTGAGCCTGTCTACCTTTTCTGGGTTTGCTTGGATTCCCTTTCTGGTGATATAGTACCCAAGAAATTTCCCTTCCTCAACTCCGAAGGAACATTTCTTTGGGTTGAGTTTCATGTTTATTGCCCGAAGCTTCTCAAAGGTTTCTTGGATGTCTTCTATTAAATTTTCCTCTCTTCAGCTTTTGATTACCATATCGTCCACGTAGGCTTCCAGATTTCTCCCCAATTGGTTATAAAAGGCTTTGTCAACGAACCTTTGATAAGTTACTCCTGCATTTTTTAACCCGAAGGGCATCTTTTGGTATTAATAAATCCCTTTGCTTGTGAAGAAGGACGTTTATTCTTCGTCCTCTTTGGCCATTTTGATTTGGTGATACTCTTTGTAAGCATCCAAGAAGCTTTTGTATTGATATCCGTTGACGGATTCGACTTTCCAATCTATTTCGGGTAGGGATAACAATCTTTGGGGCAAGCCTTATTGATGTTTGTGAAATCAACGCACATTCTCCATCCTCCGTCCGACTTCTTTACCATCACAGCGTTGGCTACCTACGAAGGATATTTAGCTTCGTGAATTATTCCTGCTTTTAGTAGACCTTCTACTTCCTTACAGGCCATTTTGTCTCTTTCAGGAGCTAGGTTTCTTTTCTTCTGGTGTACCAGTTCGAGGTGCTTATGTTCATTCAGTCGATGCTCCGTTACAAAGGGTGACCCTTGTACATTTATGGTCCGTGGTATTCCGGTATCACTGTTCTCCCATGCGAATACATCCACGTTGGCTTGCAATAGCTTCCGAAGCTTTTGCTTCGTGGGTGTTGGTAAATTCCTCCCTATGCTGATCTCTTGATCTGGAAACATCGAATTCACTGATATGTTTTCTACTTGGGGATCTTCCTCCGATGCCTCTAATATGCATTTGGTTGGCTCTTTCATTATTTCTTTGATGGCCAAGATCACCTTATCCTTGACATACGTCGAGGTGAGGGTTCCAATACCTTCTTGAGTCTGGAACTTAACCATTTGATGTATTGTCGAGACAATTATGCCCATCTTTTTCATAGCCACTCTTCCAAGCAAAATATTATGAAGTGAATTTGCTCGGACTACCACAAAATCAATGGTTTCGGTTCTTGTTAGTGGTGGCTCACCTATTGTGAAGTCAAGATCAATTTCCCCAATTGGCCAACATCTTTCCCCGGATAATCCCACCAATGGTACCCTAGGAGCACCCAATCGTGCTCTGATTGAGGGACTTAAACGATCGAAGCAATGTTCGTACATTACATCACAGGCGCTTCCGCTGTCAAGGTATATCCTTCGAACTTCTCTTCCAAAGACTTTTCCATTGATGGTGACCAGTAGGTCCGAAGGACATATTGTATCGAGGGCTGGAAACGATACTTCACTCCATTCCCTGATGATCCATACAACAACCCTCACTTTTCCATTCTGAATTTACCAAATTGCCCTTAGGGTTTCATTTCCTGATCCTGTTTATTGTTATTAGGGTTGTTATCCAGATATTAAATGCTCAATAATTAATGCACGTACTTAAACCCTAACCCTAATATTAAATTAATAATATAAACGATATTTAATAAATTAAATGTGACATTTATATAAATTAAAAACTAATAAGAACTAAGTAAAAATTTAATAAAAGACTTGGACAAAAATGTAAAAGGTTAAATAAAACTTATTTAAAATAAAAGTAACATTTTAATAAAAAAATATATATTTAAAATATATAAATAATTAATATGCCGAGTAAATAATAAGAAACATATAATACATATATAATTTATAAAAAAATTCGGCTAGGTGTTTAAACAAAAGGGAACTTGATCCCTAAGTCATTACTAATACTAATCCTAATCGACTACCTTTTTCTTGTATCTTAATCTTGATCCAAGTTCTTGATCACCAAGCAAATCCTAGTAATTGTATTATGTTTAGGACTCTAAACTTCAACTATAAAAAGGCCTCATGAATTCCCATAATAGTCATCACACATTAAACCACTACATCCCTCCTTGTGCTTGTTTTTTTGTCGACAGTTTAAACCTCCCCAACCCCACCTTTTGTCGACCAAAACAGCCTTGCAAAACATCACCTTAATCGACTAAAATAGCCCCTCAATAACCTCACCTGCATCGATTACAACCACCTTCAAAATAGCCACCAAATCGCCGCCTTGTTCAGTCTAAAAATAGTCCTCAATTGCCATATTATTGCTCCTGTTTTTGCTGTATTTTCGAGCCATAAAAGGCTGCTATTTGCAGCTGCAACACGCCACCTTCTACAGCCTTAAAATCGACTTCCTGCAGCTCTTGTTGCTGTGTTTTTTGACCACCAAAAACAACCTAAACCACCCTTGTTTGCTGCTGTAAACCGTCACCCAAACAGCCCCCAAAACCCGTCTGTTTTGCTCCTTTGCTGCTGCTATTTATCTGTCTGCTATCCGCCACTTAAATGCCACCAAAACTGCCACTTTTCGTGCTGTTTTTGCTTCTGTTTTACTGCTGTCCATCGCCACTTTCACCACAATAGTTCATTACCTTTGTCTTGCTAAAACACTCCTAAGGTATTAACTAAAACTTAACTCTTTTCATTAATTATTATAGTTTATGTATAATGAAAGAGATGTACTAAGAACACATAATTATGAACAAAAGATTTATATGGTAGTAATGAGTCAACAAATTAAACTGTTAGTATTGATCAATGCATATTTGAAGTTCAACAAACTTGTTTTAATTGTTATGTAACAATAATTCAAATTGTGAGAGTTAGAAGATCAAAACAAGTTTAATTTGGTTTCTTAGTCATGAAACAATTTTTATAAATTATTACATCCGTAAGTAATCTTCACTATATAATCTTCCAATTTAATTATAAGGATATCAGAATCTTTATGCTTGTGACTTGAAGACTCTACTAGTATAAAATTTTAAAATATAATTATTATGAATAAGATGTATGCATAATTTTAAGATATGAACTAGTTAATAAGATCAAGTAAAATTTAGAATATTGTGTATGAAATTGATAATGTTAAAAGAGTATGAATATAAGTTATGATAAAAGATTATGGTAATAAGAACAAGTATTGTGAATGATGTCTTATAATTATGATCATGTTATTGAAGCTAGTTATATAAATAATGGTTATGAAAATTATAGGTTATGAGTGAAACTAGATAATAATAATAAGTTAAAAGATTATGATCATGATTATTGTATATATAAAGATAATGATGATTAAAAGTAAAGATTATGAATAAGAATATTTATGATTTATGATTGTGATTAAAAAGATTAGGTTCATGATAATTGACTTGTAAATAATAATGATAATGATATACATACATGCATGCATGCATACGTATGTATGTACATGTATACATTGTAGATATGTGTGTGTGTGTGTGTGTGTATATGTGAATATATACATACGTGTATATGTATGTATATATACGTATGTATATGTACGGGTGTATGTATGAATGAGTGTGTATGTATAAGTATATAAACTTAGTAAACATAAAAAGAAAAGTAATATAAGTGTATATATATGTATCATCTTTTATTTATATATATATCTAACACTTGCATATAATATATGTGACGACCCGGAATATAGTATATAATTTAGTATATAATTTAAGATATAATATATAAACTTGTTCGATTACGATTATATATTTTAATATATATACAAATGATATAGGTTCGTGAATCCGAGACCAACCTTGCATTGTTCAGTTTCGTCATCTGTATTTTTACTACAAAATACAATATTGTGAGTTCATTTGCTCCCTTTTACTCTTTACATTTTTGGGACTGAGAATACATGCGCTGTTTTTATAACTGCTTTATTAAATGCTTTTGAAATATATTTTGAACTGAGAATACATGAAATGCTTTTATAAATGTTTGACGAGATAGACACACAAGCAAAATATTTCTCGAATGAATTATTATGCAGACGGAAGTTCTGTGGATTATTATTAAATTAGTTGGACGTGATAATTGCCACTAATTGTTGTGAATTTTTTCCCCCTGATTATTATTGCTTGGTAACCTAAGAATTAGAAACGGGTATGGCCCTAATTCACGCGAATCCTAAAGGTAGCTACCGGGTTTAACAACCCCACCCAGAATGTTCGCTAGACGGAAGAGCTAGTGGGCGTGGTGTTTAGTACTTCGAAGTTTATATATTATACAGACGAGATGTTCTGTTTTGGGGATATTAATGATGCGCATTATATGTTAAGGTTGGTTACCATGTTGAGCAATGAAATCGAAATGAATGTTATGTATCGAGAAAATGATTTTTATACACAGGTTATGTACATAGGTTTGTGCACGAGATATGTGCACGATTATTTAAAAATCGCGAGGCAACCTACGGGGGAGAAAAGGATACAAACCTACTCTACTAAGCATTATAAAAAATGGTTTCGTACACGATATAGGTGTACTGTATTTGAATCTCGTGGTCTATCAAAATGATGAATTTTATTGTTTACGATAAACTTATGAACTCACCAACCTTTTGGTTGACACTTTAAAGCATGTTTATTCTCAGGTATGAAAGAAATCTTCCGCTGTACATTTGCTCATTTTAGAGATATTACTTGGAGTCATTCATGACATATTTCAAAAGACGTTGCATTCGAGTCGTTGAGTTCATCAAGATTATTATGAAGTCAATTATAGTTGGATGTATTATGAAATGGTATGCATATCGTCAACTTTCAATGTAAGGAAAGTTTGTCTTTTCAAAACGAACGCAATGTTTGTAAAATGTTTCATATAGAGGTCAAGTACCTCGCGATGTAACCAAATGTAATGTATTCGTCTAGATGGATTAGAACGGGTCATTAAAGTTGGTATCAGAGCGGTGGTCTTAGCGAACCAGGTCTTGCATTAGTGTGTCTAACTGATAGTTGTTTAGATGCATTAGTGGGTCTGGACTTCGACCGTGTCTGGATGTCAAAAGTTGTGCATATCATTTCGTGTCGAGAATTACCTGCATATCATCCTTAAAAAATTACTTGCTTATCATTCTTAGTCTAGACACATCTTATTGCATTGACTGCATGATGAGTGTATAGATAAAACTCATACCTTAGCATATCTGTTACTATAAACTTTGACTGACATATTCCGTAAATTCCTCCGCAATCCACCAAATCTTTTATTCTATATATATAGATATTCTATGTAATTAGAATATCATCCGATAGCCAAAAATCATTTCATATCGAAAAATCCTTTACACAATCGTTCGAAATGGAACTCGTCATTAGTTCAAGTTCTTCGGAACCCGACAGCTAATCCGACATGGATGTTCACCTAAGCTCCGGAAGCAGCGTCACCAGAATCAATCAACCACTCAGCCATCCCCAATTCATCTGATGAATTCGTAGCTAACTTATTCAATGGAGAGGCGAAGAAGGCGATCCCTTCCACCAACCGAATTCATCTCTTGGTGAAGAACCTGAAGCACTTACCGGTGAACCTATCCGAAATACCATTTTCAGCCTCATTTCTAGAGTAGCTCGACACGATTATATTCTATCCATAATTCGAAACCTTATTCATCCGCTCGTTCCGACCGACAATCATCCCGGAATAATGGAAGAAGTCAACGAGCTTCGCGCTCGAGTAATCAATTTGGAAAATGTGGTGCAAAACCTACCAGCTTCAGCAACATCACCTGCACCAATAGTACCACCAACAACCCAAGTTTCAACATCACACGCCTCAACATCACAATCTGTACCTCGAGCATAATCATCGTTTTACATGACGTTCTACATCATTTATCTTCGTTCGACGTGGCGATTATGTAATCTTTAATGTTTTAGAGATTATATAATTTTGTTATAAAGGTAAATCAAATGAGTCTAATATCATATTGACTCATTAAATCCATGATTACATCTGAAGAAAATATATATGTATATATGTTTTCATAAAGATTGTAATTAAAAATTTCTTTTGTACAAACTGTTAATGGTGAAAATATTTTAACGGGTAGGTAATACCCTAGAAATATTTAGATTTCACATTAATAAGTTACACTGTACATTCTTCGAATCTGATTCAACTATCAATTACTATCCTACTTACATCCACAAGATATACGAATCCGTTCACAACAAAATAACCATTTTCATTCAATTTCATATTTGGATTTTGAACTACCAGAATCCAACAAGTGGCATAATGAAGAAAACATTAGAAAAAATAAAATTTGTTAGAAACAAACAAATTAATTATGAGAAATTTTCTTAAGAATCCACGCTAACAAAATCCTAGCTAACTGTTCCTAGCTAACTGTTAAGTCCTCATTACATTTATTTATCGCAATTTATTTACCGCAATTTAATTCTCGCAATTTTATTTATTGTCATTTAATTTCTGTTATTTATTTTACGCACTTTAAAAATCAGGACACGTATGAAAGGTTTTGACATATCATATCGACGCATCTATATATATTATTTGGAATAACCATAGACACTCTATATGCGGTAATGTTCGAGTTAGCTATATAGGGTTGAGGTTGATTCTCAAATAATATATATACTTTGAGTTGTGATCGAGTCTGAGACCTGTATACAATGGGTCACGACACGTATTAATTAATTCAAATATTATATATTAAATTATATATGAAATGTTGAACTACTAATTGTGGACTACTAACTGTGGACTAATAACATTGGACAATTAAAATGAATTAAAATATTGATTATAACATATGAAACTAAACATTTCTTCAAGTTTGCCACTTGATTTCATCTTAAACTTCATTTGTATCTTGACGATTACAATCTGCGTTCAAACCTTTCATGATTCTTGAAAACACCTCAATCGAGAGGATAAACCAACCGCATTTCATCTACGGGAGAAAAGATTGATGCATACAGTTATGCACCTGAAAACACTCGGAACCTGAGTAAACGTTTAACACGTATCTGTGCTAACTCCATTAGCGTTGTTATTACCGAAAATAACTTTGCAATCCCTCTCCAAATTAGCAAATTTTGTCACAGCTTTAGCAAATCAATTTCGAATTTTCACTCAGAATAGTCTTATTATAACCTTGATATATAAGTTTGCCCTTCGTCATCATTACCGGAGAACCATTTATATCCCACCACATTAGCAGCCAACTTACCAGCAACTTCATTAATCTTTGACTTTTCGAAAAACCATTATATTTGTTCATTAAAACCCTATCATATACTCATCTGCATCTTGCAACGAGAATTTTCATGCCAATTACCAAGAATCAGTAATCAGTATTTCGAATCTCGCAGTGTTTCTACATCAACAGTTATATGAATATGTATAACATTTATCTCTTAGAATTATGACCTTCAATTCTGAATTTCTTAAAAGCAACCAGTCTGCGAATCAATTCTCTGAGTATCAAAAGAACTGATAAAGCAGCAAAAACTATAAATGACTTTAACAGTCAAAAGTTTGATGATAAAGAATGGATTGTTGGAAACGCTCAATAGAAAATTTAGTACCGAATAGTGGATTATGCAAAACTATGAAGGAGACTGTGGTCAAATCACAAAGACTAAATCTATTTTCAAAGAATCCAAATGATTCAGTATCTGCTGAAGTCATTAATGAATACCTTGCTCCTGACCATACACTTTTACGAACAAATCTTCTACATCATCCTTCGATCTTAGAAATTCTAAGATATCATCCTATCTTTCATTATAAATATCCTCAATATTTTTGAAGATATTTTCATAACTATTCTTATCTGAAATCATTTATCTCTTCGCGATATCAGTGATACATCAGAAAGGAATTGTTTTAGTTTCTAAATTTTGAAAAATTCGAATCTAAAATATGAATGTTATTAAAGTAGTGTTGGGAACTGAAACATAAGTTAGTATAATATAATGACACTTGATCAACGTGATTATATTACAGTAAGTCAAGGTGATTTTTTTAATGAAACGTGATGATTCACAGACCCTACCTTCATCATGTGCCATGTTACACGACTGTACATTCTATCTAATCTCTAAACATATCAAGGACATATTTTCTTGATAAGTTCTATCTTTTCTATTGAATTCTGGTAATTTAACTAATCAAGATCGTGCTATTACAATTTCTCTCTTAGAACATTAGTCATGTTCATTCGAAACTCCATACTTACGAATTCTGGATCATTACTCGCTTTACTAAGAGGTTGAGAAGAGAATAAAAAGGCAAAGAGCTCCAAAATATAAGAGAAAATATAAATCCCAATAACAACACGGAGGTTTGTAACCATAGATATTTATACAAATAGCAATATAAAGACACAGTAGAATTAAGAATAGTATCACCCCAAGGTAATAGTAGAAGTAAATAGATTTTTCTGGTGGAAGATTGAAAAGAAGAATGACAGAAACGATAATTAGGAAAATATCAAGGATTAGAATTGGATTAAGCATTTTCACAATCTTTTGGATGTATGAACTAAGAAATAAAGTATAGGAATGGTGAGAATAAAGGAACAGAAAAGTTTAAGTTATAAAGGAAAAATCAAACGTAACAAACGAGACGGATGACCGCATTTAATTAAAGAGATCCTAATTCCCTTAAATTCCGAAGAATCAGATCTTATAGATTTCGAAGATTTTCTTTAATCCCTTGAATTCTGGAATTCAAACGTGACTACGTCAAAAGTTAAGACGAAACTTTATTTCTTTAATTCACTCTTTTGTGATAACTTCACTCATACATTTCGCGTAAACGAATAGTTTTATCCATATTACTCAATGATGATAAAATTCTATTTATCAACTCATATTCGTCATGAAAACATTTTTATTGTTAGCTATGACGACCTCGATCAAATTTCGGGGACGAAATTTCTTTAACGGGTAGGTACTGTGACGACCCGGAAATTTCCGACCAAATTTAAACTTGATCTTTATATGACTTCGACACGATAAGCAAAGTTTGTAAAGTTCAGTCTCAAAATGTTTGAACTATTTTTCATGAATGCATTTGACTTTGACAACTCCCGACGATTCACGAACAATTGTGTATACATAAATATGTAAAATATATATATAATTATAAATATAAATATGTATGATATCTATGAATAATTATTATTATATATATAATATATATAAAATTTTATAAATAATAAATATTCAATAAAAGTTATTATATTATATGTAATTTCACGATAAAGTATAAATGTTATATTAATAATATGAGCATTACTTTCAGTATTATTATTAATAGTAACATTAATATTTGTATTATTAATAATATGGTATCTAATATAAACTATATATATGTATATAAAATTTGATATATATAAGTGACGATATTATTAATACTATTATTATCATTAACAATATTAATATTATTGTAACTAATAAGAATATTATTATCATTATCATTACTAGTAATTAAAATTATTAAAATTAACATTATTGTAGTATTTATATTATTATATTATTAATTATTAATTATCATTTATCAATAACATTATTATTAATAATATAATTATTAGTATTATTAATAGTATTAATATAATTATATTAGTTAAATATCAAAAATAAGGAATTAGATATATACGTATACATATATATACAACCAAAAATATGTAAATACAGATATACATAAATACATATATATATATATATATATATATATATATATATATATATATATATATATATACAAAAATACAGTTATATATTTATATACAAATACTTATACAGTTATATATATATATATATATATATATATATATATATATATATATATATATATATATATATATATATATATATATAAGTAGATACAGTTAATTATATATATATATATATATATATATAAATACAGGAAATTAGTATTCAGTTGTAAATTGTTTTCAGTATATAGATTAGTTGATTTTTCTGTCTTCAATTCGTACCAATCAAGAATCAATCACAGATATGATCCAAAATTTGTTAGCGGTCTTATTCAACATTTATATTTTTTTATATTTTTTCTGTCCTTGCGAATAAACTTATCGACAACCATTTAGCTACAAAAGAAATTGAAAGTGATTCGATTTAGCTGTAATAATATCACTTAATCTCTATATAACCATCAGCTAGTTCAATGCGAATGAGAACAGAAAAAGAAAAACAGAAAAATACTCGTCATTCTCTGTTCTTGGTAATTTTGTCAAAAGTTTGATTTTGAATGAAATCGAAAATCTATAAATGCAGTCTTGATTGAAATCTCCTACTCAAACTATCTGCAAGGTCTAAAGGTCCAATTTCTAATATCGAGTTCTAATTTGAAGGTCAAAGTCTTAATTTCAAAAGTCAACAAAATTGTTCTTGAGGAAATCCGTGTTGGATTTTATGTTTTAGGATGAATTGATGATCCATTGGGTTTACAGAAACAATATTAAACTTAGTTCATGTTGTAATGTTCGTCTCAAACGATCTTAAACTCAAAAACTAAATTAGAGTTCTTATTTTATTTTTTTATTTTTTTACAAACTGCTGTTAAAACCTGTTTAAATTCAAAGAGAAATCAAAATTTATTACTTTATGATTGTTGTTGTTTCATAATACATGCTAAAATTAAATAGATGGGTCGTTAATAACTGGGTTCGATTACTGGTCAGTTCATTGAAGAAGATGAAGAAAAGGGATACAGAATATACGGGGTAAATAAATATAGGAAACAGAATAAGCAGGAAAAGCGAGGTAGAGCAGATGGTTAGTATGTTAGAGGGTGAGCGAGAGGTCTCGAGTTCGAGCCCGGTTCCTGGCAATTTTTTTTAGAAAAGCTCTTTTAAGGGTAACACTCTTATTTTATTATTATTATTATTATTATTATTATTATTATTATTATTATTATTATTATTATTATTATTATTATTATTATTATTATTATTATTATTATTATTATTATTATTATTATTATTATTATTATTACTACTACTACTACTACTACTACTACTACTACTATTATTGTATTGTTATTATTACTATTATTATTAGTTAGTGTTATTTTTACAAGTATTATAATTGTTATTATTATTATCATAATTGTAAGTATTATATCTATTATTATTATTATTATTATTATTATTATTATTATTATTATTATTATTATTATTATTATTATTATTATTATAAGTATTAATTATGATATTATTATTAAATTTAAAAACTTAATATTATTATCATGAATATGTTTATTATTATTATTATTATGAAAGTAATATGAATTATTATCATTTTCGTAAATATTAGTATTAATATCTTTTTATAAATAATAGAATTGTTAATTTTGACATAAGTAAAATTATTATCACGAGTATTATTATTATTACGTAATTACTAAAATCAGTATCATGACTATCAATAACAATAAAATCAATATTGTTGCAATTATTACTACTAAGTACTAAATATTAAAAATCAAAAAGTATAATTTACATTATCATTACTATTAAATTATTAATTTATTAAAAACTACTAATATTATCACTATTATGAGATTAATTATTAAAACTATCATTATTATTATTATTATCAATATTATCTATAACATTATTATTAAAAATAATTACGTTTATAAAAATTTAAAGTTTTAAGAATATTATTATGATTATAAGTATGTTTTACTCATATTAACAAAATTTATATAAATATTCATATATAACTTGTTAGGTATTTTTATTAAAATACCAATCAAATATATATTAATATAACTATATAAATATCTAACATTCTGAATATTTACACAAACTAAATAAATATAGTATATAATTTAAGATATAATATATAAACTTGTTCGATTACGATTATATATTTTAATATATATACAAATGATATAAGTTCGTGAATCCGAGGCCAACTTTGCATTGTTCAGTTTCGTCATCTGTATTTTTACTACAAAATACAGTATTGTGAGTTCATTTGCTCCCTTTTGCTCTTTACATTTTTGGGACTGAAAATATATGCGCTGTTTTTATAACTGCTTTATTAAATGCTTTTGAAAGATATTTGAACTGAGAATACATGAAATGATTTTATAAATATTTAACGAGATAGACACAAGCAAAACATTCCTCGAATGAATTTTTATGCAGATAAAAGTTCTGTGGATTATTATTGAATTGGTTGGACGTGATAATTGCCACTAATTGTTGTGAATATTTTTTCCCTGATTATTATTTCTTGGTAACCTAAGAATTAGAAACGGGTATGGCCCTAATTCACGCGAATCCTAAAGGTAGCTACCGGGTTTAACACACCCACCCAGTATGTTCACTAGACGGAAGAGCTAGTGGGCGTGGTGTTTAGTACTTCGAAGTTTATATATTATACAGATGAGATGTTCTGTTTTAGGGATATTATTGATGCGCTTTATATGTTAAGGTCGGTTACCATATTGAGCAATGAAATCAAAATGAATGTTATGTATCGAGAGAATGATTTTTATACACAGGTTATGTGTATTAGTTTTGTGCACGAGATATGTGCACGATTATTTAAAAATCGCGAGGCAACCTACGGGGGAGGAAAGGATACGAACCTACTCTGCTAAGCATTATGAAAAATGGTTTCGTACACGAGATAGGTGTACTATATTTGAATCTTGTGGTCTATAAAAATCATGAATTTTATTGTTTACGATAAACTTATGAGCTCACCAACCTTTTGGTTGACAGTTTAAAGCATGTTTATTCTCAGGTATGAAAGAAATCTTCCGCTGTGCATTTGCTCATTTTAGAGATATTACTTGGAGTCATTCTTGACATATTTCAAATGACATTGCATTCGAGTCGTTGAGTTCATCAAGATTATTATTAAGTCAATTATAGTTGGATGTATTATGAAATGGTATGCATATCGTCAACTTTCGATGTAAGGAAAGTTTGTCTTTTCAAAACGAATGGAATGTTTGTAAAATGTATCATATAGAGGTCAAGTACCTCGCGATGTAACCAAATGTAATGTATTCGTCCAGATGGATTAGGATGGGTCATTAAAATATACACATATATCATATAGCTATAAACTCATACATGATGATAATAATAAAGAATATATATATATATATATATATATATATATATATATATATATATATATATATATATATATATATATATATATATATATATATGTATTACATAGGTGTATATTTATATATGTAACACATATAATGATGAGATTACATAATGGTTGATTAATTAGATAATAATACTATTATTATAACTTATAAACTTATCTATATGGTAACACTTAAAGTACACTAAGTATATTATCACCTATATATATAATTAATAAGTACATTAATAATTTGGTTATGTGTATACACCTATAACGTGAAGGTTATAATTAAAGATAGCGTACAAAGACTACAAATGTCACTGCTATTTGTAGCCTAGGGTGATCCTTATTGCCTTATGGGAACCGCTTGTGGATTTTGAATGCCATGACTTAGTTTCTGGCCAAGAATCATGGGCACCCGGTAACAATAGATCATTCGAGTGACTTGCATGTTAGCAACGAAGTTTGGGCGAGATTGTACATCATCTTTGTTAAGAATTATAACCCAAACTTCTTAAACTAGAAACTTACTGTAAGTGGAAGCTTTCCATAAATAGTAGGTTTCCAAAAATAGAAACTTTTGAGAAATAGGAACTTTTCTCGAAAACCGTCAATGTTAATATAGTTTGCTATATTAATAAACAAACTTTATGTCTATTAGACATTAACTAGTTAAACGTTATATATCTAGGTTGAGATCTCCGATTACATACTCCGTTCATACTACTTGTGTGGAATATCTTACTTGCTACTAAGGTGAACTTCATAGCCCCACTTTTTAACTTTCTCCATTTACTTATTTTGACATTTGGGGTGAGACACATGCTTGCTTTTGAAATGATTTACAATTTAGACACAAGTGCCTAAACTATTTGATACGCAATTTCATGAGACTTTTATTAAACATGTATTTATTATTACATGCAAATCCCCGCCATAATATCGTTAATTGCTGGAATTGGAATTTTGCAAGATTAATTATTGTGAGTAGGCCTATTGAGAGTGACGTCTCTACCCATTGGCGTGATCATCAAGGGGGTACATAATAATGATTGCCGACACCCGTAAAGTGTCAGGGGTTAATGTTTAGTTCGATATTATAACTCATGACATATTGAATATTTTGATATTTTGAATTAAATCTTGTGGTCTAAAACTTATTATGATTGCTAAACCTATGATGTTCACTCAACCTTTGTGTTGACACTTTGAGCATGTTTGTCTCAGGTGAAGATTAGCTTGTGTGCTGCCCTGTGATGCTTAGTTAGCTGTTGCATTGGAGTCAACATATTAGACTTATCATTTGTTACTTACATATGAAATTCATTATGTAAAACATTATTATGTTTCCGCTGCAAATCAAATTTTGTTAAAACGTCTCATGTAGAGTCGTTCTCCTTTATACATACTTGTGTTATGATATTGTGAAGTCATATTTCCCCGGCCCAATTTGGGGGTATGACAGAGTGGTATCAGATCCAGGTTGTTATAGAGAATCAGGATTGCATTTTATGTGTGCCTTATGTGTTAGCTAGGGTGCCTTAGCAATCTTTAGGACTATAACCTTTCTTGCCTTCGTTTTAAGTGCTTCCCTTTAATCTTTATACTGCCAATTCATCTTACTTGCTGCATTTACATCTTCTAACATTATGTATCATTTCCTAAGGATATCAATCCAAAACCCTATCATCTTGCTTGATCCCGACTCTAAAGGATCGGTTAGTATGTGATTGTTATCATATCCATACATATCTTATGACCTGACTCTGCCATTGTGATTCAAAGTATTCTTTGACTCACATGAGTTATTTTTATCAGACCACCTCGGTTTGTGAAACCGAGGGATGTCACTCATGAATTCTGAAATGCTTAACATTTCAACGTCAAAGTTTGATCACGTATCCTGACCTTATGGTGTGATATTGAAGTGGAAATATGAATTAGTGAAATATAATGACGCTTGGCTAACGTGATTATATTATGGTAACTCATATAGAAATTCCAATATCATGACATATGGAATAGAAAGTGAATCAAAGAAAAATTCCCAAGTCATTCGTTTGAAAATCTCAATGTTATTACATGAAGAGTAATCATCATCTGATTTATAGATATACGAAGAGATCAACCAAACTATCTACCTCATACCCATGAGTAGATTAACAAATTCTCCTATGCCATAAACGTTGTAAAGCTTTGCATTCTTTCTTTCTTAAACAACCTATCTCTTTATCTTTGACGCTTAATTATCACATCCCCACTGGAAGGAAGGATGCATGTTCTTAAGTGACCTGAAGTGACACCCCTGAAATTTCTTCGAAGCATGCCTCCTGTTATCTGTAATTACGCTCCTAGTGTAGATTTTCATAAACCCATTAGGAAACCCGTCGAAGATAAGTGACAACCACTCGCAAGATTTTCATTTGAATATTCCAACGAAGATATTATAAACACCACATTCACTATCACGTTCTCTGTGCCGGGATGGTCAATATCTCAAGGGCATAATCTCATGAAGGATAGGACCTTCCAACAAGTACCTTTTGAATACCATAACCAAGGAAAACTTTTCGTGCTCATGCATTTATTACTTTGCACCATGCAATAATCGATCACTATCAATTCAAAATCTAGGGTTAGATACACCACCTGAAGTTTTTCCATCTTCTCGCGAGCTGCGGCTTGAGTTAAACCCCCTAATCATATTTGAAAACTACGATAGCAATTAAAAGAACCCCATCATACTCTAGTAGATAGTATCCACATTCCTGGACAGTAAAGGCTGAAGTATACATATATTTCCATTACCATATTGAAAAGCACGTGATTCCTCACACGCTTCATATGATTAAAGGTAGCAATGATGTGTTTATCATGAAGTTACTAATGGTCAAACATCTCGTGATTTGTTGTACCTAAACAATAAGTCGCGACCATTGAATCGTTAACTATTTTTCTGAAAAATCTTACGATTTCGCCTCGGTGTTATAAGCATGTTAGATGTATCATTAAATGATCATATAACAATAGGCAAGTGACACCATGTCCTTACATCGCCCTTACTCATTGGGAAAATTCATACTATCCCGGCAATAATCACAGATTTAGCGAGAACTTGACAAATTGATTTTCAATGATCATCACATAGTAGAAAGCCACTGCATTAGCGTGTCTTCACACTTGCCTATGTGAACATCAGATTATACATGCTCAAGTTATTATGAAATCTTTGTGACCGTCGAAATCAAACAATCCATGCGTAGATATAACAAGGGAGCGTACTTCCAGTCTACCGACTCCAATAATAGTCATGACCAGTTGGCATTTCAAAGTCAACATGGGACTTTACGTTCTCAAACTCTACCATTCATATCTCACTTGAAAGGAATAGCTTCACACATGAACATTTTGAATTCCGAGAACATATGTCCCAATAATAGTCAACAACCGTAATTAAATACAATAGATTTCATTACCTCGCAACATTGTTGCTTAAAAATAACCCAAAATTTTTCAAAATTTCTTCACCCGACCTTCATCGATCTTTTCCCAACTCGTAACCTCCGAAATATGAAAATTTTATTTACCAAATTTTCACACACACTATTTTACTGTGCGATCCTCTCAAAATTTTATAAAATAAATTTATTTACTGCCATTCTTGCAAATTTTATAAATCGTATATATTTACATAATAAAGTATATAAAATTACCTTTACTTATTTTGACTAGTGCATATCAAATTATACCTTCACTTTTACAAATCAATTCTTTTACTTTCAAAAGTTATTTTATTTAAAATAGGACACGTTGCAAATAACTCCAGTTTTACTAAGAACTTCGTTTCAAATCAAAATGTGTTAAACTTTTCCAAAAATTACTTTGACTTATTATATAAAAAATTTCGTATTACCTGACACTATGATTGGATCACATTTCTTCTTATCCTTCGTTGAAGAACAAAGCATACCTCTTGCTCTCATCAACTATTCTTTTAGGGTTGGCAGTGGCATAAAACGGTCAAGGTTTTAAATAAGCTTAGTAATGTTCATGGCACATTTCAGGTATCTGATTTACTGAAATGCTTGTAACATCACAGTCTCTTTTGAGAAAACCTAGTCAGGTCACACTCATATTATTCCTTTGAAATTACATCCGCATTGATGATAAAATGCACTTCATAGAAGAACCTGTAGAAGTTATGGATCGTGAGATCAAACGCTTGAAACAGGACAACAGTTCCTATTGTTAAGATCCGATATAATTCACGTAGACGCCCCGAGTATACCTGGGAACGTGAAGACCAGATAAAGCAGAAATATCCACATCTATTCTCAACTGTTGATGCATTCGAGAAGTCTTCCTGAAACTCCGGGACGAAGTTTAAATTGACGGGGAGGTACTACAACAACCCTCACTTTTCCATTCTGAATTTACCAAATTGCCCTTAGGGTCATTTCCTGATCCTGTTTATTGTCATTAGGGTTGTTATCCAGATATTAAATGCTCAATAATTAATGCACGTACTTAAACTCTAACCCTAATATTAAATTAATAATATAAACGATATGTAATAAATTAAATGTGACATTTATATAAATTAAAAACTAATAAGAACTAAGTAAAAATTTAATAAAAGACTTGGACAAAAATGTAAAAGGTTAAATAAAACTTATTTAAAATAAAAGTAACATTTTAATAAAAAAATAATTTATAAAATATATAAATAATTAATATGCCGAGTAAATAAAAAAAATATATAATACATATATAATTTATAAAAAAATTCGGCTAGGTATTTAAAAAAAAGGGAACTTGATCCCTAAGTCATGACTAATCCTAATCTTAATCAACCACCTTTTTCTTGTATTCTAATCTTGATCCAAGTTCTTGATTACCAAGCAAATGCTAGTAATTGTAATATGTTTAGGACTCTAAACTTCAACTATAAAAAGGCCTCATGAATTCCCATAATAGTCATCACACATTAAACCACTAAATCCCTCCTTGTGCTTGTTTTTTGTCGACAGTTTAAACCTCCCCAAACCCCACCTTTTGTCTACCAAAACAGTTCACCTTAATCGACTAAAATATCCCCTCAACAACCTCACCTGCATCGATTACAACCACCTTCAAAACAGCCACCAAATCGCCACCTTGTTCAGTCCAAAAACAGCCCTCAATCGCCATATTATTGCTCCTGTTTCTGCTGTCTTTTTGAGCCATAAAAGGCTGCTATTTGCAGCTGCAACAAGCCATCTTCTACAGCCTTAAAATTGACCTCCTGCAGCTCTTTTTGCTGTGTTTTTTAACCACCAAACACCACCTAAACCACCCTTGTTTGCTGCTGTAAACCGTCACCCAAACAGCCCTCAAAACCCGCATGTTTTGCACCTTTGCTGCTTCTATTTATCTGTCTGCTATCCGCCACTTAAACGCCACCAAAATCGCTACTTTTCGTGCTATTTTTGCTTCTGTTTTGCTGCTGTCCTTCGCCACTTTCACCACCATAGTTCATTACCTTTGTCTTGCTAAAACACTCCTAAGGTATTAACTAAAACTTAACTCTTTTCATTAATTATTATAGTTTATGTATAATGAATGAGATGTACTAAGAACACATAATTATGAACAAAAGATTTATATGGTAGTAATGAGTCAACAAATTAAACTGTTAGTATTGATCAATGCATATTTGGAGTTCAACAAACTTGTTTTAATTGTTATGTAACAATAATTCAAATTGTGAGAGTTAGACGATCGAAACAAGTTGAATTTGGTTTCTTAGTCATGAAACAATTTTTATAAATTATTACATCCGTAAGTAATCTTCACTATATAATCTTGCAATTTAATTATAAGGATATCAGAATCTTTATGCATGTGACTTGAAGACTCTACTAGTATAAAATTTTAAAATATAATTATTATGAATAAGATGTATGTATAATTTTAAGATATGAACTAGTTAATAAGATCAAGTAAAATTTAGAATATTGTGTATGAAATTGATAATGCTAAAAGAGTATGAATATAAGTTATGATAAAAGATTATGGTAATAAGAACAAGTATTGTGAATGATGTATTATAATTATGATCATGTTATTGAAGCTAGTTATATAAATAATGGTTATGAAAATTATAGGTTATGAGTGAAACTAGATAATAATAATAAGTTAAAAGATTATGATCATGATTATTGTATATAAAGATAATGATGATTAAAAGTAAAGATTATGAATAAGAATAATTATGATTTATGATTGTGATTAAAAAGATTAGGTTGATGAATATTGACTTGTAAATAATAATGATAATGATATACATACATGCATACGTACGTATGTACATGTATACATTGTAGATATATGTGTGTGTGTATATATGAATATATACATATGTGTATATGTATGTGTATATACGTATGTATACGTACGAGTGTATGTATGAATGAGTGCGTATGTATAAGTATAAAAATTTAGTAAACATAAAAAGAAAAGTAATATAAGTGTATATATATGTATCATCTTTTATTTATATATATCTAACACTTACATATAATATACATATATATCATATAGCTATAAACTCATACATGATGATAATAATAAAGAATATATATATAGGTAAGTATCACATAGGTGTATATTTATATATGTAACACATATAATGATGAGATTACATAATGGTTGATTAATTAGATAATAATACTATTATTATAACTTATAAACTTATCTATATGGTAACACTTAAAGTACACTAAGTATATTATCAACTATATATATATAATTAATAAGTACATTAATAATTTCGTTATGTGTATACACCTATAACGTGAAGGTTATAATTAAAGATAGCGTACAAAGACTACAAATATCATACCTATTTGTGGCCTAGGGTGATCCTTTTTGCCTTATGGAAATCACTTGTGGATTTCAAATGCCATGGCTTAGATTCTGGCCAAGAATCCTGGGCACCCGATAACAATAGATCATTCGAGTGACTTGCATGTTAGCAACAAAGTTTTGGCGAAATTGTACAACATCTTTGTTAAGAATTATAACCGAACTTCTTAAACTAGAAACTTACTATAAGTGGAAGCTTTCCATAAATAGTAGGTTTCCAAAAATAGAAACTTTTGAGAAATAGGAACTTTTCTCGAAAACCGTCACTATTAATATAGTTTGCTATATTAATAAACAAACTTTATGTCTATTATACATTAACTAATTAAACGTTATATATCTAGGTTGAGATCTCCGATTACATACTCCGTTAATACTACTTCCATGGAATATCCTACTTGCTACTAAGATGAACTTCATAGCCCCACTTTTTAACTTTTTCTATTTACTTATTTTGAACTTTGGGTGAGACACATGCTTGCTTTTGAAATGATTACAATTTGGACACAAGTGCCTAAACTATTTGATATGCAATTTCGTGAGACTTTTATTAAACATGTATTTATTGTTACATGCAAATTCCCGCCATAATATCGTTAATTCTGGAATTGGAATTTTGCAAGCTTAATTATTGTGAGTAGGCCTATTGGGAGTGACATCTCTACCCATTGACATGATCGTCAAGGGGATACATAATAATGATTGCCGACACCCGTACAGTGACAGGGGTTAATGTTTATTTTGATATTATAACTCATGGCATATTGAATATTTTGATATTTTGAATTAAATCTTGGGGTCTAAAACTTATTATGATTGCTAAACCTATGATGTTCACTCAACGTTTGTGTTGACACTTTAAGCATGTTTGTCTCAGGTGAAGATTAGCTTGTGTGCTGCCCTGTGATGCTTAGTTAGCTGTTGCATTGGAGTCCACATATTAGACTTATCATTTGTTACTTACATATGAAATTCATTATGTAAAACATTATTATGTTTCCGCTGCAAATCAAATTTTGTTAAAATGTCTCATGTAGAGTCGTTCTCGTTTATACATACTTGTGTTGTGATATTGTGAAGTCATATTTCCCCGGCCCTGTTTGAGGGATATGACAATCCGGCCCTTGTCCCTTTTCTTATAAGGTTGGTGTGAATCTATTGCCAATATTGCATTTTCAGCTTCCTGCCTCGTGTCTTCCATTCTCTTCTCTGGTACCCTTTCTTTCTTTGATTCTCTGATCCCTTTTATGAGATGGGACAGTTTTCTCGATTTAACAGCTTCCTCAATGGATGTTTTGAGGTTGAAGCACTCATCTGTTTCGTGACCAAAATCATTATGGTAGTCACAAAACTTGGTCATGTCCCTGTTCCTTCCTCTGTTGGACATCTTCCCTGGGGCTTTGAACTTATTAGCCGCTTTCTCCTTTGCTAGGATTTCGTTGGGGGTTTTTATCAGGGCCCCCAAGATCCCAGCTTCATTTTTCCTTCGGTAAGGGTGGAATCTCCCCTTATCCTCTTTCTTACCATGTTTGTCATCCCTTCTTTCCAACCTTTCTTTTTGTTTATTTATGGGTGCCTCGTCTAGGATGAAGCTACCTGCTGTTTCTTTTGCATCTATCCATATATATGCTTTTTCTAGCAGAGCTTCGTAGGTGTTCGGTAGGTCTCGACTAAGGTGTTCAATGAGAGATCTAACCCTAGATCCATATAGCAGCCCGGATATCCTCTGTGTTTCTGGTAGGTTTGGGATTTGTTGGGTTTCATTGGTATACCTAGTAAGGAAGGCCCTAGTAGCTTCGTTATCCTTCTGCTTTATTCCATGGGCAGCCACATGGTTCTTTTTGTGTCGCTTTTGTTGGGTAAACTTAGACCTAAATTGTCTTTTTAGGTCGTCGAAGCTAGCTACAGAGTCTTTCGATAGGGAGTCAAACCAAACCCTTGCATCTCCCTTTAACATGTAAGAAAATGCATGACATGCTACGGGTATATCCCATTTGGACATTCGTGCTGCACCTTCGAATATATTAAGGAAATCGTCTGGGTCATCTTTTCCTTCGTAATAAATTAGGTGTGCGGGGATTTTCATTCCATCGGGGAATGCACAATGTTGGATGTACGGCACAAACGGAGTTTTTTGGTTAACCCAGGAGTTGTTATTGGTAGCAATTGAGGGTAGAATCTAGTGACCTTGGGTGTAACACATCCCCCCTTGGTTATGAGGATACATCCAGGTGGTTGTCATCTGTTGTGGTGGGTGATTCCAATTTTGGAAATAAGCGTAGCTGGTCATGGGTTGCACGGAGGCATTTAGTAGGTTGCTTAGAGGTGTTGTCTCTTTGCATGGTATGTTGGGAGTGACATGAGTGTTTCCTTAGGGCCATGCATAGTGGTTTGGTTGTCCCACGCTACCCCAGCTTGGGTGTGGCGGGGGTATATATCTGTTGGGTGGTTGAGGTACTAGGGACACGGTTGGAACTGGTACATTTTAGGTATAGAGGGGTGTCGTAGGTATAGTGAGGGTTACCTGAGATATACTTGTGGTTTCCCTTGTCTGAGTGGTAGTGGCTGTAGACGAGCTTACTGGAAAACTTTGGGGCTACGGATTTTGGTTTGGAGGTTCCATTTCCAGCTCCTCGTCATATTCTTCGCTTTCGTACGTTTAAACCCTTCTACTTTGTAAGATTCCCGTGTCCCTTAAACTCCTTATGACCGATATGATATGATCGTAATTATTCAAGACGAAGGTTTTATCTATCAGTGGCGGTGGTTCCGCGGAATGTGAACCTTGATACTTCGTTGAGATAAACGCAGCAGGAGTGGCAGGTGACTTGGTCAAGGTCCCTACAGTTAAGAACTCTAGTTGTGCTAATTCTGTGGTTTGTGGGTTTCTGGGTGATATGAAACCCGGGGGTGTGTGACTGGACTCCGCCATGTCGTCGGTTCTTGCTCAACAAGATGAATAAGATGTGAGTCCCATGGATGGCGCCAATTGTTTGTATAATAACCGGCGATAGTGTTGGAATGGGGACGTACAAGTCACTGGGATTAAAGATTAAGTGGTGATTGTTTAGGTTTATTTCGCTGGCGATTCCCCGAAGGTAACAATCAGATGATTGTTTTACACCACCGAAGCAAATGATATAATAGGTGATTGGTAAACCTGCAGAGAAAAGTGAGCTTGTCCCTTTCCTTTGTTATACAGGCGTGCAGTCGAGCTAAGAATAGTTCCGCTAGCTTGTCTTTGTAATTGACCGAGGTTTTTTGAGCTCCAAGATTACTATTCTTGCTCTGATTTCAGGACCTTGTTCATTGTAGCTGAAAGTTTCCTTCATGCCATATGTTGTAGCCAAATCCTCCGAAGAAAACTGCGAAGCTGGTAATTGTGCCGGAGGTGGGGTACACTATGAATAGGTATCTTAGGTTCAACATCATTGGGAATGATATGGGATGACATTGTGAAGATTGTAATCGACTGGAAAAAAAAAAATTAAGGCTGTTTGTTGTTAATGGTAAACAACGGCAGAAGAAAAAAAAATTGGTTAAGGAGCCATGGCTCTGAATACCATATAGAGAATTGTAATTCACTTGATTTTATTGAAGGGAAAAGAGTACAATATATATACAATGTACAGCTAATAAAATATCATACAAACTAGGACTAGATAGCTACAAATCCTATACAAAAATAACAACTGATGTATATCCTTAACGCTATCGTTTATCCTTAATATATGCGACTAAACTCATTGTGTATACCTATCCCATAGCTAGCAAACCGTTGCATTTACAACAATTTACTGAAAAAGTAAAGAATGTAAATGTGTTGCTATTTTCTTATATAATTATTTATTCTAAGTGACTATTAATTATGCATAATTGAATAGATTTAATGAAATATTATTAAAAAAATTAATTGTTAGAAACCTTTAATTTATAAAGAATCCGTAAATATGTTTATGTATAGCTTAATAGTAAATATAGCATTTAGGGACCAAATTAAAAAAGCCTAGAATAAATAAAAGGATGAGTGATAATTTACAACATTGATTAAATCGTTAGAAAGTTTTTATAAGATATACTCCGTGTATAGAAAAGATATAGATAGAAGTAATGGAACTTTGAAAAGTCCTGATATTGATATATCTAATACACGGAGTGTAACTAATATTAGTTAGAAACTTGCGAGGATCAATATAAAATTACACCAAGAAATACTCTATAATTACTCATAAAATATAAAATATCTAAACCATTGTTCAAATATTTAGGGTGGCCAAGGTCCTCCTTGGTCCCCATTAAGCTCCTCCATTGTTCATATCCATACTCATTTAATTTTTAAATTCCATATCCATATCTATATCTATATTCATATCCATATCTATTTAAATATAATTCATCCATCCATATCCATATCCATATCCGTTGAATTAAGCGGGGAATCGGGTATCCGTTTGATGTTAAGTTTTTCTAAAAATATTAACTTTTTGTGCTGTTGGTCTCTCGATTAAACACAAAAAGCTAACAACGTCCCTTTGGTTTTTTCTGGCTAACATCATCCTTCCATTATACCATTTAAACTCATCGAGTCCCTCTAACACCCAGCCGTTTAAAATGGACATTAAATCTCATCATGTGCCTAAAACATGATGGGTATTTTAGTCATTTTTGTTTATTTTCTGAAACAAGATAGTAAGCGGGTATATATAATCATCTTTCCCTCTCAACTCATCGATGAAAACCCTAGAAATCCAAAAAAAAAACCCAAATCGATTTAACCTCAATTGGAGCCACAACTAGTTTGAAATGGATTGCTGGTGCGGTCGAGCTGCTGTACTTCGTATATCACGTATTGCACCTATATCACAACTAGTTCAAACCCTAGTCTAATGTTTTGCATCACAGTTTAGTGGCAAAAACCATAATTTTTAAAACTTAAAATCGAGTATTTTGTTAAGATTTATTATTAATGTGATGGATTTTATATGGTGCATAGGTCTAGTTGCACCTTCTTTGCTTAGTACGATCCACCAAATCCAGCCATATCTTCAGTTTATGAACGACTTAGAAATCAAGAACAAAGTGCTAGAAATTGGAAATTAATGTACATTATTGTGTTTGTTATATATTACTATGATAATTGAGATTGTGTAATGATATTGGTTCAACAATAGCTGTAGCAACAATGCTTGGAATTGTGTAATGGAATTATGCATTATCTATGTAACACTTTTGTTTGAAATTATGTAATGATATTGGTTCAACGATGGATGTAGAAATGACTATAAAATGGTTTTAAAATGGTTGTAATGATCAACAATGGTTGTTTAGATTGAGTGTAATGATCAACAATTACAAGTGTTAATGTAAATGGCAATTACAAAGTGCAAATGCAAAGTGCAATCACAAAGTGCAAATGCAAAGTGCAATTACAAAGTGCAAAGTGCAAATGCAAAGTGAAATTACATTTGCAAATGCAAAGTGCAATTACAAATGCAAAGTGTAATCAAAATAGCAAATGCAAAATTTCAACAACATTTTCAAAACCTGTAATATCAAACAACAATTTTTTTGGAACTTGTAATGTCAAACAACGATTTAAAAGCAATACAAACTGTACCATTACATAGTCTACCATTATATAGTCAACAAAAGCTAATACATAGAATGCCATTACACAACCTTAATAATAAAAGTACCATTACATAGACTAGCAAAAGATTTCACAAGGTTATACAAAATACATTACAAAAGAAACACAACATCATAACATTCAAGTCTTCTTCTTTGCCTTTCCTACAGCCTTGTCATTCTTCTTTCCACTTCCACCACCACTAGTAGATTCCCCATTTTTATAACCTATCTTGTTATGTCCATATAGTCCACATGATCCACATTTCTTTAACTTGCCTATTAGACGGTTTAACAAATAAAAATTGTAATAAACTTAATATAACTTAATAGTAACAGTAATCATATTACTTAACAATCCAAAGTAAGTAAGCATACCTTGAGTGGACAGTTTACCTCCTGCACCAATCGCATCAACCTCATTTGCAGACTTTCTTCTTTTTTTCTTGGGTTTTCCAAGAGTTGAAACCTTCTTTGATGCTACAAGTGTGCAAAAATCCTCAGCTTTTGGTCATAAATGCCTTCCATTCACATGGTCAATTGTAAACTGGTAGGTATTGTTCCAAGTAGTTATCATATAAACAAAATGAACCCATGATTTTGGGTCACCAGGTTCAAAACCAATTTTTGCCATATTCCAGTTAATTCCAACTGCATGTTTGCAAGGTATGCCAGTTAACTCCCACTTTCTACAAGCACAAGTCTTTGTCTCCATGTCAACTACACATTACTCTTGTTGTTGTCCATTTAGTGCTGGTCCAGTTAATTGGTATTTTTGGTTTCCTCCCTATAAAACATTGCATCTGTTTTCTTCAATTTTTATTTTCTCAAACACTTTGGTAGCTCCGATACTTAAAGGGCCATCACACTTATCTTTCTTCTTAATAACATTCACAATCCTTTGGTAGCTCCATTGATGAGGAGGAGTTAAAGCTAAGTATTAATAAACAGCATTATCAAACTCCTTTAATTCTTGCATCCTTAATTAATCAAAGTTAAAACTACTTAAATACTAATTAAATATAAACTTAATTAAACAAATTAAACATTTACTTAATTAAACTAATTAAATATTAATCAAAGTTAATACCGTTTATTTGTCTGATATGAATGTAAAGTTAGAATTGGTGCCAAATCCAAGATCTTCACCCAACCACTCTAGGAACCATTTCCAAGATGACCCACATTCATTCTCAACAATGGCGTATGCCCCCTTATCTGGACCAGAAGATTTCCCCTTATCACATTTTTTGGATGTACCCTTCACTTGTTTGTCTTTAATCTTACCACTTAAACTGCCTTTTTTGCCACCTCTCTTTACACTACTGGGTCCCACATCACACTTTTGACTACCACTATCAATGTTTAACTTTTGACTTCCACCATCACCAACAAATGGATTAGTAACAAGCCCTTCACATTGAATCTTAATCCTTCTTTTATCATTCTTAACAAACACAAGTTTCCTTCTTGTTTCAATAGAATGTACAATAACTGCATCCTTAACATCGTGTTTTGATTCAAACTTTTGGCTTAGAAAAAAAAGGTCTTTCCAAACTCAACATTTGATTCCTCATGTTATCTTATCCCACAAATTTTCTTTTTCCTTATACGTTCTTCATCACTATAAGAATCATAACTCTCAAACCCATCATCATTCAATTCCTCTGTTGGTCCCTTAGATAACAACAGGAGTATTGTAAATGTGGGGGGGGGGGGTGAATACAATTCTTTTTGCTTAAACAAGTTATATAGCAGTTAAGTGTATTTAAACAGATAATTAAATAAGTCTTGGGTAATTTTCAAGGTTATTATTTTATTGATATAAATCTCAAAGAATCACAACTGTTCAATGGCGGAATAAACAGTTGGTTGATACAGATTACGCCTAGGTTAAGCTAAAGAAGATATCTTAAAGGTATTACAAGTTTGGACTCTATTTAATAAACCCACACCACTCAATATTACAATAGTGGAAAACATCTATTTATAGGACTCCTATTATCCATATAATTAATCTATTGTCCATTGGTACATAGGATGTCTGTAGTTGTGTAGATAACATTAACAGAGAGCGTGATCTCTTTCTTTCCTCTTTGGTAGCTATTTTCAGGAACACCCCAATTCGGTTTGGCATCACTATTTGAATAAACAAATAGAATATTAGGTTCCCTAGGCATTGACAAAGTATTAACACATATCTTCACATGCGTTAAACTTCTGCATTCTCACGTGGTTTTCTAAGGTCACTTGTCAGCCGCCAACACGTGTCCTTTTCTGTTCAACTTTGTCTTCGACTGCTGTTGAATAGTACTACCGAGGTAGACCACACAGAAAACTATTATGCTTGTAATGGAGTATAATTGTCTAAGTGTTGTATGTTGCTACCAGTTATACTGATTCTTCTACTGGTTCACTTGATCTTCATAATTTGCTGGGCACACATCCTGTGCTAGTTGAAGAATACTGTCTTCCTTGTGCTGGTATACCAGGCAGCATACTGGCACACTTGACACAACAACAAATGCTGTCTATAGATGAGTAAACGTATACTGACTGCACATAACATCTTATGTACATAATTGCTGTTTTGTCATAATTAAATCCTTAATCACCTTGGGGACTCAACACTCTTCCCCTATTTGATGATGACAAAACCTATGATTTGTAAAGAAAACACTAAAAGCCAGCACTAAAGGAATTAATGAGAAATAAACAGTGATTTTGTCTGTTTTAGGTTTATTTTGGGATCTTTTGCTGAGTAATCTATATGTTATAAATTGATATGATTGTGAAGATTAACTCATTTCACATTCACCATGAATATATGTTGGTCCCTTGATTAATAACAGGAGTATTGTATGGGGGTAAATACAATTCTTTTGCTTATCTTAACAGGTTAAGCTAATTAGTATTCATGCAAGTAAATTAAATAAGAGTCAAATATAATTTACAACGATTATTCTTTATTGATATAAATCACAAAGAATCACAACTATCCTTGGTGGAATGATAGTTGGTTGATACAGATTCACCTAAGTTATAGCTATTGAGGTTATCTAAAGCTATTACACGTTTGGACTCTTAATAAATAAAACCCACACCACACTAGTTGTTACAATAGTGAATACATCAATTTATAGTAGTCCTATTAGTCGTGTAAATATTCTATTGTCCACTGGTACATAGGATGTCTGTACTTATGGGGACAACTGCATAAGAGAGCGTGCTCTCTTCTTTCCTCTTTGGTAGCTATTTGCAGGAAGACCCCGATTCGGTTTGGTACCACTATTTGATTAAACAAATAGAATGTTGTGTTCCCTAGGCGTTGACAAAGAATAACACATGTCTGCACATGCGTTAAACTTTTGCATTCCCACGTGGTCTTGTAAGGTCACTTGTCAGCCGTCGATGCGTGTCCTTTTTTGTTCAACTTTGTCTTTGACTTCTGTTGAATAGTACAATTGATGTAGACCACTCAGGAAACTACTATGCTTGTAATGGAGCATAGCTGTCTTATGTAGTAAGCTGCTTTCCAGTCATACTAGTTCTTCTATGCTGAGTTATTTGATATTCTTAAATTGTTGGGTACACATCCTGTGCTAGTTGAAGAATACTGTCTACCTTGTGCTGGTAGACTAGGCAGCAAACTAAACACTCAACATAACAATATTTGTTGTGTATACATAAACAAACCTGTGCTGGCTGCATGATATCGCATATTTTATACACATTTTCCTTAGCGATATCGATCACATTTTAGTCCGTTCGGATACGATTTGGCTGTTATTTCTTATAATATTGAGAACGTTCGAGTTTGAAGAGTTAATTGTAGAAGAGTGGCATTTTATGGAGTTTTTGAGGCATTTTGTTAATCGATTATTATTATTATTGGTGCATCGAGGTTGAAAAAGTGAAGTACATTTTGGATATCTTGGTTTTGAATTAGTTTAAGTAAGGAAAAAGTGCAAAAGAAACGTGAGTATCAGGTTTCACAGAAGGCCACGGCGCGTGCCATTTGCCACGGCGTGGGAATCAACAGGATTTGGCATCAGGAAAGGGGTTAAAGAAGGGTTCAGAACCAGTTTGGGCCACGACGCGAGGATCTAAGCCGCGGCGCGGCGTTTGCTGTATTTCAAGATCAGGAGAGCTTTTAGAAGAGTCCCAGTTCACGTGTATTTTCGTGGCGCGACATATAGGGTCTGCGACGCGACCATGGCTCGGCCCAGACGAATTTGTAAGGTATTTAAAGCTCGGAAAAATACCCTAATTTCCATATTGTATTCCCAGATGAATTGCAGCAGCTTTTGGACGAAAAAGGGTGATTTTTGGGGAATCCCAAGATCATTCTAATGCTTCAATCATTACGGGAACGTGCTTCGATTCATCATTCATTCAATATTCATTCATCTATTAGGTTTATCTCTTTGTTTTAAACAATGAATTCATCTATTATTTTGATTGTTATTTTGGTTTTAGCCATGATTGTTGGCTAATTATTTAATGTTTGTCTAGACTAATAACCGAGGTTTTGGATGTCTATTTAAATTATCAAGGATGTTGTGCATGTTAATTTGGTTTTGATTAAAAGATCCATGCTTGTTCATGTTTACATGTTTGCTCTCAATTGATTATTGTGTTTGTTTGATCAAGGGAACCCCGGGTTAATTTAACACTTTAATTTACAACTGTTTTGTCTTAAGTGGTTGTTTGCTAAACCGGACCAAGGGGTAAATTGGGTAAAGACTAGTAAATTGAACAGGAATGAATTATGTAAGCGAACATAAGCACAATTGTTAATCAAATACTAAGTTAGTTAATTAGTTGAACACAAACAATAAGGTCTTAAGTGCAAGGGAACCCTACACTGTGTAATTAGAGTTTGGGTGGTCGTTAAGAGAACTCTTGATGACCCGTTTGATTAAATTGCATGCATAGATGAGATAAACAATCTTAATAACACGAACATCCATTACCGAGGGTAATAGGTCTAGATGAACATTCTTGTTTGAATTGAATACAAATCTATCTTTATTATTTGTTAAGTACTAGCACATAAACTAAAAAGAACAAAAATACTGTTTTTACCTCTATAAACCATTTCTTGATTATGCTAATCATTAAATAGCCAAACTACAAAAACCAGTAATTTCATTAGATTTCTAGATAAAGTAGTTTAATTACTTATAGTTACAACCTTAAGTTGATACAAAAACTTTCCTTGGAACGAACTTTGGACTTTACCAAATCATACTAGTACACGATTGGGTACACTGCCTGTTAGTGTGTTTAATCAATTAAACTGGTGTTTTCCACTGATAAATTATATACGCAATTTGACACATCAAGTTTTTGGCTCTGCTACCGAGGAAAGTTGTGTCAATTTGAGATTGTTATCTATTTACGATTAATTAGGATTTATTTTATTAGATTTTAGATATTTCTTAAGTCGGTGCGTTTTATCGTTTGTGTTTTGCAAGATAGCAGGTAGTGTATGCCACATATGCATTCTTCAAATTCTCTGATTCTTCGACCATTTGACGAACCCGAAAGAGAGTTATTTAGAGTGTTAAGTCAAGAGCAACAGTCTACAGTGGATTTATCAGTTTCTTCGAGTGATAATATAATTCATTTAGGTAGTAATTCTGAGACTGTGGTGCCCGATACACCACCTGAAATCAACGAAGAGGAAGACACTTACATTTCATTAGATATTTTCGAGACTGAAGAGATGGCTGATCAACCACCTCGTCCTCAGACTATGGCAGAAAAGTTGAAGGCCACCCGAGCTGGTCAAGGAAATTTGATTACTCAACCAAACATCACTCAGCCTTTCCAAATCACAGGTCCAATTCTGAGTTTGATTTCTTCTGATATCCAATTTCATGGCAAGGATAGTGAGAATGCTAACGAGCATTTTCGTTTTTCAATGATGTTTGCAACTTATTCAAGCTGAATGAGGTTGCTGATACTTCGATCAAGACAAGGCTTTTTCCCTGGACTCTTAAGGGAGAAGCTAAGAGATGGTTAGATAAGCAACCCGAGGGTACGTTTACCTCTTGGGATGGGTTGGTAGATAAGTTCTTTTCAAAGTTTTTCCCTGCGTCTCGAGCTTCTAGACTTCAAGCAGAAATTTCACAATTCAGACAAAAGAGCAGTGAGACATTATTTGATGCTTGGGACCGATTTTCTAATATATTGCGCTCATTTCCGCAACACGGGTTGAATGATTTACAAAAGGTCCAGATTTTCTACAAAGGTTGTGATATACCAACTCGTCAGAGTATTGATCAATCAGCAGGTGGTACTTTAATGGATAAGACAGAAGAAGAGGCGTTAGATATTATTGAAAAGCAAGCTGCCTACACTCACGAATGGCATCAAGATTATGATTCATCCCGTTTAGCTTCAGTTAAACGTACCTAAACCACTGGTGCTTATAATGATTATGGGTCTATAAATGCTAAGTTAGATAAATTTGGTAGGCATTTAGAGAAGTTGGATAAGGATATTCATGGTATGAAGGTTGGTTGTGAATATTGTGGGGGATTACATTTAGCAAAAGATTGTGATGCGGGTTTGACTATGAATCAGAAAGAAGAGATCGCTTTTATTAGTTAACAGAACAGTAATTAGTTTCAGGGATGTGCTCAGTTTAATATGAATTTCAACAATCCTTATAATCCTCAAGGTAATCAAGGTTTGAGGTTCCAGCCAGGATCTAGTGAAGGTTATCAACAGCAAGCTCCCGGATATTTTCAGAAGCCCCAAGCCGAAGAGAAAAAGTCCAACCTTGAGGCTATGATCGAAAAGCTTGTGATATCTCATACTCAGCTTGTTACTACTGTTACCTGAAACAATGAGAAGAATGATCAAATGTTTCGAAATCAACAAGTAGCTATTCAGAATTTAGAGAAACAAATTGGTCAGCTGGCTAATTAGAGTAATGAGAGGAAATCGGAGGAGTTACCGAGTAAAACAAATACTAACCCAAAGAATGGGCAAGTTAATGCTATCACCACCCGAAGTGGTTTAACATATGATCCACCTAGGAAGCCCGACGAGTACGATTTGAAGGTTCCGTTAGCTAAGAATAGTGAGACAGTTGTGGCTAGTGAACCGGAGGGGGAAAAGGAGCCGGAACAGGTGATTGAGAAAGTTGTAAGGGTACCAGAAACCGTTGCTGCTAAACCGGTAGTTAAAGAGTATCAACCACCGCTCTCATTCCCGAGGAAGCAGAGATTGGAGAAGCTGGAGGCAGAAAATTCCAAGTTCATGGACTTGATTAAAAAAGTTAACATAAATATGCCTTTTATTGATGTGATTGTAGGTATGCCAAAGTATGCAAGGTTTCTTAAGGAATTTCTAACTAATAGGAAGAAGCTGGAGAACATGTCTTCAGTCAGGTTGAATGCCGCATGCTCAGTGGTAGTTGCAAACAAGCTTTCAGAGAAGCTTGAGGATCCTGGTAGTTTCACCATTCCTTGTTTACTTGGTAATTTAGATTGTGTGATGGCATTGGCAGATTTGTTGGCTAGCATAAATTTAATGCCTTATTCTATTTATTTACAGCTAGAGTTAAAACCCAAGTGTACGGCTATTCAGCTAGCTGACCACTTTATTAAACTCCCTGGGGGAATTATAGAGAATATGCTAGTTAAGACCGGGTCGTTGGTTTTCTCAGCCAATTTCGTGGTTTTGGATATGGAGGTGGATGAAAGGATTTCACTTATCTTGGGTCGGCCATTTTTGAATACTTCTAGATGTATCATCGATGTTTATGGCTAAAAGTTGACCCTTAAGATAGATGACTTGAGTGAAACATTCTCAATCGACCATGCTTTAAAATACCCTGCCTACACTGATGATACATGTTATTTTCTTAACACTGTGGATGTCCAGTCTGAGTTTTTGCAGGAATTCCCAGAGTTACAGGGTTCAGGAGAATGCTCATTGGTTGAAATTGATGAAGAGTTGCAGGTTGAGGAGGTGGATATTTTAACCGCCTTGATGGAAAACGGCTATGAGCCGATTGGGGAGGCAGTTCCATGAGAGATACCCGCAAGGCCATTGGCCGTTTGGTGACTTTTATTGAGGAGGGGCCTGCGAGCCAGATGATCATGTTGTAATTTGTTTAAAACTATTTCCTTTCCTTTGGTCTGTATTTGAATAATTATGTTTTCTGCTTCTGTACTTTGAAAACTTATTTTTGGGGCAAGGCGTTTAGGCATCGGGTGGTGCCACCTTGTCCCGTTTATGTAGTTCTTTTGTTTTTCTTTTAGTAGGTTAGTTGGTGAAACAAATTTTCAAGTCTGGCATTAAGTTCAGCAAAATTACATGATTGATGATATTGGTGTGATGATCGGGAATGGACGATGTTCTTATGCTGGCTGTCAGTTCAGCGCCATCTGTCACAAGCATTCCGCGATAAGTGGTTAAACTCGATAAGTTTTTATATTTTCTTTCTCACATTACCCTTTCTATTTTAATCTATGTTTGATCTCAAGTGATGGGGACATTAGTTGATCTCAAGTGTGGGGTGGGGGATGTAAAATCTCTCAGTTGGTTGTTAATGAAATCATCGTCATATTAGTTTTGATCTAAAAAGACTTGACGTTTCACGAGTTTTGGTCGTAAAAAAGATTGAAAAAATTAGGGGAAAAATAAAAAAAATCGAAAAGATAATAAAAAAAAGTAGAAAAAAAATTTAAAATTCGGCCAAAACCTTAGTTATGAAAATTGGTTTTGATATGGCTTGGCATTTTATGGCATATTTCGTGATTTCAAAGAAGCCTAAATTGTTCCACATGTTCATTTTCTTAGACATGAAATCCTACGAGTTCGGGGAACTCAATAGTAGGTCACCTGTACCAAAACGGGTGTAAACCGTGAGAGAGAGGTGATTGCATAGCACGTTTGTGACCGAATCACGTGCCAGATCAAAAATTTTTGGTTACTTAGTATAGCAGACTTCCGAAACTATACCATTTTATTATTACATCATCTAATGGTGTGATATTGTGGGAAGAGGAGCCTTGAGCTTTACCAGTGTTGTCCTTTTTAGGAATAATAGCTACGTGCTTGTGTTTGCTTAGACAACACAACCCATAGCCAAAAGCTATGCACCCAAAGGTTTTTGAGATTTATCGGAAGGGTATTATCTACTTCATACCTTTCTTAAAACAAGCAGAAAATCTTGTCATATGGGAAGTAGGCAACTAGGAAGTAAAGTCTTCCGACCGTTTTACTTGGTACGTATACCTCTTAAGCTGTACCATTTCATTACCCATCATATCACTATGAGGTACTGTTAGAGGTGAAAGTCTTGAACTTTCAAAACATGTTCATTATTTTGAATGTGAAATCTTACACGAACATAAAAATTCATACGTAGGTCACCTGCACCAAGGCGGGTGTCAACCGTATGAATGGTGATTGGACGTGTGGTCGAAACCGGGCCATACGCTAGATCGAAACATTTTAATAGGGCGATCCTCATTGTTTCTCCTAACAAGGACAATGTTGCGTCCGACCACTTTGTATAACTTTAGGAGTAAAGTCTCCAAATTGACACACTTGCTGATTTATTTTAGAAGTTGTAGTCCAGACCAGTTGTAGGGTGACGGAAAATCTTGAAAAGTCATTTCTAACATCGACTAGAAATCTACCAGGCCTCAACATCAGACAGGGAAACTGGTAATCAGACTTATCTCGATGAGGGAGATCTGTCTCGTCAAATGGGGAGCGTACCATGATACATAAATCTGTGATTGATCAGATCCCAAGTTGGATAACCTCCGGAAAGGTAAGATATCAGCTTTTAAGACTAATGAACCTCAATCTTTATGATTGACTTAACGGATTAGATGATCACCTCATGATTATCGATGATATCCGGACTTAATTGTAACGACCCGACAAAATCATCATTGACGGTGTCGTTAACTTAGTTCCCGTTACGTGGTCGTAGTCCCTAAATGAGACACATTTGACCAAAATTATGTCGCATTCATTTTAGACGTATAAGACTTACGATGTTTAGTTTACCAAACGGTTCGACAACGAGTTTAAGTTTACAAAAGTAACAAATTATAACTGAAATAACTTGCGACATAATTAGTTAAAAATCACGGTTTCTATAAATAGCGTAAGTATGTATGCTTTAAGTTGAATCCAAAGGTGCTATCACTAGCGTATGCATGTATGCTTGACTCCAAGCAAGTATTCAGAGTGTATGCATGTATGCTTGACCCCAAGCAAGTATAAGTGTACGCGGAAGCATGTATCAAATAGCCATTCATGAACCTAAGAAACATATAGAAAACTGTCTACGAAAAACTTTGGTGAAATCATAGGTGTATTTGTAAACGTTGTTTTGAACCACAAGATTTTGTATTTCCATAACGTTGATTATCTAAATCGTTTGCATTCCAAAAGTACGTTCGCGAGCACCCAATTATCAAGATTTAATTGTTTTGTACCCTGTTACGTAGTGTTAGAACATACACTATACCCGAAAATATATTTCATCCGCTAACGGTAGCGAACCGTCCGAATGAGGGCTCGTCAAGCCCATGTGATCACATAACATAAGTTAACGTTTACACCCTGCAGGTGTAACTAATGATAATTGAATTGAGGCTTTTTGTTCTAACTCACTGTGGAATGTTTGTTTTCGTACATGTGTTCAAAGCATAAAAGTATGATACGTATATATTTCTCATCCCATAGTTTAAAGAGTAAAATCTGTTTAAAAGGTGGGACTATGATCTCACCGTAGTTGCATGCCAAAGTACTTCATTTTAAACGTTGTGCAATGAAAGTTGTTTAATCTTGACCTAAATAAGTAAGTTATATCAATTACCGGTTACGACACAAGGTCGGTCGAAATATGTTCAATTAGACCTATGGCTCGTTACGACTCGCTTATATAGTATGTGAATCAAGTTATCAAGTTTCATACAAGAATCAAGTATATAAGAGGATTAGAACGATTGCATAAGTTTTTGGTTAAGTTTGACTAAAAGTCAAACTTGGTCAAAGTCAACGGGTCGGGTCGGGTATCCGACAATTTTTCTTCAATTAGTAATCATATATAAACATGTTGGCCAAGTTTCATATTAATCGGAGGTGCGTAGCATAGTTAGAATTAAACAACGACCAAGCAAAGTAGAAATCTGCAGTTCATTTGGACGGCGTCCAAAATGGCTGGACGGTGTCCAGCAATGAAGGCCTGGACGGCGTCCAAGGTGTGGGACGACGTCCAAATGAGTTACAGATTGCTGTTGCAGCAAATTTGACAAGTCTCGAACCAAACTCATTTCAAACACAACTTATGAACCGCAAACACTTAAAATGCATATCATACATCGTCGGAAAGGTATTTTAACGAGGAATAAAACTAAAAACATATCATCAAACAAGCACATCAGTTTAAATGACCAAATCCTCGTCAAATGATCATTAAAAGTTCATCATTCAAGTTTCAAGTTCGTAAAACGCATTTCATGATTCGGGAACTTACTACACATATATAATATGACGTTTCGTAGGTAATTACGCATACAATACAACTAAACACTTTCCAACAACATTGCAAAGCATTTAATGCATCAAAAGTTCATTTTAAAAATCTATCAAACCTTAACCAAGAATCACAAAATCAATAATCATGTTAATGTAAGGTTTTCATGTCATCCAACATACCAAAACGAAGCTAATTATGCTAGTAACACTTTTAACATATAAGGTTTAACATCTAACAACATTTAATTAACCAAAATCAAAGAGTTAACTAACCCATTTCAAGTTTTCATGCTAGTTATGTCAAATTACAAGATCGAGCATACAAATTACATACACGACATCACAATGAGCCATAGACACTAATTAACACCATTTCAAGTCAAAAACACTAAGAACATGAAATCTAGAGTTTTTAGAAAGTTACCCAAATGAGGCGAAATTAGTATCAAGTTGTAGAGGATGAAGAGAGGATTCCAAATATGTAATTTGTTTTGTTGTAAGCTTGTTAGATTGAATTTGGATGATGATTTAGTGATGAAGATGAAAATGAGGTTTTGTTGCTAGAGAGAAAAATAGAGGTGGGAGGTGAAGAGTGAATGAGTGGTGGTGGTGGGTTGACTAGTTGACCTAGTCAACTAGTTTGCCCACTTGACGCCAATAGTCCCCCGAGTTTAAAAGCGGGTGCGTGAATTAACCGAACGAATTATTTTGGAAATGCTATAGTAAACAAGAGATGTTATAATTAAATAACGAAAATATTGGAAACACTTATTAACGGGGGATACAAATTTAGATAACGAAAAATATTATCTAAAAAAAAGATGGTGTTAAAATAAATTTAACGGAAAAAGGCGGGATGTTACATTACCTACACCTTAAAAGAAATTTCGTCCCGAAATTTAGTTGGAAGTAGTAGTCGTTGATTCTTCCTCGAGATCTTGCGTTGCCAATTCTACGAATAAGCAAAGGTACTTCCTTGGGCATTTCAATGAACTTTTACAGTCGGGATTTTACGTTGTTTTAGAGTTTGGTTTCACGATTCATAATTTCAACCGGTTCTCCTAAGAAATGGAGTTTGTCATCGATTTTAAGCTCATCGAAAGGAATAACAAGTTGTTGTTTGGCAAGACACCTCTTTAAGTTTTATACATGGAATGTAGGATGAACGGAATTCGATTGAGTCGAGAGATTGAAACGGTAAGCAACGGGTTCAATATGCTCCAAGTTTTTTAAAGGATCAAAATATCGCGAATTTAGCTTTCTACGTTTCCCGAAATGGATTACACCTTTTCAAAGTGCGACTTTTAACATTACGCGGTTACCCACATGGAATTTGAGAGGTTTACGTCTAACATCGACATAGTGGTGATTTCGGGCCGTCTTGAGCCTTTCTTGGATTTGAACAATTTCTCGGTTGTTTCATAAATGAGTTCAGGTTCGGTGGTTTACTTGTCACCTACTTCGGTTCAACAAATAGGAGAACGACATTTGCGGCTATATAAAGTTTCGAAAAGGTGCTGCGTTAATACTCGAATGATAACTATCGTTGTAAAAGGAATCAATTAAAGGCAATAATACAAGTTTGTGATATGTTTTCCAAGGTTTGAATTGTATGTTTGCTTGGTCTGTTGGTGTGTGAATGACAAAGGCACACCGTCGGTGTGTCAATCTAGAAGTTAAATGAGCATCTCGATCCGAAACAAATGACAAAGGCACACCGTGTCGAGATAAAATTCCTATAATGTATAGTTGTACAAGTTTTTCCCATCTTGTCAGTTTCTAAAAAAACGTTTGTTAGGACTATTCACCCTCGAGGTGTATACTAGTATAACGTGAAGAGTCTCTCTCTCCATTGAGAATTTAGATAATGGTTTTTGATGTGCGTAGAGGTGTATACGAAATAGCTTATATTTTACTAGGAAATACTATTAAAAACGATACAATTTTACACAAGTTATTTATTTATTTATAAAGTGGATATACCTAAACCTTGCTACAACACTTATAGGCAGTGTACCTAATCGTACAGTAGTGTAGTTTTTAGTAAGTCCGGTTCGTTCCACAGGGAGCTAGCCAAGTTTAACTCTATATTTTTAAAACTATATTTGTATATATATAAATATATATATAAGTAGTATTATTATTATAAAAGGGGGTTTTTACCGTTTAATGACCGGTTTGTCGATTTTAAAACTTTAGTCGCAGTTAAAACCTAATGTAAAATATTAAAAATAAAAATAACTTAATTTAAAGCGTAAAGTAAATAACAATAATTAAAGTGCGATAAATTAAAATGCGATAAATAAAATGACGATAAATAAAATTGCGATAATTAAAAAGTACGATAATTAAAAGTGCAATTAAATAAAATGACAGTAAATAAAAGTGCGATAAAATATGAAATAAAGGAATTATGCTTATTTAAACTTCCATAATCATGATGTTTGACGTGTTGTTTTTAGTTTAGTACCATGGGTTAATTGTCCTTTGTCCTGGATTATTCGATATGTCCATACGGTTTTGTCCATAATAGTCCATCAGTCATAAATATAAAGTGCGAGAGTCTTCGTCAAATTATCCTTATACCTGAAGTCAAATATTCCAACTAATTGGGGATTCGAACTGTAACAAAGTCTTAATACTTTGTTTAATGAATACACCAGGTTATCGACTGCGTGTAGTCCAAGGTTTTACTACTTTGTTAACAATTACACCAATTACCTTTGAATGTAATCCACCCCTGTTTCAACGAGTCTATTGATTATTAATCCATCCCCGTATCCGGTCAAATGAATAATTATTGGTATTTATAGATATCCTGCCCACCGTACCCACTCAAGCGTATGTGGTTAGATATATAAATATGTCAAATTATAAGTCTATATATTAAATTAACGAGGTATCATTTAGTTAATATAAAGCCCATTAATAGCCCATAGTCTAATTTCCATAAGTGTCGTTCTTTTGTCCAAACCCCAATTATGGTACAAAGCCCAATTACCCCGTCTTTAATATTTTAGCCCAACATCATGATTACTTCGGCATTAAATAAGCATAATAATAACTTAGCTACGAGACATTAATTTAAAAAGGTTGAACATAAATTACAATGATTAATAATAGCGTAGCGTTACACGGACAGAATTTCGACTTACACACTTACAACATTCGCTAACATACCCTTATTATTATTAATCTTAAATTAAAATTAAAATTAAAATTATAATATATATATATATATATATATATATATATATATATATATATATATATATATATATATATATATATATATATATATATATATATATATATATATATATATATATATATATCTGTGAGAGAGAGATTGAAAATATGTGTAAAACATTCGTCCGAAAATGCTGAAATTTATTGATGTGGCCAGGTATCTGCTGCCATGCGATCGCATGGCATTTGTGCCTTTTGGCCATGCGATCGCATGGCCTGGGAATCCAGCTCACAAATGTTTGTTTGCTAGTTTGCCGACGGTTTTATATTTTATATATATATATATATATATATATATATATATATATATATATATATATATATATATATATATATATAATTTTAAGAATTAATTATATATTATATTATATTCATGTGCATAGTTGACTTGTAATTTTTAGTCCGTTGCGTCGAGCATTGAGAGTTGACTCTGGTCCCGGTTCTGGATTTTCGAACGTCCTTTCGTACTATTTAATATCTTGTACTTTGCATTTTGCGGCTCGTACTCGTGTAATTTATAGACGTTTCTCATCAATAATTTGAACCACTTTGATTATACTTTGTACTTTTGAGCTTTTTGGTCGTTTGCGTCATCAATTCGTCGAATCTGTCTTTTGTCTTCACCTTTTATTATTTAAACGAATATCACTTATAAATAAAACATTTGCAACTAAAAGCTTGTCTTTCTTGAGGAATAATGCTATGAAATATATGTTCGTTTTTAGCATTATCAAATATTCCCACACTTGAGCGTTGCTTGTCCTCAAGCAATATGGTCTTGAAATAAAAATACTAGAATCACTTCTTTATTCTTCACACTTTGTACATCAGTGATTTTGATTTGGCGGTATGAACAATGATAGTAACGTTGTGGTTTACAGTCCCACATGACTATGAAAATTTAGATCCTTAAGGAAATTGGATCTTTATGAAAATATTTGATCTTTTAAAAATTTAATCTAGCTTTTACCCTAGATAAGTTTTCCGAAATAACCCTTCACCGGTGTTTGCAAAATGTTTTTGTGGGTTTTGTGGGTTTCAGATTTGAAAATTTTAGCTCAAAACTTGCGGTTTTGTGTCACCCACTTCCTAACCTTGTATTGGGAAAGTAACACGTCCAGTTTACTTACTCCGTATATTACCTTTCGGTAAACTACCGTCCGGTTGTAAAGGAAAGCGTTGAACAATCAACTGTTAAGGCAATGTCCCGTGACATGCTTTTAATTATGGTCTATATCGTGTCGGATGAAATTACTATTCTTTGTAGGAGCAATAGTAAAGATCACCCTATAGTTTTTCGGTCTGGCACAAGGTCCTGTCTTCGACCATGCTATGCAACCACCATTCTTACGGTTGACACCCGATTTGGTTCATGTGACCTAATGAATTCCAGGTGAATTCCTAGGATTTTAGATTCAATGGTAATGAATGCATTGAAAATGGGTTTTCAAAAAATAAATCGGTTTGTAATTTGATCAAAATATTTTCTCGTTCAAGCTCGAGTTTAAATATCATCGAATTCCATAAGTTTGTAATTCTCAATCTTTAAGATCAATCTCAAGGATTGAGTAATATCAGGCTTAAAAGCTGATTTTTGATCTTTAAGGAGTTTATCCTTTCTGGGGATCTGATTCATTAGTCTTATAAGCTAATTTGCACGGTGCCCCCCATTGTACGAGACAGATCCTCTCATGGTTAGGATAAGTCTGACCACTTGGGGACCCTGTTTGATGCTGAGGTCCGTGGATTTCCAGCTGATTTTCGAGAAAACTTTTGAAGGTTTTTCGTAGTCTCTACGATGACAACTTCCTGACCTAAATCAAGAAGCGCGTGTCTTTTTCGGAAGACTTTACTTCTTTTTAAATTATAATAAACTGGGTAAAACTGATTAATATCGTCCAAAACAAAAGTATTTTCAATTATTTGTACAAAAATATGTGAGATATGTTCCAAATAACTTGGTAAATTTTTCCCACACTTGGCTTTTATTTTCATTTCTTTGCCTTTTTATTTTCCTCTATTTCATTTTAAATGAATTCTAACATGTTGGGTTGTTTCTCAATTTATGTCCTTTACAAGGTAACAATAATTTCGGTGTTAACACCTAGTTTTATCATTCATAAATTTGTATAAACATAATTTTGAGTTCATTTAATTGAAAATTTTGAAAATTTTTACAAGAATTGGTAGTCAGTATATAAGACTAGAGTTGTTCTTTATTATCAGAGAGCACTAGATTCTAATACAACTACTGCGTTACTAGTATTTTTAATGGTAACCAAGTGTATAAGTCAAATTTTTTTTAAAAATCCGAAATAATTTAACCCCTTCCCACACTTAAGATCTTGCAATGCCCTCATTTGCAAGAAATCAGTAACAATTTAAATTATTGCGGGTGATTAGCGTAGAAAAATGATTAAATTTTACCATAGTTTCCAAACATATTGGTGTTTGTTTGCTGAATGATAAATGGTGCACATCATTTGTTCATTCCGTCTTGTTGTTACATCACATTTGTTTTTCGTTTTGTCATCAAAATTAGTAGTTTTTGCTGAACTTAATGCCAGTCTTTGAAAATGCGCTTGTTTTACCCTGTTGTGTACATGAAATAAAATACATACAATACAAATATAAACATGCATGGTAATTTGAAATGGGACTTAAAATCCCACTTTCAAATCAAATATGAAATATTAGTACAACATAATAAAAATATTAAACATTACATTAAAAGTATCACAATATTATATGTTTAAACATAAATAAATAAAAATAATAAAAAAAATAAAAAATCACCAACGGGAACTGTATCAATCTGGATAGGGGTTCCAGTTCATGTCGCTGGGCGGGTTCCATGGTTGGTTATAGGTGTACTGATAGACCTGGTTAGGGTCGTAGAGAGTAAATGGTGGTCGCATATCGGGCTGGTATGGAGGATAATAAGCAGGTCGGGTCGGTACGTAGTTATTAGGTACTTGAGGTGATAGCTGGCTCATGATCTGATGCTGATGATAGTGGTATCTATCATGCTGTCGTTGCCTGGAATGCTCGTACACATTCTGGGCTTGCCACTGCTCGTACCGACTATGTCTATCCTCGTTTGTCATTTCTACCTCATCTATCCGCTGGTAGACGTCAGTCATAGCCTCCCTAATGACATCCCTAATGTCATCCGCTTCCTCCATTTCCTCATCTGAACCTCTCTCTACCTGAGGATGACTACCATCATATGGCATTGCCTGATTGCTTCTGCTCTTTAATACCTTAGCACCCTGATAGACCTTCAATCCTAAAGTGTCAACCTGTTCCCTACACACCATCAGTGGACCCCCCTTGATCCCTATCTACACCTAAAAACTCTCCAATGAGAGTAACAAAAATACCTCCTCCTATTACTCCCCCGTCCTGTATTCCTGCCACCATTTTGGACAGATAAAAACCAACACAGTAGGGGATATTAATGAAGCTTCTTGTGTTTCGAATACACTTAAGGTAAAATAAGTCGTGTAAGGTCATCTTCTCCTTGTTTTTACCTCTTTGTGTAATCAAATTAGCTAAAAATCTATGTATAATACGTAGCTCTGCTTTGTTAATATCTAAATAGGAGTGTCTTCCTCCCAGCGTAAAAACATTATAATTTGACAAATGCCTCCAGACGGTGTCCGCGTCAAAATTCCTATCTACCCTTCCAGGTAGTAGTAATTCACCAGGAGTGTAAATCTGTAAAGCGCTGGTCATGTCCAGCATGGACATCCTATACATCCTACGGTTTGGGAAGTTAATTTCGGGAGAACGCAAGTGGGAGGTATGGTTTATATTTACTCCAAAATCGTTCCCACACTAGTTTTTGGTTTATTGGTTGTTCGTTTGGTTCTACATACATGTTTGAAGAAGTTATTATATGGTAGAAGATTATTTTCGAGTTCAATTGCTTGAGGACAAGAAAAACTCTAGTGTGGGGTGGTTTGATATCGCACATTTTATACACGTTTTACTTAGCGATATCGATCACATTTTAGTCCGTTCGGATACGATTTGGCGGTTATTTCTTATAATATTGAGAACGTTCGATTTTGAAGAGTTAATTGTAGAAGAGTGGCATTTTATGGAGTTTTTGAGGAGTTTTGTTAATCGATTATTATTATTGGTGCATCGAGGTTAAAAAAGTGAAGTACACTTTAGATATCTTGGTTTTGAATTATTTTAAATAAGGAAAACGTGCAAAAGAAACGTGAGTATCAGGTTTCACAGGAGGCCGCGACGCGAGCCATTTTCCGCGGCGCGGGAATCAACAGGATTCGGCATCAGGAAAGGGGTTAAAGAAGGGTTCAGAACCAACTTTGGGCCGCGGCGCTGGGATCTAAGCCACGACGTGGTGTTTGCTGTATTTCAAGATCAGGAGAGCTTTCAGAAAATCCTAGTTCACGTGTATTGTCGCGGCGCGACATATAGGGGCCGAGGCTCGACCATGGCTCGGCCTAGATGAATTTGTAAGGTATTTAAAGCCCAAAAAAATACCCTAATTTCCATATTGTATTCCCAGATGAATTGCAGCAGCTTTTGGACAAAAAAGAGTGATTTTTGGGGAATCCCAAGATCATTCTAACACTTCAGTCATTACGGGAACGTGCTTCGATTCATCATTCATTCAAGATTCATTCATCTACTAGGTTTATCTCTTTGTTTTAAACAATGAATTCATCTATTATTTTGATGGTTATTTGGTTTTAGCCATGATTGTTGGCTAATTATTTAATGTTTGTCTAGACTAATAACTGAGGTTTTGGATGTCTATTTGAATTATCAAGGATTTTATGCATGTTAATTTGGTTTTGATTAAAATATCCATGCTTGTTCATGTTTACATGTTTGCACTCAATTGATTATTGTGTTTCTTAGATCAAGGGAACCCTGGGTTAATTTAACACTTTAATTTACAACTGTTTTGTCTTAAGTGGTTGTTTGCTAAACCGGACCAAGGGGGTAAATTGGGTAAAGACTAGTAAATTGAATAGGAATGAATTGTGTAAGCGAACGTAAGCACAATTGTTAATCGAATACTAAGTTATTTAATTAGTTGAACACAAATAATAAGGTCTTAAGTGCAAGGGAACCCTACACTGTGTAATTAGAGTTTGGGTGGTCGTTAAGAGAACTCTTGACGACCCGTTTGATTAATTTGCATGCATAGATGAGATAAACAATCTTAATAACACGAACATCCATTACCGAGGGTAAAAGGTCTAGATGAACATTCTTGTTTGAATTGAATATAAATCTATCTTTATTATTTGTTAAGTGCTAGCACATAAACTAAAAAGAACAAAAATACTGTTTTTACCTTTATAAACCATTTGTTGATTCGGCTAATCGTTAAATAGCCAAACTACAAAAACCAGTAATTTCATTAGATTTCTAGATAAAGTAGTTTAATTACTTATAGTTACAACCTTAAGTTGATACGAAAACTTTCCTTGGAATGAACTTTGGACTTTACCAAATCATATTAGTACACGATCGGGTACACTGCCCGTTAGTGTGTTTAATCAATTAAACTGGTGTTGTCCACTGATAAATTATATACGCGATTTGACATATCACTGCACATAACATTCTAGTGTACATATCTGCTGTTTTGTCATGATTAAATCCTTAATTACATTGGGGACTCAACAATCTCCCCCTATTTGATGATAACAAAACTTATAACATAAAAGGTAAAACACTAAAGCCAGCCATAAAGGAACTAATGAAAATAGGCAGTAAAAGTGTCCCTTTTTGGTTTGTTTTTGGAATCTTTTGCTGAGTTATCTATATCTTATAAGTTGATATGATTTTTAAGATAAACTCATTTCACATTCATTACAATAAATATATACAACATTTACAAGGCAGTATAATAAATTATGAAATAACAAAAGATTCAAATTTAGCCCAAGAAGACTATCTATCTTTATCTTTATCCTTCTCTTTTTCCTCATCAGATAACTCTTCTTCTTTGACTTTCAAGGCTGCCCAGGCTTTAGGGAAGAGTTCGAGAAAGTCAGTAGGATCAAACACTGGAATTTGAGGAGGTAGAATGATGGGATCTCTTCTGTGTGGGTCAGCACCAATAGATTTCTTTCTTTTAGGCTTCTGTGATAGAACTTCTTCTACTATCACTTTTGGTGCATTCCCATACTTAGCTGCTTTATCAAAGAGTTCTTGAAGTTCAGGTTTGAGTGTATCTTTGAGAGCACTTTTACCTTTATCAATGAAGTACTGCAGTACCTGCATTCATTCATTGAATCCAAAGGTTCTTAGATTCATGTAATCTACCCTCTCATAGACATTATTGTCCCTGTTAATACCGAAGGACCTCTTTGTTCCTTTATGCACTTTGATGATCTTGCCAGTATTAGATCTTCTACTTATCACATCAGCATACTTACTCCTAAAGAAATGGTCAGATAGCTCTTTTGTTCTTTTAGTTTCAATAGGAGCTTTAGTAGGTACCTTCTCAGCAGATTCCAGTTTATCAAATACCTTGTCCTGAGCTTTGACTATGGCTTTTGCTAACTTGAGAGATACAACCTCTTGTTTTCTGTCAGTAGCCAGTTTAGCTTCTTCTTCCCTAAGCCTCAGCCTTTCAGCATACTCAGCATCATCCCTTCTTTGTTGTTCAAGTTGAATACTTGTAATGTATTCATTCACTGTGATGTTCAGGGATTTTGCTGTTGCAATCAATTGCCTGCCTTCATCAGTTGTCAAGGCATTGCAATATTGCTCTAAGTCCATACCCAGCTTCAACGCCTCATAAAAGAGGGCTTTTTCCTCATCATTGTGGAGCCTTTGACCACTGTTGTATAAGTACATACCTATATCAATGTTGAACTCCATGGCATTAATGTAGAATTGCTGGTCAAGTGGATGATACAACAGTCTGATATGGCGTATTCTTTCTGGTATTCCTGCTGCTCTTTGTTCTAGCAGCTCAGGAACAGTGATCTCAAGCCTATAAGCCTCTCTCTCATCTGGATTCATCTTTCTTATGCCAGACTTTCTTTTTGCAGCTGAGTCATCTTCCCAAGTAGTATGTTTATCATTTGGTTTTGGGGAAGATGGAGGATATACAAAAGGTGATTCTGCTGTGCCAGAAGGACCCACTGGTTCAAAGTCATGACGTTCATCCAGTGTCCTATTAAAATAAGCAAGAGTCTGTGCAGGTATTGGTGATAGTATAAAATTTGAGCTGCCCCTACCCTAGACTGTAAAGATAGCAGCATCAGCAGAATCGTTATCAGATTTAGCTCCCAGCTCATCCTCCTTTACTGGGTCTTAAGCTCTTGTTTCACCCAGCAGCACACTTCTGGCTGGGTCTTCAATCACATCACTCCTTGCTGTGTCTTCAGTAATAGCTGACTGATTAGTATCAGCTGGTATAACTGCCACAGTAACTTCACCAGCTGCCTCAAATAAGGGCTCTTTCCTTAGGGGCTGGTCATCCCTAGGGGCAGATTTTACCCTTTGTTTATCAATAGGCTTGGGTTCAGCTGGTGGTTCTTGTGTTGATACTAGCTCTTGTGGAGGCATTAGAGGAGTGATTGCAAGATACTCCCCCTCAGTAGTAGATAAATCTGTCTCTGCTGGATTTTCTATATCATCTTCGAGGTTGATGATCTCTACTGGCTGTGATTGTGCAGCTGGCTGAGCAGAAGAAGCTGGTTGAGGATATTGGCTGGTTTTTCATTATACCATCCAGCCATTTCATAAACACATCAGCTCTTTCTCCCCCTAACCTGTTAGAATCTGAATATCTTTGCATCTCTTCAGGTGTCATCTTTTTTATTCTTTCTACTTGCTCAGCATACAGATTTGCCTTCTTTCTGTCATATTTCACCATGAACTTAGCATTTCTCTTTAAAGCATCTTTCTTGTATTGATCAATGCTGAGTAGTTCATTGTGAATTTCAAGCTTTTGAAGATCGAGGCTTCTCCTATGCTCAATTCTATGTCTTTTTCGTGCAGCATAGGCCTCGAATCTAACATTGAAGGCATCATTTAAGTCCTGCTATCTCTTCTGATGCCTCTCAATTTTTCTTTTCATCCTTCTTTCAATAGTTTGAGAGACAACAAAAGAATCAGCTAAAGCCAGTTCAAATACATCACTGGGCTTACTGCAAGAACCAATATAATCCACAGATGTGGCTGGCATACTGGGTTGAGATTCACCAGCAGCCTTGACACCTGCTTCAGTATGAGCGTTGCTCGGCTTAGGGCCAGTATTTCCTTGATCAGCACCATCACCACCATCATCATCACCATCTCTCCTCTACTGTTTAGGAGCTTTCTCATGCTCATGCTCCCCCTCAGATTGTTTTCTCTTTTTATGTTTCTTAGATTTCTTCTCCCCCTTTTTGTCATCAACAGGGGCAGAAGTAGGGTCAGGGAGAACACTTACATCTAGATCACTGTTCGACTCAGGAACTGAATAAGCAAATTTGTTCCAGTCAGCATTAGTAGGAGATAGGTGAGCTCCAGGGTCCACACCATATTGCCTAAGACATAGGTTTGAAGTTCTGACTTCATTCCTGGTAACACCCATGGCCATTTGATTAACACTGGCTCTAACATCAGCTTGAAGAGCAGCCATGCGTTGCATTGTCTCCACCAGAGTAACATAAGCAGAAGCAGGAATCATTGTAGCCACCTGCTGTTCCTGCGATTCTAATCTCTCTTCCAATACCCTGTTCTCTTCATTCATAAATTGATTCCTTCAATTAGCAGCATCTAGTTCTGCTTGAAGACGGATAATATGATTAGTATACTTGTTGTGAGAGATGATTCGCTGCTTAAGTTGATCTTCTTCTTCATAGTAGCGGCGTATGGTATCAACTACTAGATCTGCAAAGGCAGTAACCTAACGCAACTGGGTTTCAATAACAGAAGTGGTGATACAACCAGCTCATCGAATAGCCCCAGTCATGCAGTCAACTAGAGTTTCCCTGATGGTTTTGGTGAAATCAGGAGTGATTCTAGCAACAGTCCTGTAGACAGCCATAGTAGACAGCCCAGCTATATCAGAAACATCAGCTATGCTGGTTGATGGCTGTTCAGTAATAGCAGCAACAGGAGTACCTCTGTGGGGCGGTGGAGGTGGAAGGTCTGAGTCTGACTGATCACCATGATCACCATCATTTTTACCTTCACCCGAAGGTTTAGAACCACTTGTATCCTTTGCATTAGCATCATTAGTTGTATCATCATCCAGATCCATTGGTGTATCCTTGGAACCAGTCACATTATCATGAATGACTGGCTCTTCCTTACCAGTACCTTTATCAACATCACCATCAAATGGAGAAGATGATGAGGAAGAAGCTGATGAATCAGAAGGTACTGGCAAGTCAAGAATGTCTTGCATTATGTATTTACCAGTATCTGGATCACGGATGAACTTAAGAGGCCTCCATATACCAGGCCATGGAGAAGCAGCTGGAGCCATGCCAAAAACATGTTAATAGGGTTGTTTATTAATTTGCACCAGTGAGGCCAACCTCTCATAAACTTCTTCATGTGCTGGCTGATCCAGCTTATAAAGTAGTTCAGTCAGCTCCTCATCATGGAGCTTAGTGGCTGAAACTAATGCACTTTATGGATCAATAGGCAGCTGATCCACTAGCAGTGCAATTTTGGGGGTGATAGAGGCTCCTATGTAAATGAAATTGAGCACCACTTCATCTGGATCTGGCATCTTGCAGGCATACTTAGGCTTTTCACCAGAAATAGAAGCCTGAGTAGATTCAGTGGTAGTAGCAGCAGAGGTACCAGCATCCAAGTTAACATCACGTTCACCAGAATCTGAACCAGGGATGACTATAACATTTGCTGCATTGGGAGTAATGGATTGAAACTCCATATCAGATGAAGCAGTAAGAGCAGCAGCAGTATCAATAGTTAAGACATTGTCACCCTTGGTTTTAGTGACAAGATCGGGAACAAGAACCTCCTTAACAATGTTATCAATAACCTCTTCAAGAGCAAGAGGAGGTTCAACAATCATCTCATCAATCACTTCTAGAATAGTAGTAGAAGCAGTGGAACTGGAGATAACAGGAGGAGTAGCAGAAACATTAGCAGTATCTATCTCCTTATCAACAGTAAAAGTAGTGGAACCAGCAACCACTTCATCTCCAGTAGCACCAGCAGCAGTAGAGGCAACAGTACTGAAACAAAGGAACATTTTATGTTAGCAACATGAGATATAAATAAATTTGACTCAATAATTACATCTGGTGTTGGTCTCTGGGGACAGACTGGTGGTTTAGTCAGCCCTTCGATTGAGACAGAGTAAGGTGTCTATAAGTGCAGCTGTGACTCTGCTGACTCAATGGCAACACATGTTGACCCAGATTGTGTAAGAGTGTTGGTTGGTGTTAAAGTAGGAGTGTGACTCTTATCATGATCCAAGTAACAATTAGGCTGTGCAGTAGCCTGAGCTGGTTCAACACGATGAGGACCCAGGTCAAGTCTGCTTTGAGGGTCAGTTATGTTCTCTACTGGTTGTACTGTTAGCAGATGATATTTCTTGAAGTAAAATTTTGAAAAATATAGAAGTGCCTGGTTAGAAGAGTATGAGTTGCTATTCTTCTTAACACTAGTTTTAAAACCATTCAGCTTGGGAGCAAAATTTATACCTTCAACTCCACTTTCATTTTTCAAGTCAGCAGTGAAAATATTTTCAATTATGCTAGTGATTTCTGATGTTTGGTCTAGAGACGCACCAGGTTCCATAGCAACATCCTTTTCAGGAGCAGAAGTTGAGACTGGTGCAACCTCCCCTGTGGCATGCTTGGAGCCAGCTTTTGCATGTTTGGATTTACCTGTTACCAAGAAATAGATGAGCAATGGATTCCAACACTAGAAGTGGGTAGTCAGTATATAAGACTAGGGCTGTTCTTTATGATAAGAGAGCACTAGTTTCTAATACAACTCCTGCTTTACCAGTATCTGAGACGGTGGTTGTTCTAGTTGTGGTAGCTGGCTTCTTCCATCGAACAGCTTTCTTACCCTGAGGTCCCTCCCCCTCAGCTGGTGCACTACCAGATGCAGTCGTTTGGGTAGCTCCACCCCGAGCAGCAAGATACTCGAGCATCCCTGGCATCAGACCAGTATGTGGAGCAGCAGGTGCTGCTTTTATCATCCCCCTTGTTTCATTGGAAGGTCAAAAGATTCGTCAGTAATCTGCTGGTAAGAATCACCCAGCTCATTTTCAAACACAAGGCTCAAAAACCTTGGAAAGGGGATCAAATGTGTTCGTTTTGGTGCAAGCACCATTTCCCTTAACTACAAGTTAATTTTTGCTGCATAATTGATGTTTCTGTTGAACAGCAACCCATGACCGATCTTAAGCTCAAAATCTAAGCATTGATCAAAACTACCAGACTTCTGGCTGATGCACTTGGTCAGCAAGCCAAAGAAATAGTACCACATCGGTAGCATATGCTTCCTTAATGGGCTGTGGGCCACAGCACCGGCATATCCGATGATCTCCAACACCTCCCTTCTAACATCATCACTGGAAGGTGAAGCAAGAAATGGTCCACCAGGCAATTGTAGGGCCTATCTAATAGCATCGATGGTGATGGAGCAAGTTAGGGTTTCAGTGACCATGCCACGGACACATGGTGCACCCTGTGGAGTGCTGGTCATGGGACCCGTCTACCGAAATTTGCCTAAACAGGCCGGATATAATATGGAAGGAACTCCGGTGATAGCTCTAGCAAGTGGAGATTGCCTTATGTACTCGATCATCATCTCATAGCCCATGTTGGCTTTGGACTTGGGGATTGAGATGGCATGAGCTGCATTACCTCTTGACAGGCGAATAAGTGCATGATCTGGTGAATTTTCAGCCTGTACAAGGCTTGGATGCAGGTTGAACAATGGTGCCTGCCCCTCCGGTTCCGGTGGTGGTTGTTGTTGTTGAAGTACTAGTTGTTGTTCCTCAGGTTGTTTTTGCTATTTTAGTTATTCCTCAGGTTAGTTCTCAATAGGTTGTGATTGTTGTTGGTCTGCCATTGATGAATTTAGAAGATGAATGTTTGAATGATTTGAAGATTTGGGGATTTTTGAGAGAATTTGGTAAATTTGAAAGTTTAATAACCGAAGGTTATTATGGAAAATGAATCACCCTATTTAACCTTTCTGATTGGTAAAAACGTACATGAGAGAGAAAATGGCAACAGTCATCTACAGGCGCGTGGGCAGATTTGACAGACTGACATGCTTTTAAGGCGACACAGACTGTTGACATGACGTTTAATCGGCTTGAACACTCATACCTCCCATTAAGCATTAAATGCAGTAGGTTTTAATTCAACAATTGAAGTTAAAGACCACAAAATAAAGTTTATATTAAAATACAAAAATTCTTTGTTACATTTAATATGTCGTATATTTAATTTAAATCATTGGGAGTAAATGAGTTTCAGTTTTGAAGGTATCATTTTAATGTTGTGAGCTATTTATTACTTCATTATATACATTGTATAACCATGACATAAAAGACCTTGTTGTGCTGATTGTTTGACATGTAAACCGTAAGTAAAAACTTATGACTTACTGGTTTGCCCTACATGTTGTAGAGCCAGCACACCAACAAAATTGTCTTTTATTTTAGAGTTCAAGCATACCCTGCTCAGAGATGAGGTAGTTAAAACGTTTCTCATCTAAGGGCTTTGTAAAAAGATCTGCTAACTGCTGGTCTGTTGAAATGAAGTGAAGCTCCACATCTCCTTTTTGAACATGATCCCTTATGAAGTGATATCGCTTTGTCCTTGAATGCATCACAAGATTGTTGGTGATAGAAATTGCACTGGTGTTATCATAGTAGATTGGAGTTTTTGTAACATGAACACCATAGTCCTTCAGCTGGCTTTGCATCCACAGTACTTGAGCAGTACAGCACCCAGCAGAAATATATTCTGCCTCAGCAGTAGATGTGGACACAGTATTTTGCTTTTTGCTCGTCCAGCTGACTAGCCTACCACCCAGTAACTGGCAACCACCAGTAGTACTTTTCATATCTATTTTACATCCTTCGAAATCAGCATCTGAATACCCAATTAGTTCAAAATTCTAGTCTTTGGGATACCAAAGACCACGTTTGGAAGTAGCTTTCAGATACCTAAATATCCTCTTAACTGCAGTAAATGTGACTCTCTAGGATCAGCTTTTCTGGCACAGAGACATGTAGCAAACATAATATCTGGTCTGCTGGCTATGAGATAAAGTAGGGACCCAATCATACCTCTATATTCAGTGATATTCACTGGTTCACCATTGGTATCAACATCTAGTTTGATAGATGCTGCCATTAGAGTCCATATATCTTTTAAATAAGTCAGACTAAATTTCTTTAATATATCTTTGATATATTTATCTTGACTTATAAAAATCCCATCATCAAGTTGTTTAATTTTCAATCCTAAAAAGTATTGTATATCTCTGTGTAAACTCATTTCATATGTCCTTGACATAAGTTTTGAAAAATCTTGACAATTTTTTTCATTTTTAGATCCATAAATAATATCATCCATGTATATCTGTACGAGTAATAGATCACCATCTATCTCCTTTGAGAATAGAGTGGTATCAATTGTTCCAACTTTAAAACCTATACCAGTGAGATACACATGAAGTGTCTCATACCATGCTCTTGGTTCCTGCTTTAGGCCATATAGAGCTTTGTCTAACTTGTAGACATGGTCTGATATTTACTGCTTACAAAACCAGGAGGCTCTTTGATATAGACTTCTCCTTGCAGCTTCCCATTTAGAAATGCAGACTTAACATTCATCTGGAATACCCTAAAGTTCATCTTAGCAGCATATGCCAAGAACAATCTAATAGCTTCCATCCTAGCCACTGGTGTATATGTGTCTCCATAATCCAATCCTTCTTTCTATTTGAAACCCCGAGCTACCCATCTAGATTTGTTTCTAACAAAAATTCCATCTTCATCCATCTTATTCTTGAAAAACCACTTGGTACCAATGATCTTATTTGTTTCATCATTAGGTTTAGGTACCAATGTCCAAACCTTATTCCTATTAAACTGGGAGATCTCTTCTTGCATAGTTCCTGCCCATCTAGGATCTTTGATTGCTTCTTCTGGACATGTAGGTTAAATAGTAGATACAAAGTTTACATGCATACAAAAGTTGCTAGTTGCATGTCTCCTTATCTTAACACCATTAGCCAGATTACCAATAACCTGCTCAATTGGATGCTCCTTTGTTCATCTAGTGTTGTGAATAGGTGAGCTTGGTGTGGAACACACAAAATCTTGATCATCAGCTGGTTCAGTAGTATGAGTAGTAGTAGAGGATGGCTGTTCATTATGAGTGAAACCAGTACCAGCTTGTGATCCTTCAGAACCAGTAGACCTTTGTTCAATTTATAGTACTTCAGTTGAGCCAGTAGGTCCAGATGGTTTAGACACAGATGGAATAGAATATTCCATCTCATCATCAGAGAACCCAGCAACATGGATTGGTGAGGGAGTTGCTGCTGGTTCTTCATCATCATCAAGAGCTTGCTGAGTAGGCTCTTCAAATAGTAACTTCTCATCTTCTTGGCCAAAAGATGAAATTGGGGCACTTTCATCAAATGTAACGTTAATGGACTCTTCAAAATAGCCCCTTCTCTTGTTGAAAACCCTATATGCCTTTGACACATTGGAATATCCAAGAAATATACCTTCATCAGCTTTAGTATCAAACTTACCAAGCTGGTCCCTAATAACTCCTAAATTATACAGTTTTTTGATAACATTTTGAGGAGTTATCTTAGTATTTTAGAGTCATTTTAATACCAAAACACACTAAAATGGGTAAAAAGGGGGAAAAAGGTATTTCTAATGATTTTGTCAAAGTTATGTATCAAACAGGATCAAAAATAGAGAAAATTGCAGAAAGGCTAAGGAAGCTGTCGACAAGGATTCAAGGAAGTCGTCAGCTTGGAGCTAAATATGTCAGAATGTTCCAGAATCTCCGTAAAATTGAAAGAACTTGTTGATCAAGCAAAAGGCAAAGGAAGCCGCTGGCTTCATCCTGAAGCCGCGGGCCTAATGAACATGGTTTCTCAACATGTTGACCAAGTCAAGTAAAAATGAAAACAAAATCAAGAAGATTTGACGGATCTTTGAAGCCGCCGGCCTTCCCTGGAGCCGCCGGCTTAATTATGACAGTTAAAGATTTGAGCTTGCGGATTAAGTTAAACTTGCGGATTAAGTTAAACTTGAAAAAGGAGTCACTGACCTAAGGCAAGCCGCCGGCTTCCCACTGAAGCCGCCGGCTTGGCCACCGTCCCTGAACATTATAAATAAAGGCCTCTAGTCTCAGCTTTCATATGTAGTTTTCAGAATTCAATAATTCTGGTTAGGTTGTTTTTCTTTTTAGGGTTTTCTCTAAACCCTTAGGTTATATTTATTCATTGTAATCAAGATTCATCCAAGTTTTTAATTCAAGTTTCTTACATCTACCTTTTTAAGGTATGATTCTATCCTTACTTTATTGTTCTATTTATTTTATTTACTGTAGTTGTTTCTGTTCGTCTTCTGCTATGAACTAAACGTTCATAGTAGTTACGTGAATGAAAACTGAACTTCATCTAGGAGTCAGATGAAGCCGCTGGCCTCACTTTCCAAGCTACCGGCTTGGTTGGAAGGAAGCCGCCGGCTTCGTGTGCTTTATCCGTACAGTTCCTGGTTCTTTTTCAAATCTATATGGTCGAGTTTCTGTAATGATGTTTAAATTGTTTCGAATCTGTTTTGCTTAAATACACTTATTTGCCATGCTTAATAATTAAATAACATAATTTTAGGATTGATTAGTACTTGATCCAATGATCTATTATTCGATCCATGCTACTTGTTTAGATCTAGTCCATCAATCTTGTTAAATTGGATTGCATGCAACTAAGTTAAAAAGCTTAATAGTGATAAACTTATTTGATTTGAATTACGCATATATAATAGATTTTTGATATTGTTAGGCTTAATCGAAGAACCTTTGTTTGGATTTGTTTAATTAAGGATTGCATGAGAACTTAGTAGTAATTAACTTTCAGTTAGTAACTTGAGTTGATCTACTTGGTGTTTAATAGCTTATATAATTTGTCAGTCTATTTGCATATTGATCCTCATCACAAGATTAATGTGTATCATGTAATTGAATTAAACATGAAGAATTAAGATGTTAGTTATGCACATCACATATCTACCATATGCTTTAAGTCCTACCTATTGAATGATATGCAACATTTAGCTTAACCTATTAAGGGATAATAATTGGTCTATGATTGTTATTTTGCTTTGTGTTAATATAAGTTATTAAACTTGCCTAATATGATTCTTGTATGAGTTGGTTATTCATGTAACTGCTTTTGCTTTTACTTGTATTTATTTTGTAACGACCCAACCCGTCGGCCCATAAAAATTTTTCCTTTTTAATATACATTAAATAGCACTTTAGGTCCCATTACGCAATTCCCAAAACGTATTTGTTATCATAGTAAGTTCAATGAACTAAAAAAACATACAATAATAATTTAAACTCCTTAATACAATAATACGTTAGTTAAATCATAAACCGGTTTATACTCATGACCCATTTGACTAAACAAATATACGTCACATGACCCGACTAGTTACTTTTACACAAAACTGAGCATGGTGATTGGGACTACGCTACCTAATCCTAAATCGAGTCCAAAAGTAAGATCTTCTAAAGAAACCTAGCCAAGATCTCTAATCCCCACGCTTACTCGAGCCGCCATCACGCGAACCTATAAAAATATCAACAACGAGAGGGTAAGCTAATGCTTAGTGAACGTAAAGGTACTATACACATATATATGCATAAAATGACTACGCATTACCAAGCACAAAAAGTAAACACATACCACCTCCGTATAGTAAGCAAGATAAAAAAAATGAGCACATACACAAAGTAGCTACACGCTACGTAATCACCAAGCTAACACCACAAGATTAGCTAAAACACAACAATAAGTATATATGCATGTACAATAAATATAATCAACAACATCAATAAGGTTAACCCCTTAACCTAAACCACATGAAGGTTGGCCGAACTTCACGCGCCTTAGTGAATCCGGACCTCACACGACTCACTACCTTCAAATAACTTGACTATTAATGATGGCCGAACATCACGCGCCTTTATGAATCCGAACATCACACGACTCATACCTTGGTCATACATCACAATAGGGTTGGCCGAACTTCACGCGCCTTAGTGAATCCGAACATCACGCGATTCACTACCCGAATCATCTCTACAACAAATGCTAGCAAAACCCATCGCCAAAGGGTTTATCCAATACGCTAGCCAATCACAACATCAAGGGTGGTAACCCAAAACGCATAAGCATATCACATGGACCCAAAGCACAAGAGGGGTCCATTCTCCCACACAAATATAGAGTAACCCGAGCAAGGGTCACTCTACACACACGCACCCATTTTACACATACATATGCGTATAATAAATTTACACTCACCTTAAATGCCTCGATGAAGTGCAATTCAATCCCACAACTTGCCAATGGAACGTACCACTAGTATCAAATTGTAGCCATGAATGAGGAGAACAAGTTTGCCTCTTACGCTCTCGATCGAATCTCGCTTCCTCATTCCAAAATCCCGTTTGAATGATTTGAAGAATTTATGTTTTAAGAGAAAAATGAGAAAGAAAAGGGAAAAGAAAATGATAAATGGAGTGAGTGGACCAGAAATGAGCACATAAACTAATCCACACGTTAAATGACCAAAATACCTTCGTCAAGCCCTTAAAATTACAAAAATCCGGAACCAAACACCCAGAAGAGCCGCGCCGAGGTCTTCTTCCTCCGCGCCGCGTCCACCTGCGTGGTCAGGTGGTTGTTTTTGTCAAGCTACTTTTTATGAAATCAACTATATGTCGCGTCGTGCCCCTTTGTTCCCACGCCGCGACCCAACAGCCATTTCGTCCCTTTTTCGCGTACTAGAATCCTTCCACTCGTACACGCTTTGAACTCTTTATTCGTGCAATGTATATACACTTTAGAATATGTATAACAACCCTCGATCAACTCTCGCACTCTTTATGCATGCATGCGTATATATATATATATATACTTATTCGATACACATATATATATCCTTTACTCGCCTTGCATATACACGTACATATTCTCATGCACTCTTATACATGTGTGTGTATATATATATATATATATATATATATATATATATATATATATATATTCTCATGCATGCGTTCGCGTACTTTATAACTTCACGTCACAACTCGAATAATATCTCGTTAAGTCAATCGCATGCCCTTTATATATATATATATATATATATATATATATATATACATATATATATATATATATATATATATATATATATATATATATATATATATATATATATATATATATATATATATATATTCGTTATACATCGTACGTGCTCTACATATATACATCGTATGAATAAACGGGTCATACAACTCTCCCCCACTTATTTTGATCACGTCCTCGTGATCCGCACCCACACTTATAAGTTAGACATTATGCACTTTCGTTCAACCGAGCCTTCTCTACCAACTTCCCACGCAAATCACCACGTAGCTTTTGTAAGGTCTTCCCGACGACCTCATCAACAATTTCTCGTCCACTTCGGGCATCAAACTCCTGAAAGACATCAACCGCGACCGCTTGCCTTGACGCCGAGCATCCGGTCTTTCACTACCCATCACATAATCGTCTAAAGATGGCACAACTCGCCGATGATTCTTGCCATTATAACTTTCACCTATGAATTTCTCAGAAATCATCCTAACATATTCCATAAATCTCTCATTATCTATGTTCAAAAATTTCGCTACCTCGACTAATGTCACGAAATTACCTTCACCAACCGCTTCAAGGTCCAACTCGGGACTTTTTCGAGGACCTTCAAAGTCTTTGATCTCCATCTTAAGCGACACTTGCTTGCTCAATAACGCAAATATCGACTTTTCATTCAAATACGTTGCCAATGTCTCCACACATGGCATTTACAAAACAAAACTCAATAGTCAAATCGACAGTTTACACCCCGTGATCGTTCCCCTATCGGGACGACTTCCGCTAACCCGCACGATCACGTTCACTAATTAAGGACTATACTGCAACCTCCGGTAATTAACTACCCCACTTAGGATCTTTAATCCTATACATTCACCACCAAGATCATCGCACCTCGCAGAATTTCCTCATTCCGAATCACAAATGACTGGTAACATCGTTGGTCATTTCCATCACTTTTCCCCAAACACTCTAGAGGTATTCGAACCTCGACTTTTCAACTAAATCAAACCTTTGTCGTCCGATAAACGCTATCACCACACATCATCGTACCCTCGGGTTTCTCATCAGCACCCATGTACAAAATAATCACCATCGGAGTCAACATTAAACTAGTAGGTATAAGGAAGGCACCTATCGTTGTGTTATGCAACTCCCGTCAATGCCATCAAGATTTAAAAACTCCACCCTTTCGGGAATCACACTTGATGCAACACTTCATCTAACATCTCAAAATCAACGAACCCAACGAACTTCATGGTTCAACACTCGCATCATACTAGCCTCGATCGCTAGTCTTAACTATCTAGGCCGCATAACGAACCTAACATCCTTTCACTTATCATCAAGGAGATGCTTGGAAACACCAAGTCTTATACCCTAACTCACACTTATCTCAACCGTTGACAACGGTTGTCATCAACTTCAAAACTAGTCAACACCCATGACTTTACTCGCACTCACACGTGGTCCACAAAAATGCCTCTCGAATGGCATACCACGATCACACACAAAGAAAAGAAAAGTGGCCGTCAAGAGTGTACAATACTCGCCACATAATCACGAATCGACTTTAGTGACCCGAACTTTTCCATGTTTATATATATTAAATGAAATTGATATTTACATGATTAAGTGTTTCCAACATGTTAAGCAATCAAACTTTTTAAGACTTGATTAATAGGAAAAGGTTTCATATAGACAAATGACCACCCAAGTTGACCGGTGATTCACGAACGTTAAAACTTGTAAAAACTATACGATGACATATATATGGTTATATATATAGTTAACATGATTTTATTATAAGTATGTATCTCATTAGGTATTTTAACAATGAGTTATATACATAAAAATGAGACTATTAAATTAAGAAACTCGAAAACGATATATATAACGATTATCGTTATAACAACGTCTTACTAGGTACATATGAATCATATTAAGATATTGATACACTTGGATAATTATGTTAAATGATAAGTAAATATATCATGAAGTGTATTAACAATGAACTACATATGTAAAAATAAGACTACTAACTTAAGGATTTCGAAACGAGACATATATGTAACGATTATCGTTGTAACGACATTTAACTGTATATATATCATACTAAGATATATTATATATCATAATATCATGATAATATAACAATTTAACATCTAATTTGATATAATAAACAATGGGTTAACAACATTTAACAAGATCGTTAACCTAAAGGTTTCAAAACAACATTTACATGTAACGACTAACGATGACTTAACGACTCAGTTCAAATGTATATACATGTAGTGTTTTAATATGTATTCATACACTTTTGAAAGACTTCAAGACACTTATCAAAATACTTCTACTTAACAAAAATTCTTACAATTACATCCTCGTTCAGTTTCAACAACAATTCTACTCGTATGCACCCGTATTCGTACTCGTACAATACACAGCTTTTAGATGTATGTACTATTGGTATATACACTCCAATGATGAGCTCTTAGCAGCCCATGTGAGTCACCTAACACATATGGGAACCATCATTTGGCAACTAGCATGAAATATCTCATAAAATTACAAAAATATGAGTAATCATTCATGACTTATTTACATGAAAACAAAATTACACATCCTTTATATCTAATCCATATACCAACGAACAACAACACCTACAAACACTTTCATTCTTCAATTTTATTCATCTAATTGATCTCTCTCAAGTTCTATCTTCAAGTTCTAAGTGTTCTTCATAAATTCCACAAGTATAGTTTCATAAAAATCAAGAATACTTCCAAGTTTGCAAGTCTACTTCCAAGCTTTCTAATCCATTCCAAGTAATCATCTAAGATCAAGGAACCTTTGTTATTTACAGTAGGTTATATTTCTAATTCAAGCTAATATTCATATTCAAACTTTGATTCAATTTCTGCAACTATAACAATCTTATTTCGAGTGAAAATCTTACTTGAACTGTTTTCGTGTCATGATTCTGCTTCAAGAACTTTCAAGCCATCCAAGAATCCTTTGAAGCTAGATCCATTTTTCTCATTTCCTGTAGCTTTATCCAGAAAACTTGAGGTAGTAATGATGTTCATAACATCATTCGATTCATACATATAAAGCTATCTTATTCGAAGGTTTAAACTTGAAATCACTAGAACATAGTTTAGTTAATTCTAAACTTGTTCGAAAACAAAAGTTAATCCTTCAAACTTGACTTTTAAAATCAACTAAACACATGTTCTATATCTATATGATATGCTAACTTAATGATTTAAAACCTGGAAACACGATGAACACCATAAAATCGGATATACGCCGTCGTAGTGAAACTGGTGGCTGTTTTGGTTTGGATAATTAAAAACTATGATAAACTTTAATTTAAAAGTTGTTCTTATGAGAAAATGATTTTTCATATGAACATAAAACTATATCCAAAAATCAAGGTTAAACTCGAAGTGGAAGTATGTTTTCTAAAATGGTCATCTAGACGTCGTTTTTTTTTTACGAGGAACCCCTACTAGGAATGGGCACATTGGCCCCCCCGTAGCGGATAAACCCCGGGTAAACGGCAAGCCAACCCTCCACCGCTACCAGGCTTCTAGACATCGTTCTTTCAACTGAAATGACTACCTTTACAAAAATGACTTGTAACTTATATTTCTGATGATAAACCTATACTTTTTCTGTTTATATTCATAAAATAGAGTTCAATATGAAACCATAGCAATTTGATTCACTCAAAACAGATTTAAAATGAAGAAGTTATGGGTAAAACAAGATTGGATATTTTTGATCTTTTTAGCTACGGGAAATGTTTAACAAATCTATACAAATCATATCCTAGCTAACTTATATTGTATTATACATGTATTCTAATATATTATGTAATCTTGGGATACCATAGACACGTATGCAAATGTTTTGACATATCATATCGACCCATCTATATATATTATTTGGAACAACCATAGACACTCTATATGCAGTAATGTTGGAGTTAGCTATACAGGGTTGAGGTTGATTCCAAAAATATATATAGTTTGAGTTGTGATCTAGCCTGAGACGTGTATACACTGGGTCGTTGATTGATTCAAGATAATATATATCGATTTATTTATGTACATCTAACTGTGGACAACTAGTTGTAGGTTACTAACGAGGACAGCTGACTTAATACACTCAAATCTTTAAAACATAATAAAAATGGTTGTAATTATATGTTGATCATACTTTGATATATATGTACATATTTGTTATAGGTTCGTGAATCGACCAGTGGCCAAGTCTTACTCTCCGACGAAGTAAAAATCTGTGAAAGTGAGTTATAGTCCCACTTTTAAAATCTGATATTTTTGGGATGAGAATACATGCAGGTTTTATAAATGATTTACAAAATAGACACAAGTACGTGAAACTACATTCTATGGTTGAATTATCGAAATCGAATATGCCCCTTTTTATTAAGTCTGTTAATCTAAGAATTAGGGAATAGACACCCTAATTGACGCGAATCCTAAAGATAGATCTATTGGGCCTAACAAACCCCATCCAAAGTACCAGATGCTTTAGTACTTCGAAATTTATATCATATCCGAAGGGTGTCCCGGAATGATGGGGATATTCTTATATATGCATCTGGTTAATGTCTGTTACCAGGTATTCACCATATGAATGATTTTTATCTCTATGTATGGGATATGTATTGAAATATGAAATCTTGTGGTCTATTGTTACGATTTGATATATATAGGTTAAACCTATAACTCACCAACATTTTTGTTGACGTTTAAAGCATGTTTATTCACAGGTGAATACTAAGAGCTTCCGCTGTTGTATACTAAAATAAGGACAAGATTTGGAGTCCATGTTTGTATGATATTGTGTAAAAACTGCATTCAAGAAACATATGTCGATGTAATATATTTCTATTGTAAGCCATTATGTAATGGTCGTGTGTAAACAGTATATTTTAGATTATCATTATTTGATAATCTACGTAATGTTTTTAAAACCTTTATTGATAAAATAAAGGTTATGGTTGTTTTAAAAATGAATGCAGTCTTTGAAAAACGTCTCATATAGAGGTCAAAACCTCGCAACCAAATCAATTAATATGGAACGTTTATAATCAATATGAACGGGACATTTCAGTTGGTATCAGAGCGTTGGTCTTAGAGAACCAGAAAATTGCATTAGTGTGTCTTACCGAGTTTGTTAGGATGCATTAGTGAGTCTGGACTTCGACCGTATTTTCTTCAAAAACGATTGCTTAACATTTTTTTTTGTTGGAAATTATATATTATTAACATGTAAATATTATGTGATATATTAATCTCTTAACGTGTTTGATATTGTGTGATAGATGTCTACCTCTAGTACAAATCCCATTGATTCACCTAATAATAATGAACAAATTCCCTAAGAGGAACCGGAAGAAGAAGAACGGGAAGAGGAGGAACCGGAAGAAGATGAACCAGAAGAGGAGGAATCGGAAGAGGAGGAACCAGAAGAAGAGGTTCCGGAGGAAGAAATATTGATACCTATAGTAAATCGATTAAATAAAAGAAAATCCTCAACCAACGGACCAAAGTTAATAATGGTCAATGGTGTTTCCGCCAAGGAAGCAAAATATTGGGAAGATTACCAATTTTCCGATGAATCGGATCCCGATGAGGATTCTGATGATATTATAGAAATTACCTCGACCCAATTTAATAAAGCGAAAGAAAATAATAAGGGAAAAGGTATAAAAATAGAGAAACCCGATTCCAACCCCGATGAACTTTATATGTATCGACAACATCCGTATTTCCTAAAATGTAACAATGACCCGGGAACCTCTAAACCACCAGGTTTTTCTAAACCAATGTGGAAAACAACGACTCGTATTAGAGGAACACCTTATATTCCTAGAAAATTAGGAAAACGAACCAAGTTCGAAGAAGAAGAAACCAGTGATTCAAATTAGAGGGTTGTAATCATGTTGGGTATTATATGTGTTGTAGTGTGCTTGTGCTTTTATGTTCTATGTAAAAATTGCTTGTATTGTTTGTTAATTATCTTTTACGAATCTAATCCTTGTCTATTTTATAGTATAAAAACAAAATAGACGTTAAGGGTAGACAACCAAATATTTTAGAAGACTTACCAGAGGATATGATTGAGGAAATATTGTCTAGAGTCGGTCAGAATTCATCCGCATATTTAGTTATGGCGAAATTAACTTGTCAAACATTTGACAGACTTTCCAGAAATGCCTTAATTTATAAAAGGCTTTCCTTTGATAGGTGGGGTATATCACATTGGGGAGACCGTAAGTTACGCCGTGTTTTCTTTAAAGCGTTAAATGCTGGGAACCCAAATGTAATTTTACGCTACGGGTTAAGAACCTATTTTGACTCAACATATCCCAACATAGGATTTCGTGAATTAGAAAGAGCTTCTAACATGCAACATAAAGAAGCTTGTTATGCTTACGGGTTAGTGATGTTCGCTTCTTACCAAAGTGAGAAAAAGAACATCAGATTGTAACTTTTAAATAAAACCTTCCCACAAGTGACGGATTCAGTAGTTGGGGTGAGAAACAAAGTTTTTAGATTATTACGAGGCTGTTGGACATTATGAAACCCTCGTCCTTTTGACGACATTAAAACATGATGCCTAGCTAATGGTCATAACGGTTATTTTCCACAAGACCAAGGATGGGAAGTCGTCTTAGTAAAACCAGAATGCATGACTTGTTTCTAGACTTACGAATTACGTGTCTTTATTTTCTTCGCTGAACAACTTGCGCATTAACTAGATTTACCTTCAAAACTGTCATGTATCATAGTGTACTATATTTCATGTTGTATGTAATATAGCGAAGTTGTAAGTTTGAAGAATAATTGTATGTGATATATTATTATAATCAGTTTTTCATATGGAATTGTAGTAGTTGAATTGTATATTAGCTACTAAGTATGAACTTAACGGGTAGGTAGTACTCGAATTTAAACTTATAAAACGCTAATATGAAGAAAAAGCTTTTATAAATGAGTTCATATTATGCTACAAAATACTATTGACTACTCTTAATATTCTGTATGATTAACTCGATTCAATTGGCTATTTTGAAGGAAATGGCACCGACTACTCGACAGACCATGAATATGAGCGAAGAAGAATTTCGTACCTTTCTTGCTGCAAGCATAGCCACAGTACAGGTTGCGCTTCATACCAACAATAACTATGAATCTAGCAATGCAGCTAACGGCGCAAGAAATCGTGTAGGATGCTCCTACAAAGAATTCACTGCCTGCAAACCTTTGGAATTTGATGGAACCGAAGGACCAATTGGATTGAAACGGTGGGCCGAGAAAGTCGAATTGGTGTTTGCCATAAGTAAGTGTACTGAAGAGGACAAAGTTAATTATGCTACGCATACCTTCGCAGGTACTGCGTTAACATGGTGGAACACCTATCTTGAATAGGTAGGACACAATGCTACTTACGCACTACCGTGGTCGGCATTCAAGCACTTGATGAATGAGAAGTACCATCCCAGAACCGAGGTCAATAAGCTCAAGTCAGAACTTAGAGGGTTACGAACACAGGGATTCGATATTACTTCGTACGAAAGACGATTCACATAATTGTGCCTATTGTGTCCGAGAGCGTTCGAAGATGAGGAAGAGAAGATCGACGCGTTTGTGAAAGGGTTACCGGAGAGAATCCAAGAATATATAAGTTCACACGAGCCTGCCTCCATACAAAAGGCATGTAGAATGGCTCACAAACTAGTAAACCAGATTGAGGGAAGAATTAAAGAACAGGCGGCCGAAGAGGCCAACGTGAAGCTAGTCAAAAGAAAGTGGGAGGAAAACGGTGATAAGAGTCACCAATACAACAACAACAATCCCAACAATCGCAACATCAATCGCAACTATAATAAACGGCACAACAACAACTACAACAATCATCCCAACAACAATAACAACCACAACAACAACAATCAGAAGCAGCTATGCCAAAGGTGTTAAAAGTATCACTCGGGCTTCTACACTAAATTTTGCAACAAGTGTAAAAGAAATGATCATAACGCGGTGAAGTGTGAGGTCTACGGACCAGGGGTTAACAGAACAAAAGGAACAAATGGTGTCGGAACGAGTAATGGCGGAGCAAGTAGTGTCGGAGCAAGTTATGCCAATGTAGTTTGTTATAAATATGGAAAACCGGGCCACATTATTAGAAATTTCCCGAACCAGGAGAGCACGAATGGACAAGGCCGCGGAAGAGTTTTCAATATTAATGCGGCAGAGGCACAGGAAGACCCGGAGCTTGTTACGGGTACGTTTCTTATTGACAATAAATCTGCTTACGTTTTATTTGATTCGGGTGCGGATAGAAGCTATATGAGTAGAGATTTTTGTGCTAAATTAAGTTGTCCATTGACGCCGATGGATAGTAAATTTTTACTCGAATTAGCAAACGGTAAATTAATTTCAGCAGATAATATATGCCGAAATCGAGAAATTAAACTGGGTAGCGAAATATTTAAAATTGATTTGATACCAGTAGAGTTAGGGAGTTTTGATGTAATAGTTGGCATGGACTGGATGAAGAAGATGAAAGCAGAGATCGTATGTTACAAAAATGCAATTCGCATTGTACGAGAAGAAGGAGAACCCTTAATGGTGTATGGAGAAAAGGGCAACACGAAGCTACATCTTATTAGTAATTTGAAGGCACAAAAACTAATAAGAAAAGGTTGCTATGCTGTTCTAGCACACGTTGAGAAAGTACAAACTGAAGAAAAGAACATCAATGATGTTCCCGTGGCAAAAGAATTTCCCGATGTATTTTCGAAAGAATTACCGGGACTACCTCTACATCGATCTGTTGAATTTCAAATAGATATTGTACCAGGATCTACACCAATAGCTCGTGCTCCTTACAGACTCGCACCCAGCGAGATGAAAGAACTGCAAAGCCAACTGCAAGAACTATTAGAATGTGGTTTCATTCGACCAAGCACATCACCATGGGGAGCTCCTGTTTTGTTTGTCAAGAAGAAGGATGGTACATTTGGGTTTTGTATTGACTACAGAGAGTTGAATAAACTTACCATCAAAAACCGTTATCCACTGCCGAGAATTGACGACTTATTTGATCAACTACAAGGCTCGTCGGTTTATTCGAAAATCGATTTACGTTCTGGATATCATCAAATGCGAGTAAAGGAGGATGATATTCCAAAAACTGCTTTTAGGACGTGTTATGGTCATTAAGAGTTTATGGTTATGCCGTTTAGATTGACTAACGCACCAGCTGTGTTCATGAACCTTATAAACCGAGTGTGTGGGCCATATCTTGATAATTTTGTCATTGTTTTCATCGATGACATACTTATTTACTCAAAGAATGATCAAGAGCACGAAGAACATTTGAGAAAAGTGCTAGAAGTATTGAGGAAAGAAAAACTGTACGCTAAGTTTCAAAGTGTGCATTTTAGTTGGAAGAAGTTCAATTCCTTGGTCACATAGTGAACAAAGAAGGTATCCAGGTGGACCCGGCAAAGATCGAAACCGTTGAAAAGTGGGAATCCCCAAAAACTCCGAAGTATATACGTCAATTTTTAGGATTGGCTGGTTACTATAGAAGATTCATCCAAGATTTCTCCAAAATATCAAAACCCTTGACTGCATTAACACATAAAGGGAAGAAATTTGAATGGAAGGATGAACAAGAGAAGGCGTTTCAGTTATTGAAGAAAAAGCTAACTACGGCACCTATATTGTCATTGCCTGAAGGGAATGATGATTTTGTGATTTATTGTGACGCATCAAAGAAAGGTCTTGGTTGTGTATTAATGCAACGAACGAAGGTGATTGCTTATGCTTCTAGACAATTCAAGATTCACGAGCAAAATTATACGACGCATGATTTGGAATTAGTCGCTGTTGTTTTTGCATTAAAGACTTGGAGACACTACTTATATGGGGTCAAAAGTATTATATATACCAACCACAAAAGTCTTCAACACATATTTAATCAGAAACAACTGAATATGAGGCAGCGTAGGTGGATTGAATTGTTGAATGATTACGACTTTGAGATTCGTTACCACCCGGGGAAGGTAAATGTGGTAGCTGACGCCTTGAGCAGAAAGGACAGAGAACCCATTCGAGTAAAATCTATGAATATAATGATTTACACTAACCTTACTACTCAAATAAAGGAGGCGCAACAAGGAGTTTTAAAAGAGGGAAATTTAAAGGATGAAATACCCAAAGGATCGGAGAAGCATCTTAATATTCGGGAAGACGGAAACCGATATAGGGCTGAAAGAATTTTGGTACCAAAATTTGGAGATATGAGAGAAATGGTACTTAGAGAAGCTGATAAAACCAGATACTCAATACATCCTGGAACGGGGAAGATGTACAAGGATCTTAAGAAACATTTTTGGTGGCCAGGTATGAAAGCCGATATTGCTAAATATGTAGGAGAATGTTTGACGTGTTCTAAGGTCAAAGCTGAACATCAGAAACCATCAGGTCTACTACAACAACTTGAAATCCCGGAATGAAAATGGGAAAACATTACCATGGATTTCATTACTAAATTGCCAAGGACTGCAAGTGGTTATGATACTATTTGGGTAATAGTTGATCGTCTCACCAAATCAGCACACTTCCTGCCAATAATAGAAGATGACAAGATGGAGAAGTTAGCACGACTGTATTTGAAGGAAGTCGTCTCCAGACATGGAATACTAATCTCTATCATCTCTGATAGAGATGGCAGATTTATTTCAAGATTCTGGCAGACATTACAGCAAGCATTAGGAACTCGTCTAGACATGAGTACTGCCTATCATCCACAAACTGATGGCTAGAGTAAAAGGATGATACAAACGCTTAAAGACATGCTACGAGCATGTGTTATTGATTTCGGAAACAGTTGGGATCGACATCTACCGTTAGCAGAATTTTCCTACAACAATAGCTACCATTCAAGTATTGAGATGGCGCCGTTTGAGGCACTTTATGGTAGAAAGTTCAGGTCTTCGATTTGTTGGAATAAAGTGGGGGATAGACAGATTACGGGTCCAGAGACAATACAAGAAACTACCGAGAAAATCATCCAAATTCAACAAAGATTGAAAACCGCCCAGAGTCGACAAAAGAGCTACGCGGACAGTAAAAGAAAAGATATAGATTTTGAAATTGGAGAAATGGTCATGCTTACGGTTTCACCTTGGAAAGGCGTTGTTCGATTTGGTAAACGGGGGAAACTAAATCCAAGGTACATTGGACCATTCAAGATTATAGATCGTGTCGGACCAGTAGCTTACCAACTAGAGCTACCTTAACAACTTGCGGCTGTACATAACACTTTCCACGTCTCAAATTTGAAGAAATATTTTGCTAAAGAAGATCTCACTATTCCGTTGGACGAAATCCAAATCAATGAAAAACTTCAGTTCATTGAAGAACCCGTCGAAATAATGGATCGTGAGGTCAAGAGACTTAAACAAAACAAGATACCGATTGTTAAGGTTCGATGGAATGCTCGTAGAGGACCCGAGTTCACCTGGGAGCATGAAGATCAGATGAAGAAGAAATATCCGCATCTATTTCCAGAAGATTCGTCAACACTTTCAACAGCTTAAAATTTCGGGACGAAATTTATTTAACGGGTAGGTACTGTAGTGACCCGAACTTTTCCATGTTTATATATATTAAATGAAATTGTTATTTACATGATTAAGTGTTTCCAACATGTTAAGCAATCAAACTTGTTAAGACTTGATTAATAGGAATAGGTTTCATATAGACAAATGACACCCAAGTTGACCGGTGATTCACGAACGGTAAAACTTGTAAAAACTATACGATGACATATATATGGTTATATATATAGTTAAAATGATTTTATTATAAGTATGTATCTCATTAGGTATTTTAACAATGAGTTATATACATAAAAATGAGACTATTAAATTAAGAAACTCGAAAACGATATATATAACGATTATCGTTATAACAACGTCTTACTAGGTACATATGAATCATATTAAGATATTGATACACTTGGTTAATTATGTTAAATGATAAGTAAATATATCATTAAGTGTATTAACAATGAACTACATATGTAAAAATAAGACTACTAACTTAATGATTTCGAAACGAGACATATATGTAACGATTATCGTTGTAACGACATTTAACTGTATATATATCATACTAAGATATATTATATATCATAATATCATGATAATATAAAAATTTAACATCTCATTTGATATAATAAATAATGGTTTAACAACATTTAACAAGATCGTTAACCTAAAGGTTTCAAAACAACATTTACATGTAACGAATAACGATGACTTAACGACACAGTTAAAATGTATATACATGTAGTGTTTTAATATATATTCATACACTTTTGAAAGACTTCAATACACTTATCAAAATACTTCTACTTAACAAAAATGCTTACAATTACATCCTCGTTCAGTTTCATCAACAATTCTACTCGTATGCACCCGTATTCGTACTCGTACAATACACAGCTTTTAGATGTATGTACTATTAGTATATACACTCCAATGATTAGCTCTTAGTAGCCCATGTGAGTCACCTAACACATGTGGGAACCATCATTTGGCAACTAGCATGAAATATCTCATAAAATTACAAAAATATGAGTAATCATTCATGACTTATTTACATGAAAACAAAATTACACATCCTTTATATCTAATCCATATACCAACGACCAAAAACACCTACAAACACTTTCATTCTTCAATTTTCTTCATCTAAGTGATCTCTCTCAAGTTCTATCTTCAAGTTCTAAGTGTTCTTCATAAATTCCATAAGTATAGTTTCATAAAAATCAAGAATACTTCCAAGTTTGCAAGTCTACTTCCAAGCTTTCTAATCCATTCCAAGTAATCATCTAAGATCAAGGAACCTTTGTTATTTATAGTAGGTTATGTTTCTAATTCAAGGTAATATTCATATTCAAACTTTGATTCAATTTCTACAACTATAACAATCTTATTTCGAGTGAAAATCTTACTTGAACTGTTTTCATGTCATGATTCTGCTTCAAGAACTTTCAAGCCATCCAAGGATCCTTTGAAGCTAGATCCATTTTTCTAATTTCCTGTAGCTTTATCCAGAAAACTTTAGGTAGTAATGATGTTCATAACATCATTCGATTCATACATATAAAGCTATCTTATTCGAAGGTTTAAACTTGAAATCACTAGAACATAGTTTAGTTAATTCTAAACTTGTTCGAAAACAAAAGTTTATCCTTCAAACTTGACTTTTAAAATCAACTAAACACATGTTCTATATCTATATTATATGCTAACTTAATGATTTAAAACCTGAAAACACGATGAACACCATAAAATCGGATATACGCCGTCGTAGTGAAACCGGTGGCTGTTTTGGTTTGGATAATTAAAAACTATGACAAACTTTGATTTAAAAGTTGTTCTTATGAGAAAATAATTTTTCATATGAACATGAAACTATATCCAAAAATCAAGGTTAAACTCAAAGTGGAAGTATGTTTTCTAAAATGGTCATCTAGACGTCGTTCTTTCGACTGAAATGACTACCTTTAAAAAATGACTTGTAACTTATATTTCTGACGATAAACCTATACTTTTTCTGTTTAGATTCATAAAATAGAGTTCAATATGAAACCATAGCAATTTGATTCACTTAAAACGGATTTAAAATGAAGAAGTTATGGGTAAAACAAGATTGGATATTTTTGATCTTTTTAGCTACGGGAAATGTTTAACAAATCTATACAAATCATATCCTAGCTAACTTATATTGTATTATGCATGTATTCTAATATATTATGTAATCTTGGGATACCATAGACACGTATGCAAATGTTTTGACACAACATATCGACCCATCTATATATATTATTTGGAACAACCATAGACACTCTATATGCAGTAATGTTGGAGTTAGCTATACAGGGTTGAGGTTGATTCCAAAAATATATATAGTTTGAGTTGTGATCTAGCCTGAGACGTGTATACACTGGGTCGTGGATTGATTCAAGATAATATATATCGATTTATTTCTGTACATCTAACTGTGGACAACTAGTTGTAGGTTACTAACGAGGACAGCTCACTTAATACACTCAAATCTTTAAAACATAATAAAAATGGTTTTAATTATATTTTGATCATACTTTGATATATATGTACATATTTGTTATAGGTTCATGAATCCACCAGTGGCCAAGTCTTACTCTCCGACGAAGTAGAAATCTGTGAAAGTGAGTTATAGTCCCACTTTTAAAATCTGATATATTTGGGATGGGAATACATGCAGGTTTTATAAATGATTTACAAAATAGATACAAGTACGTGAAACTACATTCTATGGTTGAATTATTGAAATCGAATATGCCCCTTTTTATTAAGTCTGGTAATCTAAGAATCAGGGAACAGACACCCTAATTGACGCGAATCCTAAAGATAGATCTATTGGGACTAACAAAACCCATCGAAAGTACCGGATGCTTTAGTACTTCGAAATTTATATCATATCCGAAGGGTGTCCTGGAATGATGGGGATATTCTTATATATGCATCTTGTTAATGTCAGTTACCAGGTGTTCACCATATGAATGATTTTTATCTCTATGTATGGGATGTGTATTGAAATATGAAATCTTGTGGTCTATTGTTACGATTTGATATATATAGGTTAAACCTATAACTCACCAACATTTTTGTTGACGTTTAAAGCATGTTTATTCTCAGGTGAATACTAAGAGCTTCTGCTGTTGCATACTAAAATAAGGACAAGATTTGGAGTCCATGTTTGTATGATATTGTGTAAAAACTGCATTCAAGAAACATATGTCGATGTAATATATTTCTATTGTAAACCATTATGTAATGGTCGTGTATAAACAGTATATTTTAGATTATCATTATTTGATAATCTACGTAATGTTTTTAAAACTTTTATTGATAAAATAAAGGTTATGGTTGTTTTAAAAATGAATGCAGTCTTTGAAAAACATCTCATATAGAGGTCAAAACCTCGCAACGAAATCAATTAATATGGAACGTTTATAATCAATATGAACGGGACATTTCATCGCCATCTTGGTTATCAAAGGTGAGATCAATCGACATCACTCACCACGTCACATTCGATCGCTAACGGACATCGTATCACTAGCTAATATATATTGACACGCCTTGTCAATTTCATCAATCGTACAATATGCAGTATGGTCTCGTCACCATATACTTGGTTAACTATACACGGTCAACCCAAGTCAACACACATCTCTAGACTACACCTATAAGGCTAGTTGATCACCAAGTGAACTAACTCGAATTTGCTAGTCACTACACCGTATGGATAAGTCAAATCGTCTATCCATTTCTCCTGCCATCATAACACATTTAGCATACAAGCAAATAATTGTTAACTCCTACAAGAGCAACATCATACCACACATTTGACACTTTACGGGTCTCACTCCAACGAGTTTAACGACCCGAACGCCATAACACAAAATGCCTAAGCAACAAAGACTCACGCAAAAGTCAAGGCATCAAACAAGCAACACACTCTACCGAGTGCAAATCAAAATCACAATAGTAGGCCGACCACCTGCTACTATTATCTCTAACGGAGAATAAAATTTAGCTAAGGCCTACACTCACACTGCATTTGACACAAAAGTACGTTATACAAAAACAACATAAATGTACCTCATCGTCTCCTCATGACGTTCGCCGTCCCTAGCACGGGACACTCCGCTTTGCGATGCCCTTTTCCACGACAATTAAAACACACAACATCACCATCACCCGATGCCGGGCACTCCCAAAACTTGTGACCTCTTTTGCCACATTTGAAACATCTAGACGCACTAGAATTCGATGTTCCCTTCCCCACATTACTCGTACCTCCAATTGCACTTTTAGTTCTCTTACTCGGAGTGCCATATAAGTCAACCATTCTCTTACTCGGAACATTATTGATCCTCTCCGAAGGATATGGCTCAAAACCCTTAGCCAAGGCAAATAGCTCGGAAAACGAGTTCACTTGCCCAAGGCTTATCTTCCCTCGTTACTCATCGTTTAAAGCCTTACAAAAATCTTGCATCAACAACCTTTCATCATTTACGTACTCGAGGCAAAATCGCGCCTTAGACATAAAGGTAGCCCGTAGAGCATTTAGGTCTATAGACCCTTGTCTCAACACGCGTATCTCCTCACGCATTCTTGTCAAGTCGGCTTGCGTTCAGAATTCTTCAAAGAATTCTTTCTTAAAATCGCCCCATGACAAACTCATGAACGGTTCTTCAGCAACCGTATCAATTTTACCATCCAACTAATCTTTAGCACCATCTCGCAACAAACTAGTAGTGATTCTCTTTTTCTTGTCCGCAGGACACTCACTTGTACGAAAACATCCTTCGATAGCCGAGATCCAACGAGTACTCACTAACGAATCCGGTTCTCCATGATACATAGGAGGTTTAGTTGCTCGAAACTCCTTGTAACTAAACTCCTTTTTACCATTACCCTAAGGCTCGATAATCCTTCCGAGCTCTTCTAGAATTGTTTTCACTTGCTTTGTAACCTCGGCTTCAACACTAGCTGTAAACTCATCGTTGTTATTTCGTTCCTCACTCGATGCAATTCTTCCCGTTGCCATTCTAAAGAATGCAAGAAACCGATTAAACACGAAAGAAAATCAACCATACGCACCAAACCACCCCATCTTGCTCGACACTCGTCGTATATCACTTGTAGACATGATTTGCACCCGTAATAAGGTTTGCAAGTCCTTATTACGCACGCACTTCGTACCAACTCATTAGTACAATGACCATCTTGCTCAATGACAAACACAACGTAATATAGGAATACGCGTCTACATAACACAACACAATAATAAGCGCATACAAAAATAAGTGCAACACAAACACCATCCTAGTTAGTTAACCTACACACTAAGGCACTAACTAAAATCCCGTCCGACCCGTACTCCTACAAGTCCCACAACAAGCAGCAAACACAAAAAGTCTAAGTCTAGGCACCTATCTCAAGTCGCCTAAATCCCTTAGACCATGCTCTGATACCACTTGTAACGACCCAACCCGTCGATTTTCGGCCCATAAATTTTTTTCCTTTTTAATATACATTAAATAGAACTTTAGGTCCCATTACGCAATTCCCAAAACGTATTTGTTATCATAGTAAGTTCAACAAACTAAAAAAATACAATAATAATTTAAACTCCTTAATACAATAATACGTTAGTTAAATCATAAACCGGTTTATACTCATTACCCATTTGACTAAACCAATATAAGTCACATGACCCGACTAGTTACTTTTACACAAAATCGAGCATGGTGATTGGGACTACGCTACCCAATCCTAAATCGAGTCCAAAAGCAAGATCTTCTAAAGCAACCTAGCCAAGATCTCTAATTCCCACGCTTACCCGAGCCGCCATCACGCGAACCTATAAAAATATCAACAACGAGAGGGTAAGCTAATGCTTAGTGAATGTAAAGGTATTATACACATACATATGCATAAAATGACTTGCATCACCAAGCACAAAAAGTAAACACATACCACCTACTACGCATCACCAAGCACAAAAAGTAAACACATACCACCTCCGCATAGTAAGCAAGCTAAAAAAATGAGCACATACACAAAGTAGCTACACACTACGTAATCTCCAAGCTAACGCCACAAGATTAGCTACAACACGACAATAAGTATATACGCATGTATAATAAATATAATCAACAACATCAATAAAGTTAACCCCTTAAACTAAACCACATGAAGGTTGGCCGAACTTCACGCACCTTAGTGAATCCAGACCTCACGTGACTCACTACCTTCAAACAACTTGACTATTAAGGATGGTCGAACTTCACACGCCTTTATGAATCCGAACATCATTCGACTCATACCTTAGTCATACATCACAATAGGGTTGGCCGAACTTCACGCGCCATAGTTAATCCGAACATCAATCGATTCACTACCCGAATCATCTCCACGAAAAATGCTAGCAAAACCCATCATCAAAGGGTTTATCCAATACCCTAGCCAATCACAACATCAAGGGTGGTAATCCAAAACGCATAAGCATATCACATGAACCCGAAGCACAAGAGGGGTCCATTCTCCCACACAAACATAGAGTAACTCGAGCAAGGGTCACTCTACACACGTACCCATTTTACACATACATATGCGTATAGTAAATTTACACTCACCTTAAACACCTCGATGAAGTGCAATCCAATCCCGCAACTCGCCAATGGAACGTACCACTAGTATCAAATTGTAGCCGTGAATGAGGAGAAAAAGTTTTCCTTTTACGCTTTTGAAGCGTCCTGTTCATATCGAATATAAATGTCACGTACTCATTGGTGTCATTGCGAGGTATTGACCTATATATGGGGCAATTTTCAAAATCTGCATATGTTTTTATAATACAAACCATAACCTTTATTATAATCGAAGGTTCAAACAGCATAATAATGATTATCTTTTAGCGATAATCTTAGTTTTATAAACTTTACATTTGATAATAACAATACGATTTCCAACATATTTCACATTACAAATCTTCCGATATGCAGTTTTATTTTTGACACATATATGCATACTCCAAATCCTGCTTAAATTCGGCATAATGCAGCGGAAGCTTTTAATTATCACCTGAGAATAAACATGCTTAAAACGTCAACATAAAGTTGATGAGATATAGATTTAATGCTAGCAGCGTTATAAATATAGACCACAAGATTTCATATACATAAACGTTTTAATAAAAATATTCTAAGTGGTTGAGCACCTGATAACCATACTTAACATTTAATCAACGTCGCATATTCCCTTTATTATGAAATCTCACTACACCGAACCAAGTGTATTCACCGAAACGAAGTACTGTGCAACCGTTGAATACTGGTCGTCCAGTCCAGTTGGGGTTGTCAGGCCCGATAGATCTATCAACAGGATTCGCATTTACAATACCTCATATAAATAGTAGTTACCAAGTTACAGGGAAGTATGCCAGTGGTACAACTCAACGTAGAATATATATTTTTAATCACTTGTGTCCATAACGTAAATCATAAAATGCATGTATTCTCATCCCGAAATATTTAGAGTTTAAAAGTGGGACTATATACTCACTTTTGTCTTGAAGATATACGACTTAGTCTCCGATAGATATCACGAACCTAACCATATATAATATATCAACATATTTTCTTTTCAAATAATCGTTACATGTATACTTGTAATACTTTTAATATCTAATAGTCCGTAGTTAGCAGTCCGATGTTAGTGGTCCACAATTAGTTGTTCAATAAAATAAATAAAGACCCCATTGTATTCGTATTGATTAGAATTAATCTCGACCCATGGTACCGTGTTGTCAAATGACATGTTGCGTACATAAAGTACCGTGTTGTCAAATGACGTATTGCGTACAATCATGAGGTCTTATAATTTATCTTCTCGTGTTGTTTACGGGTGGTCCTGAAATATATAAAATCAAATCATAAGTAAATATATATAAAATATCATATTAATTAGCAAAGATATGATTAGTTTATTTTTACTCCAATTAATTTCGTAGCTAAACTAGCTTCGGATACCCAATTTTGTTTTAGCCGTAGTTTCTTCAATACAACTCCGTTTTTGTTGGTTCAACTTGCCACTTCCTTGGTTCGAGCCATTATTTATGAATATGAACTGTAAATACCTTAGTTTGCATTCAAAATCACAGGTTATAGGTCAAACTTTGGTGAATCTTATGAAAGTGATCATTTCCGTCGTAAAAACAACATCTAGATGATCATTTTTACAAAAATACTTACACTTTGAGTTACACCATGAGATTTTTATATATTAAAATATTCATAAGAAATATCATTTTTCCAGAATATAAACTTCCAATTCAAAGTTTAAGATGGTTTTTAATTATCCAACCCAAAACAGCCCCCGGTTGCACTCCGACGACGTAGATTCAGTTTTAAGGTGTTCTTTGTAAAATCAAGTTGTATCTTGTTAAGTTAGCATATCATTATGATATATTACAGGTCTTGAAGTGTTTTAAAAGTCAAGTTAGAAAGATCTATTTAGTTTGCAAACAAGTTTGAAATCATTCAAACTATGTTCTTGTTGTTATATATATTCGTATTACCTCAAGTATGATGAAGAAAGTTACTGAATAAACAAGATATGAACTTGTTCTTGATGACTTGGAAGATTAAGAAGTGAAATCATGAAAAGAAACTAGGTTGTAAGTAAGTTTATATCTTGATTTAAGATAAATAACTTACATGAATTGAATCAAAGTTTAAACATAGTTTTACCTTGATTATGAAGCTAAAAGATGGTGAAAATGCTTGGAGATGATCAAGTATGATGTTAGGAGTATTTTGAGAGAGAATTTGGAGTGTAAGTATGAGAAAATGGAATGGAAAAATGGGGTGAAATCATAAAAACGAATTTACTTGTTATATAGAAAAAAAAATCCTTAAGTTTGTTTTTTTAGCTCATTAGTCATACAAGTTGATAAATAATGGTTCCACATATTTTTGACTCTAATATGGCTACTAAGAATGAATGATTAAAGGTGTATATACCAATAGTAAATACATCTAGGAGCTGCATACAATACGGTTACATATACCCTAGGTATACGTGTAAAAATCTTGAGGAAACGGAACGAGAATTCAAATATAACTATCTTTTGTGAATATACTTATATTGTTTTATGTATTTAAGCCCTTTAAAAGTAATTAAATACGTATTTATAGGATACTTGTATAAGCATTATAGGTTATAGGTATATATATCAAAGAACGTTACGTATAGTTACCGTTTTGAAAACTTTAGTTAGTAGTCTCAAAGTATACTTATAACTCATTGTTATTAGTACACAATGATATGTTAAATCATCCTTAGGTCATGTTAAATATGTATAAATATGTATATGTACACAATCGTATAATTATCGTATGTTATATAGTTCGTGATATCATCGGTCAAATTGGACGGTCAAACGTTGTGTAAAACTCTTTTCAAAAACACAAGACTCAACAATTTGGATTGCTTATCATGTTGGTAATTTTTAATTTATGTAAATATTAATCTCATATGTATAAAATGATCGTAAAAAATTTGGGTCATTACAGTACCTACCCGTTAAATAAATTTCGTCCCGAAATTTTAAAGTTGTACCTATTTTGCGTTCTCGGGAAACAAATGTGGGTACTTTTATTTCATCTGATTCTCTGGTTCCCATGTAAACTCGGGACCCCTTCGAGCATTCCAACGAACCTTAACGATTGGTATGTTGCTCTGCTTGAGCTGTTTAACTTCACGGTCCATGATTTCGACTGGTTCTTCTATGAATTGTAGTTTCTCGTCGACTTGGATTTCTTCAAGAAGAATGGTGAGGTCTTCCTTTGCAAGACACTTCTTAAGGTTTGAAACGTGAAACATATTATGTACTCCGGCGAGTTGTTGTGGTAACTCGAGTCGATAAGCTACCGGTCCAATGCGTTCGATGATCTTGAACGGGCCTACATACCTTGGGTTCAGTTTACCACTTTTGCCGAAACGTATTACACCTTTCCAAGGTGACACCTTTAGCATAACCATGTCACCGATCTGAAACTCTAACGGTTTCCTTCGGACATCAGCGTAGCTCTTTAGGCGACTACGGGCTGTTTTCAATCTCTCCTTGATTTGTACTATCTTCTCAGTAGTTTCATGTATGATCTCTGGACCAGTTAATTGTCGATCTCCTACTTCATTCCAACAGATAGGGGATCTACACTTCCTTCCATATAATGCTTCGAATGGTGCAGCTTTAATGCTCGCATGATAACTGTTATTATACGAGAATTCTGCTAATGGTAGATATTTATCCCATCCATTTCCAAAATCGATCACACATTCCCTGAGCATGTCTTCAAGAGTCTGAATCGTTCTTTCACTTTGCCCGTCAGTTTGCGGATGATATGCGGTGCTCATATCCAAACGAGTTCCCAGGGCCTCCTGTAGTGATTGCCAGAACTTTGATGTAAATCTACTATCACGATCGGATATAATGGAAATAGGTATTCCATGCCTTGAAACAATTTCCTTTATATATAATCGTAATAGTTTCTCCATTCTATCCGTTTCCTTTATAGGCAAGAAATGTGCAGATTTGGTGAGACGATCAACTATTACCCAAATGGTGTCATAACCCCATGCAGTCTTGGGTAACTTTGTGATAAAATCCATGGTAATACCGTCCCACTTCCATTCTGGGATTTCTGGTTGTTGAAGTAACCCTGACGACTTCTGGTGTTCTGCTTTGATTTTGGAACAAGTTAAACATTCCCCGACATATGTTGCAACGTCTGTCTTTAAATTAGGCTACCAATAATGCGTCTTAAGATCTTGATACATCTTTCCAATTCCAGGATGTATCGAGTATCTTGTCTTATGTGCCTCGTTCAATATCAACTTCCTTAATCCACCAAACTTTGGTACCCAAATATGTTTTGCAAAATATCGAATTCCATCTTCCCGTATAACGAATTGCTTCTCATACTTCTTCATTATTTCCTTTCCTATGTTTTCTTTAGTAAGAGCTTCTTGTTGAGCCTCTTTGATTTGTGAGTTGAGATTCATGCGAATTTTTATGTTCATCGCTCGTACTCGAATTGGCTCTCGTTCCTTTCTGCTTAGAGCATCAGCCACTACATTCGCTTTCCCAGGATGATAGCGAATCTCATAATCATAGTCGTTTATCAGCTCAACCCACCTACGTTGCCTAATGTTCAGCTGTTTTTGATCGAAAATATGTTGAAGGCTTTTATGATTGGTAAACACAGTGCATTTAACCCCATATAAGTAGTGTCTCCATATCTTCAATGCAAACACGTCTGCTCTCAGTTCTAGATCATGCGTCGTATAATTTCGCTCGTGAATCTTCAATTGTCAGGATGCGTACGCAATAACTTTCTTTTGTTGCATAAGGACGCAACCAAAACCTTGTCGCGAAGCGTCACAATATATCTCAAAATCATCGTTCCCTTCAGGTAACGATAAAATAGTCGTCGTGGTCAACTTCTTCTTCAGTAATTGAAATGCACTCTCCTGCTCAGAGGTCCATTCGTACTTCTTCCCTTTTTGTGTTAACGCTGTCAATGGCTTAGCTATTCGGGAAAAATCTTGAATAAACCTTCTATAATAACCGGCTAAGCCCAAAAATTGACGTATTTGTGTTTGTGTCTTAGGAGTCTCCCATTTTTCAAAGGCCTAAATTTTAGCTGGATCAACCTGAATTCCTTTGCTACTAACAACGTGGCCAAGAAATTGCACTTCTTTCAACCAAAACTCACACTTAGAAAATTTGGCGTATAACTGTTCTTTTCTTAACAATTCTAATACCAACCTTAAATGCTGCTCATGCTCTTGCTCATTTTTGGTATAGATAAGAATATCGTCAATGAAAACGATAACAAACTTATCTAGATACGGACTACAAACTCGATTCATGAGGTCCATGAATACAGCTGGCGCATTTGTCAATCTAAACTCCATGACCAAAAATTCGTAATGACCGTAGCGTGTCCGGAAAGCAGTTTTCAGAATATCTTCTTCTTTGACGCGTAATTGATGATAGCCCGATCTTAGGTCGATTTTCGAATAAACACATGATCCTTGCAGTTGATCAAATAAGTCATCAATTCTCGGTAGTGGATACTGATTCTTGATAGTTAACTTATTTAATTCACGGTAATCTGTACACATTCGGAAGGATCCATCTTTCTTCTTGACGAATAAAATCGGAGCTCCCCACGGTGAAGTGCTCGGTCGAATGAAACCACGATCCAGTAATTCTTGTAACTAGCTTTGTAACTCTTTCATCTCAGATGGTGCAAGTCTGTATGGAGCACGAGCCACTGGTGCAGCTCCTGGTACTAGATCTATTTGAAATTCTACAGATCTAAATGGAGGTAATCCCGGAAACTCTTTCGGAAAGACTTCAGGAAAATCTTTTGCTACAGGCACGTCGTTGATGCTCTTCTCTTTTTCCTTCATTTCGACTTTATTAACATGTGCTAAAATTGCATAGCACCCTTTCTTCAAGCACTTTTGGGCTTTCAAACAGCTAATGAGTTTTAGCTTTGAGTTACCCTTCTCTCCATAAATCATTACTGGCGTTTTATCCTTACGAGGAATGCGAATTGCCTTCTTGGCACACACAACTTCAGCTCCTATTTTGGACATCCATTCCATGCCGACTATTACATCAAAACTTCCTAATTCTACGGGTATCAAATCAATTTTAAATGTTTCTCCAGCTAAATTTATTTTACAATCACGGCAAATTTTATCGGCTTTAATTAGTTTACCATTAGCTAACTCAATCATGTACTTAGCATTTAGAGGTAATGATGAACAATTCAATTTAGCGTAAAAGTATCTACACATATAACTTCTATCGGCACCAGTATCAAATATAATAGATGCTGATAAGTTATTAATGGTAAACGTACCCGTAATAAGCTCCGGGTCTTCACACGCCTCTCTAGCATTGATAATAAATGCTCTTCCACGTGCAGATTCATTATTCTTCTCTGGATTCGGGCACTGGCTCTTATAATGACCCTGTTTCCCACACCCATAACAAGTAACAGTGGCCAAGGCAGTTCTATTTACATTGGTGGCAGGAGTCTTGGTGCCATTTGTATTTGTAACAGGAATCCTACAATCTTCAGCAAGATAACCCCTTCGATTACAATTATCGCACACCACATTACAATAACCAGAGTGATGTTTGTGGCATCTATTACATAAAGGATTTCGTCCTTTGTAACCTGAACTTGAACCACTACCCGCACCTTGCGTGGTTTCTTGTTTCTTGTTGGATTGTTGATTACCTTCCCACTTTCTTTTGTTTTCCGATGTCTTGACATCGGTGTTCTTATCCAGAATAATCTAGTCCATCAACTCATTTGCTATAGTGATGGCTTCATGAATAGTCTTGTGTTTCGATGCTGTAACATTTGCCTTGACATGTTTAGGCAAACCATCTTTGTACATTTCTATCTTCCGTTCTTCAGTTGGTACCAATTCGGTACATAGCAAAGCTAATTCCATGAATCGCTGATTGTAGTTGGTGAGTTCAGTACCAACAACTTTCAGGTTTCGTAGTTCAGCTTCCAACTTCCTAACCTCGTTCCTTGGACAATACTCGTTGATTAGCATTGTTTTGAATTCTTCCCATAGAGTATCATAAGCTACATCTCCTCCTACGGCCTTCACATAGTTTTTGCACCACGTGAGTGCACTATCTTGTAAGGTGCACGATGCATACTTGATCATGTCCTTCTCAATACAACCACTGATTTTAAACACAGACTCAATCTTTTCGATCCACCGAGTTAAACCGACTTGTCCTTCTGTTCCACTGAATGATGAGGGCTTGCAACCTTGAAAAGTTTTGTAAGTACATCCCACACGAGGATTTAGGTTAACTGCAGCACCTCTTGCAGCCTCGACCCATAACATTCTGTCGTTCACTCGCTGATTGATGAGTTCCTCGATTTCTTGTTCCGTCATTCGGTTCAATCGCGCCATATTCTTCAATAAGAATGAAAAAATAATTATTCACATAGAATATTATGGATGTAGTGTGTATTTACAGTATATCGTAGCTTATTAATAATATGAACCAGTTATTATTATAAAAGCCTTTTCTTCCTATTAGCGTTTTATAATTATATCTAGGGTAGTACCTACCCGTTGAAGTTCATACTTAATAGCTTAGTACAGAAATTAATTACTACCATCCAAATAATACTCCACCATGGAAAATTATTGCATTTCACACTTCACTATTTTACATATGCTTATCTTACATCAAACATTAAGCAAACCACACTAGTAATATTATACAAAATGTTATATGATCCCATGGTTTAAAACAACAGCGCATCATTTAACCCAAAACGTTTGTGTTCAAAGAAATTGCTTAAAGCTTATCCTGGCTGTCTCCCTGCGTTTTGGCTGAGGGACCGAAGAACTGGATGTCGGGATAGAACTAATAGGAATAGCGGGAATAGGGGTGGAAGTGTCTGGTGGAGTTGGTGCCACAACATCCTCACTAAACTCGGGATTTGGATTTTCCAATTCAGTAGCCTTTCGTTTCTTTCCTCGTTCGAACTTGTCTTTCGTAATTTCCTGTATTTCTTCCTCCTCAGGATCACTTTCCGGTTCCTCTTCAATTGATTCATCCGGAAATTGTGAGTCTTCCCAAAAGGTGTCGTTTTCATCATCAGATAGCTTAATGACTGGAACACTATATGAGGATTCTGGTTCGGAGTCGCTGAATGTGATAAAAAGTTCTAAGCTAGACATCTATCACATAACAACTAGCACGTTAGTACCACATAAAATTTACATATTAATTTTTAACCAACAAGGATAAGCAATAGTTTTCTAAACACGGTCAAAGTCCAGACTCACTAATGCATCCTAACAAACTCGATAAGACACACTAATGCAAATTTTATAGTTCTCTAAGAACAACGCTCTGATACCACCTGAAGTGTCCCATTCATATCGAATATAAACGTCACGTACACATTGGTGTGATTGCGAGGTATTGACCTCTATATGTGACATTTTTCAAAATATGCATACGTTTTTATAATACAAACCATAACCTTTATTACAATCGACGGTTCAAACAGCATAATAATGATTATCGTTTAGCGATAATCTTAGTTTTACAAACTTTACATTTGATAATAACAATACGATTTCCAACATATTTCACATTACAAATCTTCCGATATGCAGTTTTATTTTTGACACAAATATGCATACTCCAAATCCTGCTTAAATTTGGCATAATGCAGCGGAAGCTTTTAATTATCACCTGAGAATAAACATGCTTAAAACATCAACATAAAGTTGGTGAGATATAGGTTTAATGCTAGCAGCGTTATAAATATAGACCACAAGATTTCATATACATAAACGTTTTAATAAAAATATTCTAAGTGGTTGAGCACTTGATAACCATACTTAACATTTAATCAACGTCGCATATTCCCTTTATTATGAAATCTCACTACACCGTACCAAGTGTAGTTACCGAAACGAAGTACTGTGCAACGGTTGAATACTGGTCATCCAGTCCGGTTGGGGTTGTCAGGCCCGATAGATCTATCAACAGGATTCGCGTTTACAATACCTCATGTAAATAGTAGTTACCAAGTTACAGGGAAGTATGCCAGTGGTACAACTCAACGTAGAATATATATTTTTAATCACTTGTGTCCATAACGTAAATCATAAAATGCATGTATTCTCATCCCAAAATATTTAGAGTTTAAAAGTGGGACTATATACTCACTTTTGTCTTGAAGATATACGACTTGGTCTCCGATAGATATCACGAACCTAACCATATATAATATATCAGCATATTTTCTTTTCAAATAATCGTTACATGTATACTTGTAATACTTTTAATATCTAATAGTCCGTAGTTAGCAGTCCGATGTTAGTGGTCCACAATTAGTTGTTCAATAAAATAAATAAAGACCCCATCGTATTCGTATTGATCAGAATTAATCTCGACCCATGGTACCATGTTGTCAAATGACGTGTTGCGTACATAAAGTACCGTGTTGTTAAATGACGTGTTGCGTACAATCATGAGGTCTTATAATTAATCTTCTCGTGTTGTTTACGGGTGGTCCTGAAATATATAAAATCAAATCATAAGTAAATATATATAAAATATCATATTAATTAGCAAAGATATGATTAGTTTAGTTTTACTCCAATTAATTTCGTAGCTAAACTAGCTTCGGATACCCAATTTTGTTTTAGCCGTAGTTTCTTCAATACAACTCCGTTTTTGTTGGTTCAACTTGCCACTTCCTTCGATCGAGCCATTATTTATGAATATGAACTGTAAATACCTTAGTTTGCATTCAAAATCACAGGTTATAGGTCAAACTTTGGTGAATCTTATGAAAGTGATCATTTCCGTCGTAAAAACAACATCTAGATGATCATTTTTACAAAAATACTTACACTTTGAGTTACACCATGAGATTTTTATATATTAACATATTCATAAGAAATATCATTTTTCTAGAATATAAACTTCCAATTCAAAGTTTAAGATGGTTTTTAATTATCCAACCCAAAACAACCCCCGATTGCACTCCGACGACGTAGATTCAGTTTTAAGGTGTTCTTTGTAAAATCAAGTTGTATCATGTTAAGTTAGCATATCATTATGATATATTACATGTCTTGAAGTATTTTAAAAGTCAAGTTAGAAGGATCTATTTAGTTTGCGAACAAGTTTGAAATCATTCAAACTATGTTCTTGTTGTTATATATATTCGTAGTAAGATAGTCATATATGAATTGAACAAGATGATGAACCAAGGTTATACCTCAAGTATGATGAAGAAAGTTACTGATTAAACAAGATATGAACTTGTTCTTGATGACTTGGAAGATTAAGAAGTGAAATCATGAATAGAAACAAAGGTTGTAAGTAAGTTTATATCTTGATTTAAGATAAATAACTTACATGAATTGAATCAAAGTTTAAACATAGTTTTACCTTGATTATGAAGCTAAAAGATGGTGAAAATGCTTGGAGATGATCAAGTATGATGTTAGGAGTATTTTGAGAGAGAATTTGGAGTGTAAGTATGAGAAAATGGAATGAAAAAATGGGGTGAAATCATAAAAACGAATTTACTTGTTATATAGAAAAAAAAATCCTTAAGTTTGTTTTTTTAGCTCATTAGTCATACAAGTTGATAAATAATGGTTCCACATATTTTTAACTCTAATATGGCTGCTAAGAATGAATGATTAAAGGTGTATAGACCAATAGTAAATACATCTAGAAGCTGCGTACAATACGGTTACATATACCCTAGGTATACGTGTAAAAATCTTGAGGAAACGGAACGAGAATTCAAATATAACTATTTTTTGTGAATATACTTATATTGTTTTATGTATTTAAGTCCTTTAAAAGTAATTAAATACGTATTTATACGATACTTGTATAAGCATTATAGGTTATAAGTATATATATCAAAGAACGTTACGTATAGTTACCGTTTTGAAACTTTAGTTAGTAGTCTCTAAGTATACTTATAACTCATTGTTATTAGTACACAATGATATGTTAAACCATCCTTAGGTCATGTTAAATATGTATAAATACGTATATGTACACAATCGTATAATTATCGTATGTTATATAGTTCGTGATATCATCGGTCAAATTGGACGGTCAAACGTTGTGTAAAACTCTTTTCAAAAACACAAGACTCAACAATTTGGATTGCTTATCATGTTGGTAATGTTTAATTTATGTAAATATTAATCTCATATGTATAAAATGATCGTAAAAAATCCGGGTCGTTACAGCTTTCGATCGAATCCCGCTTCCTCCTTTCCAAAATCCCTTTTGAATGATTTGAAGAATTTATGTTTTGAGAGAAAAATGAGAAAGAAAAGGGAAAAGAAAATGATAAATGGAGTGAGTGGACCAGAAATGAGCACATAAACTGATCCACACGTTAAATGACCATAATACCCTCGTTAAGCCCTTAAAATTACAAAAATCCGGAACCAAACACCCAGAAGAGTCGCGCCGCGGTCTTCTTCCTCTGCACCGTGTCCACCAGCGTGGTCAGGTGGTTGTTTTTGTCAAGCTACTGTTTGTGAAATCAACTATATGCTGCATCGCGCCCCTTTGTTCCCACGCCGCGGCCCAACAGCCATTTCGTCCCTTTTCGCATACTAGAATCCTTCCACTCGTACACGCTTCGAACTCTTCATTTGTGCAATGTACATACACTTTAGAACATGTATAACAGCCCTCAATCAACTCTCGCACTCTTTATGCATGCATGCATATATATACTTATTCGTTACACACATATATATTCTTTACTCGCCTTGCATATACACCTACATATTCTCATGCACTCTTATACATGCATACATATATATAGATATATATATATATATATATATATATATATATATATATATATATATATATATATATATATATATATTCTCCTGCATGCATTCGCGTACTTCATAACTTCACGTCAGAACTCGAATAATATCTCGTTAAGTCCATCGTACACCCTTTATATATATATATATATATATATATATATATATATATATATATATATATATATATATATATATTCGTTATACGTCGTACGTGCTCTACATATATACAACATACGAATAAACGGGTCTTACATATTTATTTTGAATCTTCAATTCCTTGCTTTACTTTATTGTTTTGTTTATCTTTAAAGAATCTCTTTCCTAAGAGATAAGAATCTATCCCATAAAAAGACATAAAAATATATCTTTAATTCTTTAATAAGAATTAAATAATAAGACAACTCTTATCCGCATTTACGCTCTCATGGAATGATAACCTAAATTACTACATCTGATCGGGTTTTGTTGCTCGTTAGGATGTTAAATTGTATTAATAAAAGGTTTTATAAATTTAAAAGTTGAAGAATAAGTTAAGCACTACCGCACACACTTTCAACACATCAACTTTTTGGCGCCGCTGCCGGGGAGCACGGTAAATACGGAAGTTAGATATACTTTAGTTATTTATATTTATTGAAAACGGGTGATGACTGTCTTCCTTTAGGGGAGGGTTGTTGGGGTTCCGATTTAAAGGCTCCTGCTCAAACCTAGACGCTGATGGGTCACTTAAGTATTGAAAGATTCAATAGGCCGTGTATATTTGATTATTCGTTGTTATGCGATAAAAGTTGTTATTTAATATTTATGTTATTAATTATGTCAATAATATTTATTATATTTATTAATTTAAAGTTTACTAATATACTAATATACTTCTTAAATATTAGAATAAACTCAAAACTTAATTATATATATCCTTTAAGGTCTAAAAGATTTTCGCCTAAAATATTTCTTTTTATGATTTTAGATCACATGAATACTCGATCCAAGAAACCAGTCTTACAATATATGTTACCAAATCCCGATATATTATTTAAACCTTCTAAGGAATCGAATACTGTTAAGAAATTAAATTTCAATGAAGGAACTACTTCTAATAATAATTCATTATCTAGTCCACCGTCTAGCCCTAATTCTAATTTGTGATTTCTTTTTAGTTCATAAATTAAAATGACTGATTCAATGGAAGCATTAATGAAAGCGGGTCGAGAATGATTAGGTCATGCTATTACTCAGCATGTTATAAAAGAAAATTTTGATATTAAAGGTCATATTTTTCATTTACCTAAGGATAACAAATTTAAGGGTACGGAAAAGGAATATTGTGACGACCCGGAAATTTCCGATCAAATTTAAACTTAACCTTATTATGATCTCGACACGATAAGCAAAGTCTGTATAGTTATATCTCAAAATTTTTGAACTGTTGATATATTCAATTGACCTTTGACTATTCCCGACGATTCACGAACAATTGTGTGTATAAATATGTATATATATATATATATATATATATATATATATATATATATATATATATAAATTCTATACATAAGAAATATTAAATATAAATAAGAAATAGATACTAAAGATTTAATATATTATATTATTGGTAAAAATGATATAATTGATAAATTGTAATAATAATATATAACATGTAATTAAAAGTTTATTTCTAATTGTTATATTATTTTTTTATTGATAATTATTATTAGTATTATTATTAGTAATATTGATAATATTAAGATTAGCAGTTTTATTAATATTGATTATTATAAAAATTTATTAAAAATTATAATCATATTATTATTATTATCACTATGAATTATTAGTATTATCTTATAAATAATATTTTGATTATTATTATTAATATAATTATTATTAATTAGTATTCTTATTACCAAAAATTATTATTTTTATAAAAAAATATCATTATTATGAATCTTATTAACTTTATCATTATTATTAATATTACTAGTATTATCTTATTAATATTATTATTATAAATTTTACTAAGGATATTAAAAGTATTATTATTATTATTATTTATATAGTCATATTCAATAATAAATATTAATTATGTATTTTATATAAAAAGTCAATAAAATTCGTACCAGGCAGATCTTAAATGCGATTTCATTACACTTTTAACTGTTATGAATCTTGTTTTGGTCTACAAATTATTGAAGGATGACATCAAATTGTACAATTCAGTTAGAAGTTGTTTTCATCTTTTATTTTTTTTTATTTTGTTGTGTACCTGATCGAATATAAAAAAATCGACTAAATGAGATATAAATCAATCGAATGGCTTAGCAAACTAGTTAACTCATTCAGTTCTTTATTAGCCACTATCAATTAACAACTGTAACAGCTTCAATTATCGAACTAAATAATTTTTTTTGTTAAACCCAGACGACATCTCTGTTCTATTAACTTTTTATCCATATCTCTAAATTGAACTCCAATTCAAATTGTGTTAATAAGGTCTTGTTAGGATTGGTCTATTCCAACTATCTACAAAGTTTCAATCTTCAATTCTTTATATCAAGTTCTAATTTTAAGAGTCAAACATTCAAAACCAAAAGTTAACAGAAATGTTCTTGGTGAAATTAGAGTTCATGGTTATGTTTTAGGATCAATTAGTGATCCAGAAAGATTCTAGGAACATTTTAATACCTATTTTGTGTTATAAGTTTATCCTAAAACATGTTAAAATTTGAGATTTGATCTTGAGTTCTTACGCGAGTTTTACAGCAGGTTTTTTTTATTATTATTTATGATATGATTTATCAAAACAACGATTGTAGGTTAACTTCATTTCATTTATAAGTCATAATTAAAACCTTTAATTCAATGGTATTAAGTGTTATTCGATTTTGGCCAATTAAATCTGAAACGAAGAAGAAGATAAAGGTTAGAAAAACTAAACGGGTTAAAGATAATTCAGTTTTAGATTATATCAGAAAAACGGGCCATGGTCCAATGGTTAAGAAGGGTGACGGGTATTTAAGAGGTCGGGGGTTCGAGTCCCTGTTCGGGCAGAATATTATTTTTTTTGACCGATTTTCAATGAAGGTAGTCTTTCAATATTTTATTTATTATGATATTATTATTAATATTACTAATTATTATTATTATTGTTATTATTAATATAGTTATTATTAGTTAGTATTATTATAATTAATATTATTGTTATCATTATTATTAATACAAATATTAAATATTATTACTGTTATGATTATAATTACAAAACTGATTATTATTATTATTATTGTTAAGATAAGTATTATTTCAACTAACATGCTGAAATTATTACTAGTATCATTAAAAATTAGTATTATCATTATATTTACTAATATTATTATCATTACTATCATTATTATTAATATAAATGTTATTACTAATATTACAACTATTATTACTAAAATTATTACCATGACTAACACTAACAGTAAAATTAATATTTTTACAATTATTATTATTAATATCATATTTTTATCATTTATAGTTGTTATCATCATTATCATTAATAATAAGTACTATTATTATCATTTTATCATTACAAATATTATTTTAGTATTATTATAATAATTATCTTAATAACCAAATGATATATATATATATATATATATATATATATATATATATATATATATATATATATATATATATATATATAAAGATATATTTAACATTTATAACATAACAATAAAGTTTTTTTTATATAAAATATACATAATAATAATATAAAAATAATATAACTAATAAATTTATATATACATATATATTTGTTAGATTACAATTATGTATATTAATAAATATACAAATGATATAGGTTCGTGAATCCGAGGCCAACCCTGCATTGTTCAGTTTTGTAATATGTATTTTTACTACAAAATATAGTATGGTAAGTTTCATTTGCTCTTTTTTTAATTGCTTTTGCAATATATATTTTTGGGCTGAGAATACATGCGCTGCTTTTATAAATGCTTTACGAAATAGAGACAAGTGATCAAAAATGATAATTCTGCGGATTAATATGCTAGGTAATTTAGTTACATGTTATAAGAGCATGTGAGTGCGAATCCTAAAGATAGATCTATCGGGCTTAACACCCCCATCCTGTAGGCTGCACTAGACATAAGAGCTAGTGGGCGGATGTTTAGTACTTCGAGGATTATTTATACACTTGCGAGTGTACATATCCATCTTTGCGAAGATGACTTATTATATTATTGTTAAGGTTAGTTACTGAGGCCTCAACATAAGCAGAACGGTTTATACACTTGCGAGTGTACATATATTTATAAACTGAAATCTTGTGGTCTATTAAAATGATGAAAATGATCGTTAATGATAAACTAATGAACTCACCAATCTTTTGGTTGACACTTTAAAGCATGTTTATTCTCAGGTATGAAAGAAATCTTCCGCTGTGCATTAGCTCATTCTAGAGATTTTACTTGGAGTCATTCATGACATATTTCAAAAGACGTTGCATTCGAGTCGTTGAGTTTATCAAGATTATTATTAAGTCGTTGATAGTTTGATATATTATGAAATGGAATGCATGCCTGTCAACTTTCGATGTAATGAAAGTTTGTCTTTTAAAAACGAATGCAATGTTTGTAAAATGTATCATATAGAGGTCAAGTACCTCGTGATGTAATCAACTATTGTGAATCATTTATAATCGATATGGACTTCGTTCAGATGAATTAGGACGGGTCATGAAAAATATGCTAATGCTCACATTTGGAATTTTAAAGATATTTGTAATTTGTTTAACATTAATAATGTGGAAAGTAATGTCATCTATCTTCGTCTCTTCCCATTGTCACTAAAAGATGAAGCTAGGGAATAGTTAAACTCGTTACCTGAAGGAGATATTACCAGTTGGGATCTGATGGTTGAAAAATTTCTCACTCGATTCTTTTCTGCATCCAAAACTGTCACCCTTCAAACTGAAATTGCTAATTTTCGTCAGAAAACTAATGAGTCTCTTTATTTCGCTTCGGTTCGATTTGGCCAAATACTTAGAGGTTGTCCACAACATGGTTTGGATAAGTTTAAAAAGGTAACCACTTTCTATAAGGGTTGTGATATTGCTACAAGAAGAGAGATTGATACATCTGCTGGAGGAAACATTATGAGTAAAACTGTAACAACCCGACTTTTTCCGTTTACTATTGTTACTTGTCCGTTAAGTATTTAATGGTGGTTACTTAGACTTATGTGTTTAATAGAATTAAATACATGCTTATTAAAGAGATTCCTGAATTAATAGGTTATATTAATTTATGAACTTATTTCGGAAGGTGAAATAACTAGAAAACGTTACGATTAAGTTGATCGCCTAGAACGCTTTTCAGTTTACGGAACTCAGAAAAATGACGAAATAATTATTTTCAATAATTATTTACTTTAAGAAAAACTAATTTAATTTATAATTTATTTAATGAATTAAACTCGGTGATTTTGTTTCAACGACTAGTTAACGTTCCAGAGACCCGGTACGGTTAACGACATTCAAAACGGACCACGTGCGTACAAGCAAGTAAGCAAAACGAGCCTAGGACACCCATTAAAGGGCCCCATCAGCCGAACCCTTCCCATGCATCCTTTAATCGACTTGTTTTGGTTAGTGGATCATTAACATGCTAGTTTTAGGCCCTAACCCAACTTATAAATAGAAATTAAAACACTAGAACTCTCATTCTCACCGTAATTTAGTCGACACACTCCCTCTCCCTCTCCCTCTTGGCCGTCGGACATCACCACCCTACAACCACCATCACAAGTTGTTTTTGGAAGAAACCCCGTGCACAAAATACGTTCCTTTGATCATTCTACACGCGATAGTATAAGCAATTTGATCATTAGAGGTATAATTGCTAACCCTAGCTTTTATAAATCTGAATTTTGTTTAATTACATAGTGTATTAGAGTCTAGTGCTCAATTAATGGTATCGAGTGTTGTTAATTATCGTTTGATTGTAAAGTGATACTTGATCTAGGTTTAACTTGTTGACCATGTTTGTATGACCTACTGAGATACTATACTTTAGTTGACCACTTTGACCGAGTTTACTTTAGGGTTGACTTTGGTTGACTTTTGTTGACTTACTTGGATTAGTTGACTTTTACTTGTTCATTGAGTCAGTCTGAGCACTAGGACTTTGGGTACACTATGGGTTGACATGGTTTGAACTATAAGTGTATACATAAGATGATTTACATATTTAGGTTGCGTTGTTCAGTCGAGATTGTTCGACAACCGTACGTTTTGCTAAAAAATTACAAGTGCTTTTGCTAAGATAGAGTCTACAGTCCCTACTACATTTTTACAGGGATGAGATGCATGCCTTTTACAAATGTTTTACATATTAGGCACAAGTAACTTACAAAGAATATACATATGAGTTCAGATCAAAAATCCCTTAGCTTGATTATATTAGTTACTTTGTAAGCTCAACTTATAGGGACGGTACCATTAGGTTTGACAAACCTCGCCTAAAATATAGCAGGCATCTATTTTGTTGTTACTCGTACACTTGATTGGTGTAGCGTAATGTATAGGGTAAACTAAAGACGTATGCTCGGCTCACGCAAAGGTTAAAGCTTTCTAATCAAGTGCTCATGATAATGTATACTTTTCCTATGATGTTTTCTAAGAAAATGTTGTGGCCTAACTTATGAAATGATTTACTAAACCTGTAGTTTCACTCAACGTTTTTGTTGACGTTTTGCATGTTTCATCTCAGGTACTTAGAGGTAGTGCTTCCACTTATCTGAAGTTATTATGTTGTTTGCTGCTAGAACTGGACGGCGTCCAGCATATTTATCGTTTTCATTTCAAGAACAAAAATTCGCATTTAAACTACTTTATTTCAAGATGTTTTGGGTTCATAGACCATAGTCATTTATGTCAAATGTTTTCCAGTTACATTTTCTTTAATAAATGACTTTGATTTGATAATTAATGCGAATACTTTTTGGAATCGTCACATATAGAGGGCGTGACCCCTAAACTGTGGGACCAAGAGTTAATATTCCGTTAGTGGATTCTGACAGGGTATTACATTTGGTATCAGAGCAGATCGGTTACCTAGGACTAGGCAGCATTAGAGAGTCAAACGATAGGACTACTATTGAGTCTAGACTGTAACCTTAGACCCGTTAAGTTACATGAACCCTAGTTACGTTAGTTATTATTACTTGATTTCTATAATGACATGATTACTAGATGAACTAACTTTGTGATTTATTTGAGTGCTAGATGTGACGACCCGGAAATTTCCGATCAAATTTAAACTTAATCTTTACATGAGTTCGACACGATAATCAAAGTTTGTAATATTGAAATCTTAAAAATTTTGAACTGTGTTCATGCATACATTTGACCTTTGAATTATTTATATGGATGTAGTAAACCTTTGACCATTTCCGACGATTCACGAACAGTTGCGTGTAAGTAAATATGTATATATATATATATATATATCTATATATATATATATATATATATATATATATATATATATATATATATATATATATATATATATATATATATATATAATAATTTAAATTAATAAAGTGCACTTAAGCAATTGGAATTAAAAATGTATAAATAATAAACATATGTTATCATATAATATATATGGTATAATTTAAATATATAATATTAATATGAGGAATGTAGTTACAAATATGATTGTTATAATAATATCAATATTAATTCTAATATTAATATTAAAAATTAGAGTTAGTATTATCAATATTATAAATAAATAATATATGTATATGAAAGTTGATATATATAATTTATTAAGATATTATTATTATTACAAATATTATTATTATCATTGTTAATATCATTATTATAATATAATGAGTAGTAAAATTATTATTTTTACTATTATCATCAAAAATCATTATTTTTAATATTATTAGAAAATAATACAATTTATTAATTGAATCATTAAGAATAAGAGTATTATCATTCTATTAGATCATCATTAACAAACTTATTAAAAAGTAACATGTTAGTTATTATTAATATCCTCATATTATTTTTATTTTTCTTATTTATTATTATAAGTAATTCTATTAATAATAATTAATATAATTATTATTAAGTAGTATTAATATTATTATTATTATATTATTACTTTTATTATCATTTATAATACTATATCAAGTGTAATATTAATATATTTATATAAAAAGATTAATTATAATTAATGTTATACGGTTATATCAATATATTTACAGATTTATGATATACAAAGAGCAGATATATATATATACCGAAATTATATAGATATTTAAAGATATTTAAAAAGCAGATATATACTTATATATATTGAATTACATACAGATACATAGGATCCAGTTTTTCCTTCACAGTCAACTTTATTAGGTTATATTCTCCTGTCTAATCGATCATATAGCAGATATATTTGATCGTACAAATCAGATAATAACTGGATTCGAATTTATCTGCTTTCACTTAATCTTCTGTTCTCTATGTTGTCTGATTGAGAATTTGATACCCGCGTCGCTGTTATAGTCGATCAATTTTAGTGTTAGTTAATTGATACGACCCTCTGTCATCAACCAAAACTTATACCTTACACCTTATACTTCTACTGGATCGAATTAATTCAAGAGCTGAAGAACACCCAGTCAATATCTCTGTTCGTGAACTTTTTTTTATCAAAAACATCGAATTTAAATATAATTTTACAATTCTTAAATGCAGTTATGTTAGAAACAAATTACTAAAACTATCTGCAAAGTCTCAATCTCAAATTTTTATTATCGAATTCGAATTTTAAGAGTCAAAGTTCGGTTTTAAAAAGTCAAACTCTGTGTTCATGCTAAAATTCAATTAATGTGTGATGTTTCTGGGTAAATTAATAATTTAGAAAGTTTCTATAAGTTACTGACTACCAAATTCATGTAGTGATTTCAATCTAAAAACGCTTGTAAATCGAAATCAAGAGTCGAGTTACTAATCGATACCCAGCGACTGTTTTATTTATTTATATATACGTATATATATTTTTTTCCTTCTTACCTATTAATCAAAATCAAATATTGCAAGTGATTCATGTTTCAATTGTAATCCTAAGTCATACTCTTAAAGTTTTGGTATTGATTAATGGGTGTTCTGATCGATTGGTTATGGAGGGAAATGATGAAACAGATACGTATATCTTATATAAGTATAAAAACGGTTTTAATCAGAAAATTAAGCAGCAGCAGAACGGTTTATGGGGTGTTTGGGTATTCGAGATGTCTTAGGTTCGATTCCTGCTGGTGCCATTCCTTTCTTTTTAAAGCCTCCTATATATGAGGTAGTCTTTCTTTTATCATTATTATTATTATTATTATTATTATTATTATTATTACTAGTATTGTTATTGTTATTGTGATTATTATTGTTATTATTACACATTTCATTATGGTTATTACTATTATTATTATGAAGTATTAGAATTATTAGTATTAATATTTAGTATTATTAATAATTGGTAGTATTATAAATAGTAATTATTGTTATCATTATCCTAAATATTATCATTTACTTAGTTAGTAAAAGTATCATTATTGTTATTATGATTACAATTAAGATTATTGCTATTATATATTCGTAAATATTATTATTATTATTATATTTATTATTGTTACCTATATCAAAATCAACAAATGTTGTTCTATTTAAAAATCTTACAATTATTAAGTATCGTTATCATTACTACCATTAACATTATAATTAACATTTTTACAATTATTATAAATATCATTATTATTAATAGAATTATTAACATTATTATTTTTACTAATAATGATAAGTATTATATTAATTATCATGTTTACCACTATTGATATTATTTTAATATTATTATAACTACTACTATTAATATACAAATGATACGTATATATATATATATATATATATATATATATATATATATATATATATATATATATATATATATATATATATATATATATATATATAATACATATAACATAACGAAAATTAATATTTTTATATATAACAAAATGAATATATATTAATAATGAAATATATAAGTTACTAATATAAAAATTAGATCATTAATAATAATAATAATAATAATAATAATAATAATAATAATAATAATAATAATAATAATAATAGTAATATATATATATATATATATATACACACACACACACACACACACACACATATATATATATATATATATATATATATATATACACACACACACACACACATATATATATAATTGTTCGATTACAAGGATATGTATTGATGAGTACACAAATGATATAGGTTCGTGAATCCGAGGCCGACCCTATACTTGTTCAATGTCGTCATATGTATTTTACTACAAAATACATTATGTGAGTTCATTTGCTCCCTTTTACTCTTTACATTTTTGGGACAGAGAATACATGCGCTGTTTTTACAACTGCTTTATTAAATACTTTTGAAATACATTTTGAACTGCGAATACATGAAATGCTTTTATAAATGTTTGACGAGATAGACACGAGCAAAACATTCCTCGAATGAATTATGTGGACGTGATAATTGCCACCATTGAATTATGTGGACGTGATAATTGCCACAATGATATGAACATTTTTCCCCTGATTATTATTGCTTGGTAACCTAAGAATTAGGGAACATCACTAATTTTGAGAATTAGTGCACGCATAATTGACGCGAATCCTAAAGGTAGCTACCGGATTTAACACCCCCACCCAGAATGTTCACTAGACGGAAGAGCTAGTGGGCGTGGTGTTTAGTACTTCGAAGTTTATATGATTATTATACAGACGAGATGTTCTGTTTTGGGGATATTATTATGCGCATTATATGTTAAGGTCGGTTACCAAGCCAAGCAATGAAAGTAAAGTGAATGTTATGTATCGAGAGAATGATTTTATACACAGGTTATGTGTATGTTATTTTTGTGCACGAAATATGTGTAAGGTTACTATGATTTATGAAAAAAAATGGATTTCGTACACGAGAAATGTGTACTGTATTTAAAAGATATCGCATGTACATTACAGGTGGGTATAGGATTCGGGCCCATTTGTACCATGCAGCATTTAAATCTTGTGGTCTATCAAAATGATGAATTTTATTGTTTTAAGATAAACCTATGAACTCACCAACCTTTTGGTTGACACTTGAAAGCATGTTTATTCTCAGGTATGAAAGAAATCTCCCGCTGTGCATTTGCTCATATTAGAGACATTATTTGGAGTCATTCATGACATATTTCATAAGACGTTGCATTCGAGTCGTCGAGTTCATCAAGATTATTATTAAGTCAATTATAGATGGATATATTATGAAAGGATATGCATGCCGTCAACTTTCGATGTAAATGAAAGTTTATCTTTTTAAAATGAATGCAATGTTTGTAAAATGTATCATATAGAGGTCAAGTATCTCGCAATGAAATCAACTATTGTGAATCGTTTATAATGTATATGAACGGGTCCTTTCACTAGATGACTTCTTCCAATCCTATTATGCTTACCAATTCTGACATGGAATTCGAGGAAAACGTGCAAGCACAAGGGAATATGATACTCGAGTTTGTAGATGATACAGAGACGGAACCCGAGATGGAAACCGAGCATGAGGATGAGCCCAAGGGAAAAGAACCGGAAGAGGATCTCGAGGAAGACTCCGAACCCGAATCTGAATCTGAACCTCACGTACCTGATTCACCCCAGTAACCTTTTGTTAAACCCGACTATACCGTAGGATACCGAAAGGACCTGCTCGAGGCAACAACCCATTTTTAAGAGTTTTCGTTATGATCACCAGTCACTTAAGATGTGTCAACGTTACCATCTATATGATGCTTCTACATCTACTTCTAAACCTAGTACCTCCACAGCTGCTGCTAATGAAAACAACCCCAATGACCTCACATTGTGAGTCGAGAATTTGGAGAAGATGGTCGAGTATTTGTTGAAGGAGTTTCAAAAACGCAAATAGAGATCGCTCGTTTAGACTTGTTCCACGCTATTGAATACTATTTGAATATTACTGTTTATTATTTGATATTCGCATATACATTGCTAGATGTGGTTTTACTTATGTGGTTTTGCTTATGACATGAGAAGATATGTTACTTTCGTTGGTTATGCATGATGTTTGAACGAGATTTTTATTACATTAAGTGTTGGATTTATTAATGATTGAACATGCTTAGTGTTACTACTGCTAATGTTAATTAGTGATAATGCTACTAGTGTACATTGTCCTCACTACTGCTACTACTACAGGCTACGTATCACTATTACTTATTATTAGTTCTACTAGAATCGCTACGATTTAATATTATCTACTATGCATCATCTCGTTGCTAGTATAATTTCTTTATGTCGATTTCATTGACGCTAACCGGATGTGTTATCTTTACCAGAAAGATAATGTGGCCCAAGCAAGTTTCCCAAGCTGATGTTCGTCGGTGGATCACGGAAGGATTGACCGAGGCCGTGGTAGAACTCCGTAATGGAACCAACAGCAACAATGTGAACGCTACCAATCAGCGAAATCATGATGCAACCAATACTTAGAACAATGGACAAGCAGGGTGTACGTATAAGACTTTCTTGAGTTATGAACCACACTCATTTAATGGAACCGAAGGTCCAGTTGGTTTGACTCGTTGGTTTGAGAAGCTTGAGTCTGTTTTCCGTATCAGCGGTTGTAGTGATTCGGATAGAACGAAGTTTGCAACTTCTAAGTCATCAAATGGCGCCTTGACATGGTGGAATACTTATGCAAATTCCGTAGGTACGGATCAGGCTTTTGAGACTCCATGGGAGGATTTGAAACGACGGATGATTGAAGAGTATTGTCTCTACACAAAAACTGTTAAGATGGAGCGGGAAATGCAAAACTTGAAGCTAGTGGGTACTAATCTGGCCAGTTACAACAAGAGATTCTTTGAGCTTGCTCTCATGTGTCAGCATATGGTTACTCCTGAACGCCGCAAGATCACCCTTAATGCGAAAGGTTTGACCGAGAATATTCAAACCGGTGTGACTACTTCGAAGCCGAGAACTATACAAGAGGTTGTTGAGATGGCTAGTTAGTTGATAGACCAAGTTGAACAGCGAGGAAAGACTCCTACCTCGACCGAGACTAAAACTTACGATAACAAGAGGAAATGGAACAACAATAATAACAACTCGGGGAAGAATTTTAATCAGCAACCCTTTAAGAAACAAGATAGTGCTAAAGGCAATGCTGCAACTCCGAATGCTAGTTCTGGTTATATGGGAAGGTTACCGTTGTGTGCTAAGTGTAATAGGCATCACCCGGGAGATTGTATGAAGAGGTGTGATAAGTGAAAGAAGAATGGACATGTGGCTGCCGAGTGTAAAGCTGGAATGAATATGTGTTATGGGTGCGGAAAGGAAGGTCATTTCCGGAAGGATTGCCCAACTTCTAGTAAGACGACTGAACCTGCTAGAGGAAGGGCTTTCAACATTAACTCTAGTGAAGCTCGTGATGATCCTAAGCTAGTCACGGGTACGTTTCTTCTCGATAATCAACATGTTTATGTACTTTTCGATTTCGGAGCTGATAGAAGCTTTGTGTCTAGAGATTTTTTCCATAATCTTAAGAATCCTGTATCGTCATTAGAAAATTTATACTCTATAGAGCTAGGAAATGGTAATCTAATGAGTGATGATAAGGTTTACCGTGATTGTACTTTGACTTTGGCTGGAATGTCATTTAAGATAGATGTGATACTGATTAAGCTAGGAAGTTTCGACCTTGTTGTTGGAATGGATTGGTTAGCCGAGAATAGAGCTGATATCGTTTGTTATCAGAAGGTAATTCGCATTCCTGTTATCGAAGGTGAACCTTTAATGGTGTATGTAGAGCGAAGCAATATGCTGTTACATTTTATCAACTGTTTGAAGGCGCAAAAACACATGAGAAAGGGTTGTCTTGCTATGCTGGTTCACGTGAGCAAAACTGAATCTGAAGGCAAGAAACTCGAAGATATGCCCATTGTTAGAGAATTTCCCGATGAGTTACCCGAATTACCTCCACATAGAGATGTAGAGTTAAAGATTGATTTAGTTTCCGGAGCAGCACCAGTAGCGCGTGCACCGTATAGATTTGCACCACCAGAATTGCAAGAGTTGTCTAGTCAACTGCAAGAGCTTTTAGACAAAAATTCATTCGACCAAGCTCGTCACCATGGGGAGCTCCAGTACTGTTTGTGAAGAAGAAGGATGGATCTATGAGACTCTGTATTAATTATAGGGAGTTAAATAAGTTAACTATCAAGAATAGATACCCGTTTCCGAGGATTGACGATTTGTTTGATCAATTGCAAGGATCAGCGTTTTACTCTAAGATCAATCTGAGATCAGGTTATCATCAGATGAGAGTTATGACACCCCTCCAAATTACCATCTGACGGCGTGTTAATCCAGTTCCCACAGTTAACAGTTACGCCCTCTATATGAGACGTTTAAAGCAATCGCATTTAATTTTATTTAAAAATTAACTTTCAAAAACATAAGTCAAATATCCCAAAATAGAAACACTGTTGTGATCGTAACCACAAGGCAACAGTATTTAAACAGTATAAAAGTTTTAAATGCGAAAGTAAATAATGTTCATTAAATCAAATGCAGCCTCCACTGCCAGACATGCAGCAAACACAGCGGAAGCCTACCTCTTAAGGACCTGAGAATAACAACACACAAAAATACGTTAACAAATAATGTTGGTGAATCCACAGGTTTAAAGTAATGTAACAGTATCTGAAAAACAGTTATCAGAAAAATAGTTTAGTTTCCTTGACCACGAGATTTTATTGTTTGCATAATCTGGGCACCTGAATACTAGCAATGACCCGAGTATAGAATCCACTATACCCGCCTTTACCTCCTAAAATGTTACACACTTGTTCAAATGTATTTAATGTTCAAAATAAATGCACCACAGTTTTTTATCATGGGTGAGGTTGTCAACCTAACGGATCCGTCCATCTAAATTGTGCTTACACCGATGGTATTAAAAGTATTCAAGCTAGAGGCTTTTTGAACAAACTCAATATGCATATATAGTTCTCATGTCAATACAAAAGTATTTGAAAATGTAAGTATAACAGCGTGTATTCTCATCCCTGAAAACATGTAAAAAGCGGGACTGTAGACTCACCTTTGAATAAGCTCGGATTGAAAAGTGAACAATTAACTTGTACGGTTTATTGTCGAGTAATGCAACCTAGGCATACGTATTTAGGTTGGTCAATATATGTATCTTAAATAAGTGTGGTTTCATAGTGTACATTGTTTATTGCTCGACTAGACGCGTTTCAAAGTAAAAGTCAACTATATCATGCAAGTCAAACAAAGTCAACCGAAGTCAAACCGAAAGTCAAACTTGGTCAATGTGGTCAACTAAAGTCAACATCAGTAGGTTCATGCCAAATATTGGTCAACATGTTAAATCTAAGTCAAACTATACGTTTTAGGTCATGAATGATCATTTTCACAATTTCAGTTTATCGTTATGCACAAAGTTCATGAACACGTAGCATACTTAGCACAATATCTCATAGTACAAAATTCAAGTAAACATGAAAAACTCCAGATCATAAATATACTTAAAATCAATTCCAAAAAGTCCAGCCAGGGACTCATACGACAATTAAAAGTCAGGAATCAAAGGGGATACATTTGGGGTTTGCCAAGTCAGTTTCTGACCACGCACTCATTTCATTTTAGCTATATCCGGAGTTAGGAACATGAAATTGATACAAGACTAGTGGACATAGTTCAAAGACAAATCAAAGTAACACATATAAAAAATCTAGCAACTTTTGTTTAGCCAATTTGTACAGTTTATTCGTACAAGTTGATCATTAAGTTTTCAGCTCAAATCAGAATTCACAAAAGTATGGCTCTATTGTGCCCAATGCATAAGGTTTCAGAGATTGACATAAACTAACAATAAGCCACATATCATGTTAAGTTTCATTTTCCAGAAGCATACATACTCAATAAATAAACACAATCCACAGAGTACAAAACCGTGAGCAAGTTACAGATTCGATTCTTATTTAGTTAGTCACATTCACACGCATTATCCGAAGATCTAGATACAATTAGCCTATGATATCCACATGAAAGATGAAGTAATTTTTGTCTAATTTTCAAATACGTAAAGCTTTAATCACAGAAGTTAACAAATTTTATCATACAAGGTTATTTTCATGCAAGTGCTGTATAAAACTACTTTTACACTAATTCTAGCATAACTCGGGTTATAAATAAGCAAATGACATGATATCCTAGTCTAAATTGAGTGTTTTTAAATTATATTTCCAGTAGTATAAGTCTCACATGCCAATTCATTGTTTATCAATACCATATTTCTGATCAAGCAACAAAAACACAACGATAATTCAAATCGACATAACTTAATCATACGGAAACGAAATCAAGCGAATCCAAAGCCTAAACTCAATAGTTTTTTGCAAGGAATCTGATTATAACATAATAATTAATATTTGAAAAAATTAATTTTTCTGATCAAACAAAAACAAATTCGTTTTTAAACCCTAGCGCATCAAACAATCAAAATAACGATAACGATTAACACACACGCGTATAGACTTGAGCAATTGACAACATAACTATGAAACTCTTATAAAAATCAGATTTTAAGAATTAGGGTTTATGCAATTATACCTTAGATCGCTAAAAGAATTATACCAACGCGTAGAGGAGATCGAGAATTGCAACGTTTGTTCTTGAGGTTTTATCTAAAATTGAAAATTGATGGTATGGTGATGGTGATGATGGTCGACGATGGGGAGGGAGCTAGGAGGGATCGACTGCAGCTTTTTAATTGTGAGAGTTTTATTTATTTTTAGGTTAATACTTCTATTTATACTAACCCTAATTTAAACAATTAGCACATAAGCCCCTAAACTTACAAAAATTGAAATATAAGGGGGTATGGGGGAGGGGTCGGCCGATTAGGCCCCATGGGGTATCCCCGGGCTCTCTTTTTGCAATCCCGTGTAATCGTGGTCCGTTTTAAGTGTCGTTTAGTCGTACCGAAGGCCCAGAACGCTAACCCGATCATTAAACGCAACCAATCGCTTAATTTATTAAAAACCCAATAAATTAAATATTTTAAAAAGTTAATAATTAATAAAATTAATTATTAAAATAAACCCGAGCGTTTCGTTGCTCAAAAAGCTATTATCAAAATCGTATCTTTTTTATCGTATTTCATTATCCGAAATATTTATTTGAATTAATATCAACCCATATTAATTATTGTAACCCTCCGAAGATCAAGTATGTATTTATTACACATAAACACATAAAAGTTAAATAATCGCCGTTAAATAAACTAACGGAAGGTTAACGGAAGTAACGGAAAAATCAGGGTTGTTATATTACCCACCTATTATTGAAAATTTCGTCCCGAAATTTTAGTGATCGTCTGCTGAAGTAGTTTCCTCGGGAAACAATTGCGGATACTTCAACCTCATCTGGTCTTCACGCCCCCACGTGAACTCTGGTCCTCTTCTCGCGTCCCACCGAACTTTTACTATAGGAATTCTGCTTTGCTTCAACTGTTTGACCTCACGGCCCAAGATTTCAATAGGTTCCTCAATGAAATGAAGTTTGTCGTCGATACGTAGTTCCTCTAAAGGAATAATCAAATTATCATCGGCTAGGAACTTCTTTAGATTGGATACATGGAAAACGTCATGAATACCGCTGAGTGCTTGTGGCAATTCCAATCTGTAAGCTATCGGTCCAACTCTTTCAGTTATCTCAAATGGTCCAACATATCTAGGACTCAGTTTACCTCGTTTCTCAAATCGTACAACACCCTTCCAAGGTGATACCTTAAGCATAACCTTGTCACCTACTTGGAACTCTATGTCCTTCCGTCTAACATCGACGTAACTCTTTTGATGACTTCGAGCCATTCTCAGTCGTTCCTGAATCTGTAGGACTTTATCAGTTGTCTCCTGAATAATCTCAGGACCTGTCAACTGACTATCTCCCAACTCGCTCCAACAAACAGGAGATCTACACTTCCTTCCGTATAATGCCTCGAAAGGTGCAGCCTTAATGCTCGCATGGTAGCTATTATTGTATGAGAACTCAGCCAGTGGTAAATACTTATCCCATCTGTTTCCGAAATCAATGACACACGCTCTCAACATGTCCTCAAAAGTCTGAATAGTTCGTTCGCTCTGGCCATCCGTCTGGGGGTGATATGCTGTACTCATATCTAAACGGGTTCCTATTGCTTTCTGTAATGATTGCCAAAACTTGGAAGTAAATCTGCTGTCGTGGTCGGATATAATAGATATAGGCACTCCATGCCTAGAGACGACTTCCTTAATGTAGATCTGAGCCAACTTCTCCATTTTATCAGTTTCTCTTATCGGTAAGAAGTATGCGGACTTAGTGAGACGATCTATGATAACCCAAATAGTATCGTGACCTCCCGCCGTTCTCGGCAGTTTCGTAATGAAGTCCATGGAAATTCCTTCCCACTTGTACTGGGGAATCTCTGGTTGAGTTAATAATCTTGATGGCTTTTGATGTTCAGCCTTGACTTTAGCGCAAGTCAAGCACTTTCCGACATAGGTAGCAATGTCAGCTTTCAAATTTGGGCCACCAATAAAACGCCTTCAAATCTTGGTACATTTTATCTGATCCTGAATGAATTGAATATCTTGACTTGTGTGCTTCCTCCAACACTATTTCTCTCAATCCACCAAACTTTGGTACCCAAATTCGGTTAGCAAAGTACCGTGTTCCATCCTCCTTGATGTCAAATTTCTTATCCATTCCTCCGAGAAATTCAACATCGACATTTTCTTGTTTCATGGCTTCTTGTTGTGCTTCGCAGATTTGTGATGTGAGATTCGTATGGACAACTATGTTAAGAGCTTTAACCCTAAGAGGTCTCTCTCGATCTTTTCTACTTAAAGCATCCGCCACAACATTCGCCTTGCCCGGATGGTATTGAAGTTCACAGTTATAATCGTTAAGTAGTTCCATCCAACGTCGTTGTCTCATGTTGAGCTGTTTCTGATCGAATATGTGCTGTAAACTCTTATGGTCAGTGAAGATAGTGAACTTGGTTCCAAACAGGTAGTGTCTCCACATTTTAAGTGCAAAGACAACAGCTCCTAACTCAAGGTCATGCTTAGTGTAGTTCTGCTCGTGAATTTTTAACTGACGCGATCCATAAGCAATAACCTTGTTTCGTTTCATAAGCACGCAACCCATTCCTTGACGTGAGGCATCACAATAAACAACAAAATCTTCACTTGCCTCGGGTAGAGACAATACTGGTGCAGTTGTTAACTTCTCCTTCAACAACTGAAATGCAGTCTCTTGCGGTTCTGACCACTCAAACTTCTTGCCCTTATGTGTCAATGCAGTTAATGGTTGGGCGATCTTAGAGAATCCTTCAATGAATCTTCTGTAGTAACCAGCTAGACCCAAAAATTGCCTAATCTGGGTTGGCGTCTTTGGAGTTTCCCAATTCTTAACCGACTCAATCTTTGCTGGATCGACCTGTATTAAATTGGCCCCTACAACATGGCCAAGAAATTGTACTTCTGGTAACCAAAAGTCACACTTAGAGAACTTTGCAAACAACTGCTCTTCTCTAAGCATAGTCAATATGGAATGTAGATGCTGCTCGTACTCTTCTCTGTTCTTGGAGTACACCAATATATCATCAATAAACACAATGACGAATTTATCTAGGTATGGCTTACACACACGGTTATGAGGTCCATGAACACTGCTGGTGCGTTCATCAAACCAAACGACATCACTGTAAACTCATAATGTCCATAACGTGTTCTAAACGCTGTCTTCGAGACATCAGCTTCTTTGACTCTCAATTGATGATACCCGGATCTCAAATCAATCTTCGAATAACAACTGGATCCCTGATGTTGATCAAATAAGTCATCAATCCTCGGTAGCGGATACCGATTCTTGATTGTCAACTTGTTCAATTCTCTGTAGTAGATACACAATCTCATCGACCCATCCTTCTTCTTAACAAATAGGACCAGAGCTCCCCAAGGCGAAGAACTCAGTCAAATAAATCCCTCGTCTAATAACTCTTGCAATTGACTAGACAACTCTTGAAGCTCTGGGGGTGCAAGTGTGTACAGTGCGCGAGCCACCCGTGCCGCTCCTGGCACTAAGTCTATCTGAAACTCAATTTCTCGATGCGGTGGGAGACCAGGTAATTCCTCTGAAAAAACTTCAAGAAATTCCTTAACTATAGGAACGTCTTTGGGTCTCCTTCCTTCTGGTACAATTTGGCTTACATGAGCCAAGAACGCAATACATCCCTTTCTCACATACTTCTGGAATTTCAAGCAGTCAATGAGATGTAATTGTGAACCATTCTTTTCACCATAAATCATCATAGGTTCACCGTCAGCAATAGGAATACAAATAGCCTTTAGGTTACAGACCACCTTGGCTTTGTTATCAGCTAACCAGTCCATTCCAACCACAAGGTCAAAACTTCCCAGTTTAATAGGTATCACATCAATGCTAAAAGGCTTACTTTCTAACGTCAAAGTACAATCACGATAAATCTTATCAGCTCTCATCAAGTTACCATTTCCTAGTTCTATGGAATACACGTTATCTAAGGAAGAAACATGTTTCTTAACATTGTGACAAATATCCTTAGATATAAAACTTCTATCGGCGCCAGTATCAAACAAAACATAAACAGGTTGATCATCGAGTGAAAACGTACCCGTGACTAGTTTTGGATCATCACGAGCTTCCGCAGAATTGATGTTGAACGCCCTGCCTCGAGCATTCCCATTGTTGTTCTTAGGACAGTCCTTCTTGAAATGACCCGGTTGTCCACAACCATAACAGTTCTTACCATTATTAGCATTGTTTGCGTTGCTTGCAGTGCTGCTGTTATTGGTGTGGCCGTTGAGATTAACCTTGCAATCTTTTGACAAATGACCAAACTTCTTACAACGGTCACAATTTAGAATAGAACAGTTTCCAGTATGATGCTTGCCACACTTCTGACATTGTGGCTTTTTGCCCTTATACTCGGAGTTATTTCCTGTGATTCCAGTGTCGTTGCGATAAGAATCTTGATTTTTGAACGGCTGTTGATTAAAATTCTTGTCCTGACCACCGTTCCACTTTCTCTTACCATCGTTTGACTTATTCTCATTCACTGTAGTACCCTTCCCTCTCTGGGCAATCTGATCCAATAGCAAACTAGCCATGTCACTAGCTTCCTGCACGTTTGAGGGTTTTGAAGTAGTGACCCCGCCTTGAATATTCTCACTCAGACCTTCAATGTACAGTTCCACCTTACGCCTTTCTGGAGTAACCATTTCAAGACACATTAACGCCAGCTCAAAGAATCTCTTGTTATAGGAGGTGAGATCGTTGCCTACCAACTTCAGCTCTCGGAACTCGCGTTCCATTTTCTTAATCTCATTTCTTGAACAATACTCCTCGATCATTCTTTGCTTCAGGGTTTCCCAAGGTAGGGCATAAGCTTGATCTGACCCAGGGACTGAGCATAGTTGTTTCACCAGGTGAGCGCACTGTCCGCCAGAGTGCCTATAGCAAAACCTACCCGATCATTATCATTACACCCACTAATGCAAAAAACCGACTCAAGCTTCTCGAACCAATGGGTAAGACCAACTGGCCCTTCAGTTCCGTTAAAAGGATGCGGGTTGCAACTAGTGAATGTTTTGTAGGAACATCCATTTCGGCCTTGAGTGCCATTCCCATTGGTGTTGCTCGAACCACCACGATCATTACTGTTTCGAGCGTTGTTGAATTCTCTCAGTAGTTCAGCTCTTTCAGCCGCGATTCCTTCGGCGACCATTCTCCTGATTTGAGCGGCGAATGATTCCTTCGGAGGCATCTTCAACAACATAAAAACACACCAGGTCAGTGTCAAAACAACGTTATATATGAAAATATACTAGCAACGAAAGTTGAAGACTAGTAAATAATAATAGTACGAAAAGATTCGCCTGTAGTGAGAAGTAGTGTAAATAGTGATAGTAGTGATAGTAGTGTTAGTAGTAACACTAGTGGTAGTAGTAGTGGTACTAGTGTTATGTAGTGATAGTAGTGGTAGTAGCACTAAGTAGTAACATTAATGGCAATAGTAGTAGTGTAACGTAACATAAGTATTACTATCATACAAAGTTACTAAATATAGAATATTACCGCATGCAATAAAAGATAATAGTTACTAATAGCATAATCCACCATTAATATAAATAAAATCCGAAAGTGATAAACTAAATTCCAAAGTACTAAACCAAACAATAAACATAATGTACTAGTAGCCCGGTTTATAACACCCGGTAAGTCTTATATAATCAATTAAAGAAAGTATAGCGGATGGAAAAGGAAAAGAAGCTCATGGTCAATGACCCTTCACTTCCTCTTCTGTCGGGTATGGGAGGCAGGTCCATCATTCCTCGGCCTATTACAGTCCGCCTCTAACGCAGCCACCCTGGCAGTCAAGGCTGCTATCAATCCCGCCATCTCCACGAACCTCGCTTCAGCATCTTACGTATAAGTATTTATACTCGTGACCCTTTCGTCCAACCTATCGAGATCATCAGGGTGCGGATATGTCCTAGCAATATCGCTCAAAGCGTTAACACGATCAACAATATCCCTGTTATGGTTAGTATGAAACAAATCCAATGCATAAAGGTTCACGGGATGGTTAGGTATCTGATGAGGAGCAGGTGCTGGTGCTGGGGCAGGAGCATTCACCTCAGCCACACTGAAGTCGCTGTCACTGTTTCCTGAATCCTGTGACATTATATTCATAGTGTTTACTCGAATGGGTTCTCTGTCCTTCCTGCTCAAGGCGTCGGCTACCACATTTGCCTTCCCCGGGTGGTAACGAATCTTAAAGTCGTAATCATTCAACAATTCAATCCACCTACGCTGCCTCATATTCAGTTGTTTCTGATTAAATATGTATTGAAGACTTTTGTGGTCGGTATATATAATACTTTTGACCCCATATAAGTAGTGCCTCCAAGTCTTTAATGCAAAAACAACCGCGCCTAATTCCAAATCATGCGTCGTATAATTTTGTTCGTGAATCTTCAATTGTCTAGACGCATAAGCAATCACCTTCGTTCGTTGCATTAATACACAGCCGAGACCTTGCTTTGATGCGTCACAATAAATCACAAAATCATCATTCCCTTCAGGCAATGACAATATAGGTGCCGTAGTTAGCTTTTTCTTCAATAATTGAAACGCCTTCTCTTGTTCATCCTTCCATTCAAATTTCTTCCCTTTATGCGTTAATGCAGTCAAGGGTTTTGCTATTTTGGAGAAATCTTGGATGAATCTTCTGTAGTAACCAGCCAATCCTAAAAATTGACATATATGCTTCGGAGTTTTTGGGGTTTCCCACTTTTCAACGATTTCGATCTTTGCCGGGTCCACCTGGATACCTTCTTTGTTCACTATGTGACCGAGGAATTGAACTTCTTCCAACCAAAAAGCACACTTTGAAAACTTAGCGTACAGTTTTTCTTTCCTCAATACGTCTAGCACTTTTCTCAAATGTTCTTCGTGCTCTTGATCATTCTTTGAGTAAATAAGTATGTCATCGATGAAAACAATGACAAACTTGTCAAGATATGGCCCACACACTCGGTTCATAAGGTCCATGAACACAGCTGGTGCGTTAGTCAATCCAAACGGCATAACCATAAACTCGTAATAACCATAACGCGTCCTAAAAGCAGTTTTTGGAATATCATCCTCCTTTACTCGCATTTGATGATATCCAGAACGTAAATCGATCTTCGAATAAACCGACGAGCCTTGTAGTTGATCAAATAAGTCGTCAATTCTCGGCAGTGGATAACGGTTTTTGATGGTAAGTTTGTTCAACTCTCTGTAGTCAATACACAACCTAAATGTACCATCCTTCTTCTTGACAAACAAAACAGGAGCTCCCCATGATGATGTGCTTGGTCGAATGAAACCACGTTCTAATAGTTTTTGCAGTTGGCTTTGCAGTTCTTTCATCTCGCTGGGTGCGAGTCTATAAGGAGCACGAGCTATTGGTGCAGCTCCTGGTACAAGATCTATTTGAAATTCAACAGATCGATGTGGAGGTAGTCCCGGTAATTCTTTTGAAAATACATCGGGAAATTCTTTTGCGACGGGAACATCATTGATGCTCTTTTCTTCAGTTTGTACTTTCTCGACGTGTGCTAGAACAGCATAGCAACCTTTTCTTATTAGTTTTTGTGCTTTCAAATTACTAATAAGATGTAGCTTCATGTTGCCCTTTTCTCCATACACCATTAAGGGTTCTCCTTCTTCTCGTACAATGCGAATTGCATTTTTATAACATACGATCTCTGCTTTCACCTTCTTCAGCCAGTCCATGCCAACTATTACATCAAAACTCCCTAACTCTACTGGTATCAAATCAATCTTAAATATTTCGCTACCCAGTTTAATTTCTCGATTCCGGCATATATTATCTGCTGAAATTAATTTACCGTTTGCTAATTCGAGTAAAAATTTACTATCCAACGGCGTCAATGGACAACTTAATTTAGCACAAAAATCTCTACTCATATAGCTTCTATCCGCACCCGAATCAAATAAAATGTAAGCAGATTTATTGTCAATAAGAAATGTACCCGTAACAAGCTCCGGGTCTTCTTGTGCCTCTGCCGCATTAATATTGAAAACTCTTCCGCGGCCTTGTCCATTCGTGTTCTCCTGGTTCGGGCAATTTCTAATAATGTGGCCCGGTTTTCCACATTTATAACAAACTATATTGGTATAACTTACTCCGACACTACTTGCTCCGCCATTACTCGTTCCGACACCATTTGTTCCTTTCGTTCTGTTAACTCCTGGTCCATAGACCTCACACTTCGCCGTGCTATGACCATTTCTTTTACACTTGTTGCAAAATTTGGTGCAGAACCCCGAGTGATACTTTTCACACCTTTGGCATAGCTGCTTCTGATTGTTGTTATTGTTGCGGTTGTTATTGTTGTTGGGATGATTGTTGTAGTTGCTGTTGTTGTTGTTGTTGTTGTTGTTGTTGTTGTTGTTGTTGTTGGGCCGTTTGTTGTAGTTGCGATTGATATTGCGATTGTTGGGATAATTGTTGCGATTATTATTGTAATTACTGTTGTTATTGTATTGGTGATTCTTATCACCGTTTTCCTCCCACTTTCTTTTGACTTGCTTCACATTAGCCTCTTCAGCCGTCTGTTCTTTAATTCTTTCCTCAATCTGGTTCACTAGTTTGTGAGCCATTCTACATGCCTATTGTATGGAGGCGGGCTCGTGTGAACTTATATCTTCTTGGATTCTTTCCGGTAATCCTTTCACAAACGCGTCGATCTTCTCTTCCTCATCTTCGAACGCTCCCGGACACAATAGGCACAATTATGTGAATCGTCTTTCGTACGTGGTAATATCAAATCCTTGGGTTCGTAACCCTCTAAGTTCTGTCTTGAGCTTATTGACCTCGGTTCTGGGACGGTATTTCTCGTTCATCAAGTGCTTGAATGCTGACCACGGTAGTGCGTACGCATCGTCTTGTCCCACTTGCTCTAGATAGGTATTCCACCATGTTAACGCAGAACCTGTGAAGGTATGCGTAGCGTACTTCACTTTTTCCTCTTCAGTACACTTACTTATGGCAAACACTGATTCGACCTTCTCGGTCCACCGTTTCAATCCGATCGGTCCTTCGGTTCCATCAAATTCCAAAGGTTTGCAGGCAGTGAATTCTTTGTAGGTGCATCCTACATGATTTCCTGTACTGCTAGATCCAAGGTTATTGTTGGTATGTAGCGCAGCCTGTACTGTGGCTATGTTTGAAGCTAGAAAAGTACGGAATTCCTCTTCATTCATATTCACGGTGTGTCGAGTAGTCGGTGCCATTTTCTTCAAAATAGTCAAATGGAACAAGTTAATCATACAGAATATTAAGAATAGTTAATAGTATTTCGTAGCATAATATGAACTCATTTATAAAAGTTTTTCTTCATATTAGCGTTTTATAAGTTTAAATTCGGGTAGTACCTACCCGTTAAGTTCATACTTAGTAGCTAATATACAATTCAACTACTACAATTCTATATGAAAAACTGATTATAATAATATTTCGCGTTCAAACTTTTATACAATATTTTACAAACTTACAATACCGCTTATTTTACATAAAGCATGAAATATAGCACACAATAACTTTGATACAAGATAGTTGTGAAGATAATTCTAGCTAGTACACAAGTCATTCAGCAAAGGCAATAAAGACACGTAATTCATACGTCCAGAAACAAGCATGCATTCTGGTTTTACTAGGACTACTTCCCATCCTTGGTCTTGAGGAACATAACCATTATGGTCGTTGATAAGACAGCGTGTTGTAACGTCGTCAAAGGGACGAGGGTTACATAATGACCAACAGTCTCGTAATAACCTAAAAACCTCATTTCTTACCCCAATTACCGACTCCGTCACTTGTGGGAACGTTTTGTTTAATAGTTGTAGCCCGATGTTCTTTTTCTCACTTTGGTGAGAAGCGAACATTACTAACCCGTAAGCATAGCATGCTTCTTTATGTTGCATGTTAGCCGCTTTTTCTAAATCATGAAGTCCTATATTCGGATACATTGAGTCAAAATAATTTCTTAACCCGTTGCGTAAAATAGCATTTGGGTTCCCCGCAATATATGCGTTAAAGTAAACACATCGTAACTTATGGGTTTCCCAATGTGATATCCCCTATCTCTCAAACGAAAGCCTTTTATAAACCAAGGCATTCTTGGAACGTTCTTCGAATGTCTTACAAACTGATTTCGCATTAAATAGTTGTGCCGAGGAATTCTAACCGACTCTAGACAAGATTTCATCAATCATGTCTCCGGGTAGGTCTCTTAAAATATTGGGTTGTCTATCCATTTTGTGTTTTTATACTGTAAAATAGACAAGAGTTAGATTCATAAAAAAAAATTACTTATTAATACAAGCAATTTTTTTACATATATCATAAAGAATAAGCACACTATATTACATATATTACACCACACGAATACAACTATCTTATTCCGACTCGCTCGTTTCTTCTTCTTCGGTTTTGGTTCGTTTTGCCAAGTTTCTAGGGATATATGATGTTCCCCTAATACTAGCTGTCGTTTTCCACAACGGTTTAGAAAAACCTGGTGGTTTAGAGGTTCCCGGGTCATTGTTACAACTTAAGGACTTTGGGGGTTGACGATACATATAAAGTTCATCGGGGTTGGAATTAGATTTCTCTATTTTTATGCCCTTTCCCTTATTATTTTCTTTTGCATTTTTAAATTCAGTTGGGGTAATTTCTATAACATCATCGGAATTCTCGTCGGAATCCGATTCATCGGAGAATTGGTAATCCTCCCAATATTTTGCTTCCTTGGCGGAAACACCATTGACCATAATTAACCTTGGTCGGTTGGTTTAGGATTTTCTTTTACTTAACCGTTTTATTATTTCCCCCACCGGTTCTATTTCCTCCTCCGGTTCCTCCTCTTCCGGTTCTGATTCTTCTTCCGGTTCTGATTCTTCTTCCGGTTCTTCTTCGGGAACTTGTGAATCAGTCCAATATATATTCGACTCTTCGTTATTATTAGGTGAGTCAATGGGATTTGTGCTAGAGGTAGACATCTATCACACAATATCAAACGCGTTAAGAGATTAATATATCACATAATATTCACATGTTAAAAATATATAGTTTCCAACAAAATTTGTTAAGCAATCATTTTTCAAGTAAACACGGTCGAAGTCCAGACTCACTAATGCATCCTAACAAACTCGATAAGACACACTAATGCAAAATTCTGGTTCTCTAAGACCAACGCTCGGATACCAACTGAAATGTCCCGTTCTTATTGATTAAAAACGTTCCATATTAATTGATTTCGTTGCGAGGTTTTGACCTCTATATGAGACGTTTTTCAAAGACTTCATTCATTTTAAAACAAACCATAACCTTTATTTCATCAATAAAGGTTTAAAAAGCTTTACGTAGATTATCAAATAATGATAATCTAAAATATCCTGTTTACACACGACCATTACATAATGGTTTACAATACAAATATGTTACAACAAAAAGAGTTTCTTTAATGCAGTTTTTATACAATATCATAAAAGCATGGATTCCAAATCTCGTCCTTATTTAAGTATGCGACAGCGGAAGCTCTTAATAATCACCTGAGAATAAACATGCTTAAAACGTCAACAAAAATGTTGGTGAGTTATAGGTTTTAACCTATATATATCAAATCATAATAATAGACCACAAGATTTCATATTTCAATACACATCCCATACATAGAGATAAAAATCATTCATATGGTGAACACCTGGTAACCGACATTAACAATATGCATATATAAGAATATCCCCATCATTCCGGGACACCCTTCGGATATGATATAAATTTCGAAGTACTAAAGCATCCGGTACTTTGGATGGGGTTTGTTAGACCCAATAGATCTATCTTTAGGATTCGCGTCAATTAGGGTGTCTGTTCCCTAATTCTTAGATTACCAGACTTAATAAAAAGGGGCATATTCGATTTAGATAATTCAACCATAGAATGTAGTTTCACGTACTTGTGTCTATTTTGTAAATCATTCATAAAACCTGCATGTATTCTCATCCCAAAAATATTAGATTTTAAAAGTGGGACTATAACTCACTTTCACAGATTTTTACTTCGTCGGGAAGTAAGACTTGGCCACTGGTTGATTCACGAACCTATAACAATATATACATATATATCAAAGTATGTTCAAAATATATTTACAACACTTTTAATATATTTTGATGTTTTAAGTTTATTAAGTCAGCTGTCCTCGTTAGTAACCTACAACTAGTTGTCCACAGTTAGATGTACAGAAATAAATCGATAAATATTATTTTGAATCAATCCACGACCCAGTGTATACGTATCTTAGTATTGATCACAACTCAAACTATATATATTTTGGAATCAACCTCAACCCTGTATAGCTAACTCCAACATTCACATATAGAGTGTCTATGGTTGTTACGAAATATATATAGATGTATCGACATGATAGGTCGAAACATTGTATACGTGTCTATGATATCTCAAGATTACATAATATACAATACAAGTTGATTAAGTTATGGTTGGAATAGATTTGTTACCAATTTTCACGTAGCTAAAATGAGAAAAATTATCAAATCTTGTTTTACCCATAACTTCTTCATTTTAAATCCGTTTTGAGTGAATCAAATTGCTATGGTTTCATATTGAACTATATTTTATGAATCTAAACAGAAAAATTATAGGTTTATAGTCGGAAAAATAAGTTACAAGTCGTTTTTGTAAAGGTAGTCATTTCAGTCGAAAGAACGACGTCTAGATGACCATTTTAGAAAACATACTTCCACTTTGAGTTTAAGCATAATTTTTGGATATAGTTTCATATTCATAATAAAAATCATTTTCTCAGAATAACAACTTTTAAATCAAAGTTTATCATGGTTTTTAATTAACTAACCCAAAACAGCCCGCGGTGTTACTACGACGGCGTAAATCCGGTTTTACGGTGTTTTTCGTGTTTCCAGGTTTTAAATCATTAAGTTAGCATATCATATAGATATAGAACATGTGTTTAGTTGATTTTAAAAGTCAAGTTAGAAGGATTAACTTTTATTTGCGAACAAGTTTAGAATTAACTAAACTATGTTCTAGTGATTACACGTTTAAACCTTCGAATAAGATAGCTTTATATGTATGAATCGAATGATGTTATGAACATCATTACTACCTCAAGTTCCTTGGATAAACCTACTGGAATTGAGAAAAATAGATCTAGCTTCAAAGGATCCTTGGATGGCTTGAAAGTTCTTGAAGCAGAATCATGACACGAAAACAATTTCAAGTAAGATTTCTACTCGAAATAAGATTGTTATAGTTATAGAAATTGAATTAAAGTTTGAATATGATTATTACCTTGTATTAGAAAGATAACCTACTATAAGTAACAAAGGCTTCTTGATCTTGGATGATTACTTGGAATGGATTTAGAAAACTTGGAAGTAAACTTGCAATCTTGGAAGTATTCTTGATTTTATGAAACTAGAACTTTTGGAATTTATGAAGAACACTTAGAACTTGAAGATAGAACTTGAGAGAGATCAATTATATGAAGAAAATTGAAGAATGAAAGTGTTTGTAGGTGTTTTTAGTCGTTGGTGTATGGATTAGATATAAAGGATATGTAATTTTGTTTTCATGTAAATAAGTCATGAATGATTACTCATATTTTTGTAATTTTATGAGATATTTCATGCTAGTTGCCAAATGATGGTTCCCACATGTGTTAGGTGACTCACATGGGCTGCTAAGAGCTGATCATTGGAGTGTATATACCAATAGTACATACATCTAAAAGCTGTGTATTGTACGAATACGGGTGAATATGAGTAGAATTGTTGATGAAACTGAACGAGGATGTAATTGTAAGCATTTTTGTTAAGTATAAGTATTTTGATAAGTGTCTTGAAGTCTTTCAAAAGTGTATGAATACATATTAAAACACTACATGTATATAGATTTTAACTGAGTCGTTAAGTCATCGTTAGTCGTTACATGTAAATGTTGTTTTGAAACCTTTAGGTTAACGATCTTGTTGAATGTTGTTAACCCATTGTTTATTATAACAAATGAGATGTTAAATTTTTATATTATCATGATATTATGATATATAATATATCTTAGTATGATATATATACAGTTAAATGTCGTTACAACGATAATCGTTACATATATGTCTCGTTTCGAAATCATTAAGTTAGTAGTCTTATTTTTACATATGTATTTCATTGTTAATACACTTAATAATATATTTACTTATCATTTAACATAATTAACCAAGTGTATCAATATCTTAATATGATTCATATGTACCTAGTAAGATGTTGTTATAACGATAATCGTTATATATATCGTTTTCGAGTTTCTTAAATTAATAGTCTCATTTTTATGTATATAACTCATTGTTAAAATACCTAATGAGATACATACTTATAATAAAATCATGTTAACTATATATATAACCATATATATGTCATCGTATAGTTTTTAGAAGTTTTAACGTTCGTGAATCACCGGTCAACTTGGGTGGTCAATTGTCTATATGAAACCTATTTCAATTAATCAAGTCTTAACAAGTTTGATTGCTTAACATTTTGGAAACACTTAATCATTTAAATAACAATTTCATTTAATATATATATAAACATGGAAAAGTTCGGGTCACTACAATACCTACCCCTTAAATAAATTTCGTCCCGAAATTTTAAGCAGTTGGAGGTGTTGACGTATCTTCTGGAAATAAATGCGGGTATTTCTTCTTCATCTGATCTTCACGCTCCCAGGTGAACTCGGGTCCTCTACGAGCATTCCATCGAACCTTAACAATCGGTATCTTGTTTTGTTTAAGTCTCTTAACCTCACGATCCATTATTTCGACGGGTTCTTCAATGAATTGAAGTTTTTCATTGATTTGGATTTCGTCCAACGGAATAGTGAGATCTTCTTTAGCAAAACATTTCTTCAAATTTGAGACGTGGAAAGTGTTATGTACAGTCGCAAGTTGTTGAGGTAGCTCCAGTTGGTAAGCTACTGGTCCGACACGATCTATAATCTTGAATGGTCCAATGTACCTTGGATTTAGTTTCCCCCGTTTACCAAATCGAACAACGCCTTTTCAAGGTGAAACCTTAAGCATGACCATTTCTCCAATTTCAAACTCTATATCTTTTCTTTTACTGTCCGCGTAGCTCTTTTGTCGACTCTAGGCGGTTTTCAATCTTTGTTGAATTTAGATGATTTTCTCGGTAGTTTCTTGTATTATCTCTGGACCCGTAATCTGTCTATCCCCCACTTTACTCCAACAAATTGGAGACCTGCACTTTCTACCATAAAGTGCTTCAAACGGCGCCATCTCAATGCTTGAATGGTAGCTGTTGTTGTAGGAAAATTCTGCTAACGGTAGGTGTCGATCCCAACTGTTTCCGAAATCAATAACACATGCTCGTAGCATGTCTTCAAGCGTTTGTATCGTCCTTTCGCTCTGCCCATCAGTTTGTGGATGATAGGCAGTACTCATGTCTAGACGAGTTCCTAATGCTTGCTGTAATGTCTGCCAGAATCTTGAAATAAATCTGCCATCCCTATCAAAGATAATAGAGATTGGTATTCCATGTCTGGAGACGACTTCCTTCAAATACAGTCGTGCTAACTTATCCATCTTGTCATCTTCTCTTATTGACAGGAAGTGTGCTGATTTGGTGAGACGATCAACTATTACCCAAATAGTATCAAAACCACTTGCAGTCCTTGGCAATTTAGTGATGAAATCCATGGTAATGTTTTCCCATTTCCATTCCGGGATTTCGGGTTGTTGAAGTAGACCTGATGGTTTCTGATGCTCAGCTTTGACCTTAGAACATGTCAAACATTCTCCTACGTATTTAGCAACATCGGCTTTCATACCCTGCCACCAAAAATGTTTCTTGAGATCCTTGTACATCTTCCCCGTTCCAGGATGTATTGAGTATCTGGTTTTATGAGCTTCTCTAAGTACCATTTCTCTCATATCTCCAAATTTTGGTACCCAAATCCTTTCAGCCCTATACCGGGTTCCGTCTTCCCGAATATTAAGATGCTTCTCCGATCCTTTGGGTATTTCATCCTTTAAATTTCCCTCTTTTAAAACTCCTTGTTGCGCCTCCTTTATTTGAGTAGTAAGGTTAGTGTGAATCATTATATTCATAGATTTTACTCGAATGGGTTCTCTGTCCTTCCTGCTCAAGGCGTCGGCTACCACATTTGCCTTCCCCGGGTGGTAACGAATCTCAAAGTCGTAATCGTTCAACAATTCAATCCACCTACGCTGCCTCATATTCAGTTGTTCTGATTAAATATGTATTGAAGACTTTTGTGGTCGGTATATATAATACTTTTGACCCCATATAAGTAGTGCCTCCAAGTCTTTAATGCAAAAACAACCGCGCCTAATTCCAAATCATGCGTCGTATAATTTTGTTCGTGAATCTTCAATTGTCTAGACGCATAAGCAATCACCTTCGTTCGTTGCATTAATACACAGCCGAGACCTTGCTTTGATGCGTCACAATAAATCACAAAATCATCATTCCCTTCAGGCAATGACAATATAGATGCCGTAGTTAGCTTTTTCTTCAATAATTGAAACGCCTTCTCTTGTTCATCCTTCCATTCAAATTTCTTCCCTTTATGCGTTAATGCAGTCAAGGGTTTTGCTATTTTGGAGAAATCTTGGATGAATCTTCTGTAGTAACCAGCCAATCCTAAAAATTGACGTATATGCTTCAGAGTTTTTGGGGTTTCCCACTTTTCAACGGTTTCGATCTTTGCCGGGTCCACCTGGATACCTTCTTTTTTCACTATGTGACCGAGGAATTGAACTTCTTCCAACCAAAAAGCACACTTTGAAAACTTAGCGTACAGTTTTTGTTTCCTCAATACTTCTAGCACTTTTCTCAAATGTTCTTCGTGCTCTTGATCATTCTTTGAGTAAATAAGTATGTCATCGATGAAAATAATGAAAAACTTGTCAAGATATGGCCCACACACTCGGTTCATAAGGTCCATGAACACAGCTGGTGCGTTAGTCAATCCAAACGGCATAACCATAAACTCGTAATGACCATAACGCATCCTAAAAGCAGTTTTTGGAATATCATCCTCCTTTACTCGCATTTGATGATATCCAGAACGTAAATCGATCTTCGAATAAACCGACAAGCCTTGTAGTTGATCAAATAAGTCGTCAATTCTCGGCAGTGGATAACGGTTTTTGATGGTAAGTTTGTTCAACTCTCTGTAGTCAATACACAACCTAAATGTACCATCCTTCTTCTTGACAAACAAAATAGGAGCTCCCCATGGTGATGTGCTTGGTCGAATGAAACCACGTTCTAATAGTTCTTGCAGTTAGCTTTGCAGTTCTTTCATCTCGCTGGGTGCGAGTCTATAAGGAGCACGAGCTATTGGTGCAGCTCCTGGTACAAGATCTATTTGAAATTCAACAGATCGATGTGGAGGTAGTCCCGATAATTCTTTCGAAAATACATCGGGAAATTCTTTTGCGACGGGAACATCATTGATGCTCTTTTCTTCAGTTTGTACTTTCTCGACGTGTGCTAGAACAGCATAGCAACCTTTTCTTATTAGTTTTTGTGCTTTCAAATTACTAATAAGATGTAGCTTCATGTTGCCCTTTTCTCCATACACCATTAAGGGTTCTCCTTCTTCTCGTACAATGCGAATTGCATTTTTATAACATACGATCTCTGCTTTCACCTTCTTCAGCCAGTCCATGCCAACTATTACATCAAAACTCCCTAACTCTACTGGTATCAAATCAATCTTAAATATTTCGCTACCCAGTTTAATTTCTCGATTCCGGCATATATTATCTGCTGAAATTAATTTACCGTTTGCTAATTCGAGTAAAAATTTACTATCCAACGGCGTCAATGGACAACTTAATTTAGCACAAAAATCTCTACTCATATAGCTTCTATCCGCACCCGAATCAAATAAAACATAAGCAGATTTATTGTCAATAAGAAATGTACCCGTAACAAGCTCCGGGTCTTCTTGTGCCTCTGCCGCATTAATATTGAAAACTCTTCCGCGGCCTTGTCCATTCGTGTTCTCCTGGTTCGGGCAATTTCTAATAATGTGGCCCGGTTTTCCACATTTATAACAAACTACATTGGCATAACTTACTCCGACACTACTTGCTCCGCCATTACTCGTTCCGACACCATTTGTTCCTTTCATTCTGTTAACTCCTGGTCCATAGACCTCACACTTCGCCGCGCTATGACCATTTCTTTTACACTTGTTGCAAAATTTGGTGCAGAACCCCGAGTGATACTTTTCACACCTTTGGCATAGCTGCTTCTGATTGTTGTTATTGTTGCGGTTGTTATTGTTGTTGGGATGATTGTTGTAGTTTCTGTTGTTGTTGTTGTTGTTGTTGTTGTTGTTGTTGTTGTTGTTGTTGTTGTTGTTGTTGTTGTTGTTGTTGTTGGGCCGTTTGTTGTAGTTGCGATTGATGTTGCGATTGTTGGGATAATTGTTGCGATTATTATTGTAATTACTGTTGTTGTATTGGTGATTCTTATCACCGTTTTCCTCCCACTTTCTTTTGACTTGCTTCACATTAGCCTCTTCAGCCGTCTGTTCTTTAATTCTTTCCTCAATCTGGTTCACTAGTTTGTGAGCCATTCTACATGCCTATTGTATGGAGGCGGGCTCGTGTGAACTTATATCTTCTTGGATTCTTTCCGGTAATCCTTTCACAAACGCGTCGATCTTCTCTTCCTCATCTTCGAACGCTCCCGGACACAATAGGCACAATTCTGTGAATCGTCTTTCGTACGTGGTAATATCAAATCCTTGGGTTCGTAACCCTCTAAGTTCTGTCTTGAGCTTATTGACCTCGGTTCTGGGACGGTATTTCTCGTTCATCAAGTGCTTGAATGCTGACCACGGTAGTGCGTACGCATCGTCTTGTCCCACTTGCTCTAGATAGGTATTCCACCATGTTAACGTAGAACCTGTGAAGGTATGCGTAGCGTACTTCACTTTTTCCTCTTCAGTACACTTACTTATGGCAAACACTGATTCGACCTTCTCGGTCCACCGTTTCAATCCGATCGGTCCTTCGGTTCCATCAAATTCCAAAGGTTTGCAGGCAGTGAATTCTTTGTAGGTGCATCCTACACGATTTCGTGTACTGCTAGATCCAAGGTTATTGTTGGTATGTAGCGCAGCCTGTACTGCGGCTATGTTTGAAGCTAGAAAAGTACGGAATTCCTCTTCATTCATATTCACGGTGTGTCGAGTAGTCGGTGCCATTTTCTTCAAAATAGTCAAATGGAACAAGTTAATCATACAGAATATTAAGAGTAGTTAATAGTATTTCGTAGCATAATATGAACTCATTTATAAAAGCTTTTTCTTCATATTAGCGTTTTATAAGTTTAAATTCGGGTAGTACCTACCGGTTAAGTTCATACTTAGTAGCTAATATACAATTCAACTACTACAATTCTATATGAAAAACTGATTATAATAATATTTCGCGTTCAAACTTTTATACAATATTTTACAAACTTACAATACCGCTTATTTTACATAAAGCATGAAATATAGCACACAATAACTTTGATACAAGATAGTTGTGAAGATAATTCTAGCTAGTACACAAGTCATTCAGCAAAGGCAATAAAGACACGTAATTCATACGTCCAGAAACAAGCATGCATTCTGGTTTTACTAGGACTACTTCCCATCCTTGGTCTTGTGGAACATAACCGTTATGGCCGTTGATAAGACAGCGTGTTGTAATGTCGTCAAAGGGACGAGGGTTACGTAATGACCAACAGTCTCGTAATAACCTAAAAACCTCATTTCTTACCCCAATTACCGACTCCGTCACTTGTGGGAACGTTTTGTTTAATAGTTGTAGCCCGATGTTCTTTTTCTCACTTTGGTGAGAAGCGAACATTACTAACTCGTAAGCATAGCATGCTTCTTTATGTTGCATGTTAGCCGCTTTTTCTAAATCATGAAGTCCTATATTCGGATACATTGAGTCAAAATAATTTCTTAACCCGTTGCGTAAAATAGCATTTGGGTTCACCGCAATATATGCGTTAAAGTAAACACATCGTAACTTATGGGTTTCCCAATGTGATATCCCCTATCTTTCAAACGAAAGCCTTTTATAAACCAAGGCATTCTTGGAATGTTCTTCGAATGTCTTACAAACTGATTTCGCCTTAAATAGTTGTGCCGAGGAATTCTAACCGACTCTAGACAAGATTTCATCAATCATGTCTCCGGGTAGGTCTCTTAAAATATTGGGTTGTCTATCCATTTTGTGTTTTTATACTGTAAAATAGACAAGAGTTAGATTCATAAAAAAAATTTACTTATTAATACAAGAAATTTTTTTACATATATCATAAAGAATAAGCACACTATATTACATATATTACACCACACGAATACAACTATCTTATTCCGACTCGCTCGTTTCTTCTTCTTCGATTTTGGTTCGTTTTGCCAAGTTTCTAGGAATATATGATGTTCCCCTAATACTAGCTGTCGTTTTCTACAACGGTTTAGAAAAACCTGGTGGTTTAGAGGTTCCCGGGTCATTGTTACAACTTAAGGACTTTGGGGGTTGACGATACATATAAAGTTCATCGGGGTTGGAATTAGATTTCTCTATTTTTATGCCCTTTCCCTTATTATTTTCTTTTGCCTTTTTAAATTCAGTTGGGGTAATTTCTATAACATCATCGGAATTCTTGTCGGAATCCGATTCATCGGAGAATTGGTAATCCTCCCAATATTTTGCTTCCTTGGCGGAAACACCATTGACCATAATTAACCTTGGTCGGTTGGTTGAGGATTTTCTTTTACTTAACCGTTTTATTATTTCCCCCACCGGTTCTATTTCCTCCTCCGATTCCTCCTCTTCCGGTTCTGATTCTTCTTCCGGTTCTGATTCTTCTTCCGGTTCTTCTTCGGGAACTTGTGAATCAGTCCAATATATATTCGACTCTTCATTATTATTAGGTGAGTCAATGGGATTTGTGCTAGAGGTAGACATCTATCACACAATATCAAACGCGTTAAGAGATTAATATATCACATAATATTCACATGTTAAAAATATATAGTTTCCAACAAAATTTGTTAAGCAATCATTTTTCAAGTAAACACGGTCGAAGTCCAGACTCACTAATGCATCCTAACAAACTCGATAAGACACACTAATGCAAAATTCTGGTTCTCTAAGACCAACGCTCGGATACCAACTGAAATGTCCCGTTCTTATTGATTAAAAACGTTCCATATTAATTGATTTCGTTGCGAGGTTTTGACCTCTATATGAGATGTTTTTCAAAGACTGCATTCATTTTAAAACAAACCATAACCTTTATTTCATTAATAAAGGTTTAAAAAGCTTTACGTATATTATCAAATAATGATAATCTAAAATATCCTGTTTACACACGACCATTACATAATGGTTTACAATACAAATATGTTACAACAAAATAAGTTTCTTTAATGCAGTTTTTACACAATATCATACAAGCATGGATTCCAAATCTCGTCCTTATTTAAGTATGCGACAGCGGAAGCTCTTAATAATCACCTGAGAATAAACATGCTTAAAACGTCAACAAAAATGTTGGTGAGTTATAGGTTTTAACCTATATATATCAAATCATAATAATAGACCACAAGATTTCATATTTAAATACACATCCCATACATAGAGATAAAAATCATTCATATGGTGAACACCTGGTAACCGACATTAACAAGATGCATATATAAGAATATCCCCATCATTCCGGGACACCCTTCGGATATGATATAAATTTCGAAGTACTAAAGCATCCGGTACTTTGGATGGGGTTTGTTAGGCCCAATAGATCTATCTTTAGGATTCGCGTCAATTAGGGTGTCTGTTCCCTAATTCTTAGATTACCAGACTTAATAAAAAGGGGCATATTCGATTTCGATAATTCAACCATAGAATGTAGTTTCACGTACTTGTGTCTATTTTGTAAATCATTCATAAAACCTGCATGTATTCTCATCCCAAAAATATTAGATTTTAAAAGTGGGACTATAACTCACTTTCACAGATTTTTACTTCGTCGAGAAGTAAGACTTGGCCACTGGTTGATTCACGAACCTATAACAATATATACATATATATCAAAGTATGTTCAAAATATATTTACAACACTTTTAATATATTTTGATGTTTTAAGTTTATTAAGTCAGCTGTCCTCGTTAGTAACCTACAACTAGTTGTCCACAGTTAGATGTACAGAAATAAATCAATAAATATTATTTTGAATCAATCCACGACCCAGTGTATACGTATCTTAGTATTGATCACAACTCAAACTATATATATTTTGGAATCAACCTCAACCCTGTATAGCTAACTCCAACATTCACATATAGAGTGTCTATGGTTGTTACGAAATATATATAGATGTGTCGACATGATAGGTCGAAACATTGTATACGTGTCTATGATATCTCAAGATTACATAATATACAATACAAGTTGATTAAGTTATGGTTGGAATAGATTTGTTACCAATTTTCACGTAGCTAAAATGAGAAAAATTATCCAATCTTGTTTTACCCATAACTTCTTCATTTTAAATCCGTTTTGAGTGAATCAAATTGCTATGGTTTCATATTGAACTATATTTTATGAATCTAAACAGAAAAATTATAGGTTTATAGTCGGAAAAATAAGTTACAAGTCATTTTTGTAAAGGTAGTCATTTCAGTCGAAAGAACGATGTCTAGATGACCATTTTAGAAAACATACTTCCACTTTGAGTTTAACCATAATTTTTGGATATAGTTTCATATTCATAATAAAAATCATTTTCTCAGAATAAAAACTTTTAAATCAAAGTTTATCATAGTTTTTAATTAACTAACCCAAAACAGCCCGCGGTGTTACTACAACGGCGTAAATCCGGTTTTACGGTGTTTTTCGTGTTTCCAGGTTTTAAATCATTAAGTTAGCATATCATATAGATATAGAACATGTGTTTAGTTGATTTTAAAAGTCAAGTTAGAAGGATTAACTTTTATTTGCGAACAAGTTTAGAATTAACTAAACTATGTTCTAGTGATTACACGTTTAAACCTTCGAATAAGATAGCTTTATATGTATGAATCGAATGATGTTATGAACATCATTACTACCTCAAGTTCCTTGGATAAACCTACTGGAATTGAGAAAAATAGATCTAGCTTCAAAGGATCCTTGGATGGCTTGAAAGTTCTTGAAGCAGAATCATGACACGAAAACAATTTCAAGTAAGATTTCTACTCGAAATAAGATTGTTATAGTTATAGAAATTGAATTAAAGTTTGAATATGATTATTACCTTGTATTAGAAAGATAACCTACTATAAGTAACAAAGGTTTCTTGATCTTGGATGATTACTTGGAATGGATTTAGAAAACTTGGAAGTAAACTTGCAATCTTGGAAGTATTCTTGATTTTATGAAACTAGAACTTTTGGAATTTATGAAGAACACTTAGAACTTGAAGATAGAACTTGAGAGAGATCAATTATATGAAGAAAATTGAAGAATGAAAGTGTTTGTAGGTGTTTTTAGTCGTTGGTGTATGGATTAGATATAAAGGATATGTAATTTTGTTTTCATGTAAATAAGTCATGAATGATTACTCATATTTTTGTAATTTTATGAGATATTTCATGCTAGTTGCCAAATGATGGTTCCCACATGTGTTAGGTGACTCACATGGGCTACTAAGAGCTGATCATTGGAGTGTATATACCAATAGTACATACATCTAAAACCTGTGTATTGTACGAGTACGAATACGGGTGCATACGAGTAGAATTGTTGATGAAACTGAACGAGGATGTAATTGTAAGCATTTTTGTTAAGTATAAGTATTTTGATAAGTGTCTTGAAGTCTTTCAAAAGTGTATGAATACATATTAAAACACTACATGTATATAGATTTTAACTGAGTCGTTAAGTCATCGTTAGTCGTTACATGTAAATGTTGTTTTGAAACCTTTAGGTTAACGATCTTGTTGAATGTTGTTAACCCATTGTTTATTATAACAAATGAGATGTTAAATTTTTATATTATCATGATATTATGATATATAATATATCTTAGTATGATATATATACAGTTAAATGTCGTTACAACGATAATCGTTACATATATGTCTCGTTTCGAAATCATTAAGTTAGTAGTCTTATTTTTACATATGTATTTCATTGTTAATACACTTAATAATATATTTACTTATCATTTAACATAATTAACCAAGTGTATCAATATCTTAATATGATTCATATGTACCTAGTAAGACGTTGTTATAACGATAATCGTTATATATATCGTTTTCGAGTTTCTTAAATTAATAGTCTCATTTTTATGTATATAACTCATTGTTAAAATACCTAATGAGATACATACTTATAATAAAATCATGTTAACTATATATATAACCATATATATGTCATCGTATAGTTTTTACAAGTTTTAACGTTCGTGAATCACCGGTCAACTTGGGTGGTCAATTGTCTATATGAAACCTATTTCAATTAATCAAGTCTTAACAAGTTTGATTGCTTAACATTTTGGAAACACTTAATCATGTAAATAACAATTTCATTTAATATATATATAAACATGGAAAAGTTCGGGTCACTACATTTACCTCCTAAAATGTTATACACTTGTTCAAATGTATTTAATATTCAAAATAAATGAACCACAGTTTTTTATAGTGGGTGAGGTTGTCAACCTAACGGATCCGTCCATCTAAATTGTGCTTACACCGATGGTATTAAAAGTATTCAAGCTAGAGGCATTTTGTTCAAACTCAATATGCATATATAGTTCTCATGCCAATACAAAAGCGTTTGAAAATGTAAGTATAACAGCGTGTATTCTCATCCCTGAAAACATGTAAAAAGCGGGACTGTAGACTCACCTTTGAATAAGCTCGGATTGAAAAGTGAACAATTAACTTGTACGGTTTATTGCCGAGTAATGCAACCTAGGCATACGTATTTAGATTGGTCAATATATGTATCTTAAATAAGTGTGGTTTCATAGTGTACATTGTCTTATTGCTCGACTCGACGCGTTTCAAAGTAAAAGTCACTATATCATGCAAGTCAAACAAAGTCAACCGAGGTCAAACCGAAAGTCAAACTTTTTCAATGTGGTCAACTAAAAGTCAACATCAGTAGGTTCATGTCAAATATTGGTCAACATTTCAAACCTAAGTCAAACTATATGTTTTAGGTCAAGAATGATCATTTTCACATTTTCAGTTTATCGTTATGCACAAAGTTCATGAACACGTAGCATACTTAGCACAATATCTCATAGTACAAAATTCAAGTAAACATGAAAAACTCTAGATCATAAATATACTTAAAATCTATTCCAAAAATTCCGGTTAGGGACTCATACGACAATTAAAAGTCAGGAATCAGAGGGGATACATTTGGGGTTTGCCAAGTCAGTTTCTGACCGCGCACTGATTTCATTTTGGCTATATCCAGAGGTAGCAACATGAAATTGATACAAGAAAAGTGTCCATAGTTCAAAGAAAAATCAAAGTAACACATATAAAAATGTAGCAACGTTTGTTTAGCCAATGTTTACAGTTTATTCGTGCAAGTTAATCATTCAGTTTTCAGCTCAAATCCGAATTCACATAAAGTATGGCTCTATTGTGCCCAATGCATAAGGTTTCAGAGATTGACATAAACTAACAATAAGTCACATATCATGTTAAGTTTCATTTTCCAGAAGCATACATGCTCAATCAATAAACACAATCCACAGAGTACAAAACCGTGAGCAAGTTACAGATTCGATTCTTATTTAGTTAGTCACATTCGCATGCGATTATCCGAAGATCTAGATACAATTAGCCTATGATATCCACATGAAAGATGGATTACTTTTTGTTTACTTTTCAAATATGCAAAGATTTAATCACAAAGGTTAACACATTTTATCATACAAGGTTATTTTCATGCAAGTGCTGTATAAAACTACTTTTACACTAATTCTAGCATAACTCGGGTTATACATAAGCAAACGACATGATATCCTAGTCTAAATTGAGTGTTTTTAAATTATATTTCTAGTTGTATAAGTTTCACATGCCAATTCGTTGTCTATCAATACCAGATTTCCGATCAAGCAACAAAAACACAAAAATAATTCAAATCGACATAACTTAATCATATGGAAACGAAATCAAGCGAATCCAAAGCCTAAACTCAATAGTTTTTCGCAAGGAATCTGATTATAACATAATAATTAACATTTGAAAAACTTAATTTTTCTGATCAAACAAAAACAAATTCGTTTTTAAATCCTAGCGCATCAAACAATCAAAATAATGATAACGATTAACACGTACGCGTATAGACTTGAGCAATTGACAACATAACTATGAAACTCTTATAAAAATCAGATTTTAAGAATTAGGGTTTATGCAATTATACCTTAGATCACTAAAAGAATTATACGAACGCGTAGAGGAGATCGAGAATTGCAACGTTTGTTCTTGAGGTTTTATCAAAAATTGAAAATTGATGGTATGGTGATGGTGAAGATGGTCGACGATGGGGAGGGAGCAAGGAGGGATCGACTGCAGCTTTTTAATTGTGAGGGTTTTATTTATTTTTAGGTTAATACTTCTATTTATACTAACCCTAGTTTAAACAATTAGCACATAAGCCCCTAAACTTACAAAAATTGAAATATAAGGGGGTATGGGGGAGGGGTCAGCCGATTGGGCCCCATGGGGTATCCCCGGGCTCTCGTTTTGCAATCCCGTGTAATCGTGGTCCGTTTTAAGTATCGTTTAGTCGTACCGAAGGCCCGGAACGCTAACCCGATCGTTAAACGCAACCAATCGCTTAATTTATTAAAAACCCAATAAATTAAATATTTTAAAAAGTTAATAATTAATAAAATTTATTATTAAAATAAACCCGAGCGTTTCGTTGCTCAAAAAGCTATTATCAAAATCGTATCATTTTTATCGTATTTCATTATCCGAAATATTTATTTGAATTAATATCAACCCATATTAATTATTATAACCCTCTGAAGATCAAGTATGTATTTATTACACATAAACACATAAAAGTTAAATAATCGCCGTTAAATACACTAACGGAAGGTTAACGGAAGTAACGGAAAAATCAGGGTTGTTACAAGAGTGAAGGAGACAGATATACCGAAGACAGCGTTTAGGACACACTATGGTCATCATGAATTTACTGTAATGCCATTTGGATTGACGAACACACTGGCTCTGTTCATGGATCTCATGAACCGTGTGTGTAAGCCATATCTAGACAAGTTTGTTATTGTGTTCATCGATGATATTCTGGTATATTCTAAGAGTGAGAAGGAACATGAACAACATATCCGTTTGTTACTAGAGATGCTCAGGAAGGAGCAGTTGTACGCGAAATTTTCGAAGTGTGACTTTTGGCTGCAAGAAGTGCAATTTTTGGATCATATCGTAGGTGTCAATGGCATCCAAGTTGATCTTACGAAGATAGAGACGGTTAAGAAATGGGAGACTCCTAAGTCACCAACACAGATACGACAATTCTTAGGTCTCGCCGGTTATTATAGAAGATTCATTGAGGGATTTTCTACTATTGCCCGACCGTTAACAGCATTGACTCACAAGGGTAAGAAATATGAATGGACAGAGTTGCATGAAGCTGCATTTCAGTTGTTAAAAGAGAAGTTAACAACTGCACCAATTTTGTCTTTACCTGAAGGAACCGAGGATTTCGTAGTTTACTGTGACGCTTCAAGACAGGGTTTTGGTTACGTGTTGATGTAACGTAAGAAAGTGATTGCGTATGGATCACGATAGTTGAAGATACATGAGTTAAACTATACGACTCACGATTTAGAACTAGGAGATGTAGTCTTTGCGTTGAAGATGTGGAGACATTATCTGTATGGTACTAAGTTTAATGTTTTCACGGATCACAAGAGCTTGCAGCATATTTTCGATCAGAAACAGCTTAATATGAGATAGAGGTGTTGGATTGAATTAGTGAACGACTACGACTGCGACATTAGCTATCACCCTGGTAAGGCTAATGTAGTGGCAGATGCTTTGAGTAGGAAGGATAGAGTTAAGCCTATTCGAGTTATAGCATTGAACTTGAGTATTCGAAGGAACCTTACTTCTCAGATACATGACGCATAGTTAGAGGCGTTGAAAGAAGAAAATGTTACTAACTAATCGCTTCGAGGAATTGATAAGAAGTTAATTACTCGAGATGATGGAACCCGATATTTCATCGACAGAATTTGGGTACCGAAGTTTGGCGGATTAAGGGAACTAGTGCTAGAAGAGGCACACAAGACAAGGTATTCTATTCACCCTGGATCCGACAAGATGTACCAAGATCTTAAGGCACTGTATTGGTGGCCTAATATGAAAGCTGATATCGCTACTTATGTTGATAAGTGCTTGACTTGTGCTAAAGTTAAGGCAGAGCATCAGAAACCTTCAGGATTGTTGACACAGCCAGAGATTCCACTTTGGAAGTGGGAGAATATTACAATGGATTTTATCACTAAGTTGCCTAAAACGGTGGGAGGATACGATACGATTTGGGTTATCATTGATCGTCTTACGAAGTCCGCTCATTTTCTACCTATTAAGGAAACGGATAAGATGGAGAAGTTGGCACGGATCTACATAAAGGAAGTAGTTTCTCGACATGGAGTGCCGCTATCCATTATTTCCGACAGAGATAGTAGATTTACATCTAGATTCTGAAAAGCTTTGCAAGATGCCATGGGAACTCGTTTAGATATGAGCACAGCATACCACCCACAGACTGATGGTTAAAGTGAGAGAACCATTCAAACGTTAGAAGACATGTTAAGAACATGTGTTATGGACTTTGGAATTAGATGGGATAGACATCTATCGTTAGTAGAATTTTCTTACAACAATAGTTATCACGCAAGTATAAAGGCAGCGCCTTTTGAAGCACTGTATGGCAGAAAGTGCAGATCACCTATATGTTAGACTGAGTTAGGAGATAGTCAGTTGACTGGTCCTGAGATTGCACACGAAATGACTGAGAAGATCGCGCAGATACGAGAGAGAATGAAAATAGCGTGAGATTGTCAAACGAGTTATGCCGACATTAGAAGGAAAGATTTGGAATTTCAGGTTGGAGACAAAGTTATGCTCAAGGTATCACCTTGGAAGGGTGTAGTGCATTTTGGCAAAAGAGGAAAGTTAAGTCCGAGGTATGTTGGACCGTTTGAGATTACCGAAAGAATTGGTCCAGTAGCGTATAGACTAAAGTTTCCGCAAGAACTTAGTGAGATTCACGATACGTTTCATGTTTCCAATTTGAAGAAATGTTTATCAGATGAAAGTTTGATAATTCCGTTCGACGGAGTGCAAGTTGATCCTAAGCTTAATTTCATTGAAGAACCTATTGAGATTATGGATCGCGAGGTTAAGCAACTAAAGCAAAGCAGAATTCCGCTCGTTAAGGTTAGATGGAACGCCTATAGATGACCAGAATTCACCTGGGAACGTGAAGATTAGATGAGACTTAAGTATCCGCAACTGTTTCCCGAGGAGACGGCTACGGCGGATGAGCACTAAAATTTCTGGACGAAATTTTTCATAACGGGTGGGTAATGTAACAACATGAATTTTTCCGTTTACTATCGTTACTTGTCCGTTAAGTATTTAACGGTGGTTACTTAGACTTATGTGTTTAATACAATTAAATACATGCTTATTAAAGAGATTCTTGAATTAATAGGTTATATTAATTTATGAACTTATTTTGGAAGGTGAAATAACTAGAAAACGTTACGAATAAGTTGATCGCCTATAATGCTTTTCAGTTTACGGAACTCAGAAAAATGAAGAAATAATTATTTTCAATAATTATTTACTTTAAGAAAAACTAATTTAATTTATTATTTATTTAATGAATTAAACCCGGTGATTTTATTTCAATGACTAGTTAACGTTCTGGAGACCCGGTACGGTTAACGGTATTCGAAACGGACCACCCGCGTATAAGCAAGTAAGCAAAACGAGCCTAGGACACCCATTAAAGGGCCCCATCGGCCGAACCCTTCCCATGCATCCCTTAATGGACTTGTTTTGGTTAGTGGATCATTAGCATGCTAGTTTTAGGCCCTAACCAAACTTATAAATAGAAATTAAAACACTAGAACTCTCATTCTCACCCTAATTTAGTCGACACACTCCCCTCTCCCTCTTGGTCGTCGGCCATCACCACCCTACAACCACCATCACAAGTTGCTTTTGGAAGAAACCCCGTGCACGAAAGACGTTCCTTTGATCGTTCTACACGCGACAGTATAAGCAATTTGATCATTAGAGGTATAACCCTAGCTTTTATAAATCTGAATTTTGTTCAATTACATAGTGTATTAGAGTCTAGTGCTCAATTTATGGTGGCTAGTGTTGTTAATTATCGTTTGATTGCGTAATTAACGTTGTATGTATGAAAAATTAATTTGTTTCTTGTTGATCTGAATTAATTGACATGAAATATTATTTTTTAATATGTTTAGATAGAAAGATATCGAAAAGTTATTAATTTTAGACTCCCATTTTGCGTGATTTCGTTATCGTATGCTTAAGTTATGCTTACTCGAAGATTTGACTAGGTTTTGTGCGTAATCCGAATTTTCTGAGTTTCATTCTTTGTGTTTTAGCTTATAAAAAGTGTACTACTGTATTTCTTATGAAAATTTGTGCAATTTGGACTAGGATTTGCATCAAAAGTTTATGTAATGCTCCCGAAATGTCTAAACGAAGTTTCGTGTTGTTAAGTGAGCTGAATCTGTTTTCAAAGTTACATAAAAATTGCTAGAGTGAACTAGGAATTTATTTAGACTTTTATATTCTGGAATATGTTATTTTATATGTTACTTGACATGTTTCATTTGTATGCTAACTTGAGAGAACGTGATTTTCCATGAGCTATATGCTCGTCTAAATGATATGTATGCTTGATGAAGAAAAATGATAGGTCTGTAAATGTTTCTAAATCTGTACAAATTGGCTTAAGATATGTCTTTGATTATTTTATCACTAATATTTTGAGATGTTTTGAGATGACTTCAATTGTCCATTCATCAAAATCTATTTTCTATATTTTCTGAGAAATATTTCAAAAATGACGCGCGGGCAGAAATTGCTGTAATGAACTATGAGTAGACCCCTTCTGACTTCTGACTTTTATTTATCTTATGAGGCTTTGGCTAGACTTTTTGGAATCAATTTTAAGTTTAATTAAGATCTGGAGTTTTTCATGATTTAATGATTTATGTGCTATGAGCTATAGTTGGATCTTTCTACGACGTACGAATTTCTAAGATGTGCTTTAAAGTGCGAAAGTGCAATACGCTTAACTATGACTTGTAAAGTGATACTTGACCTAGGTTTGACTTGTTGACCATGTTTGTATGACCTACTGGGATGTTTGACTTTAGTTGACCACTTTGACCAAGTTGACTTTAGGGTTGACTTTGGTTGACTTGCTTGGATTAGTTGACTTTTACTTGTTCGTTGAGTCAGTCTGAGCACTAGGACTTTGCGTACACTATGGATTGACATGGTTTGACCTATAAGTGTATACTTAAGATGATTTACTTATTTAGGTTGCGTTGTTCAGTCGAGATTGTTCGACAGCCGTACGTTTTGCTAAGAAATTACAAGTGCTTTTGCTAAGGTGAGTCTACAGTCCCTAATACATTTTTACAGGGATGAGATGCATGCTTTTTACAAATGTTTTACATATTAGGCACAAGTAACTTACAAAGAATATACATATGAGTTCAGATCAAAAATCCCTTAGCTTGTTTATATTAGTTACTTTGTAAGCTCGACTTATAGGGACGGTGCCGTTAGGTTTGACGAACCTCGCCTATAACATAGCAGGCGTCTATCTTGTTGTTACTCGTACACTTGATCAGTGTAGCGCAATGTATAGGGTAAACTAAAGATGTGTGCTCGGCTCACACAAAGGTTAAAGCTTTATAATCAAGTGCTCATGATAATGTATACTTTTCCTATGATGTTTTCTAAGAAAATCTTGTGGCCTAACTTATGAAATGATTTACTAAACCTATAGTTTCACTCAACGTTTTCGTTGACGTTTTGCATGTTTCATCTCAGGTACTTAGAGGTAGTGCTTCCGCTTATCTGAAGTTATTATGCTGTTTGCTGCTAGAACTGGACGGCGTCTAGCATATTTATCGTTTTCATTTCAAGAACAAACATTCGCATTTAAACTACTTTATTTCAAGATGTTTTGGGTTCATAGACCATAGTCATTTATGTCAAACGTTTTCCAGTTACATTTTCTTTAATAAATGACTTTGATTTAATAATTAATGCGAATACTTTTTGAAAACGTCACATATAGAGGGCGTGACCGCTAAACTGTGGGACCAGGAGTTAATATTCCGTTAGTGGATTCTGACGGGGTATTACAAAAACTACTGAGAAAGCTGAAACATTGATTAATAAGTTGGCTGCTCATTCCCATGAATGGAATCAAGACTTAGATATTTCTCGTTCGGTAAAATCTATTAGTTATGATTCTGAAAATATGGTTAAGGCTATGAATGTGCAATTGGGTAATCTAGGAAGGCAAATTGAAAAGCTTACCAAAGAAATGCATATGATTAAGATAGGTTGTGAAATATGCCAAGGTCCTCATGCTACTAAAGATTGTGTTGCTAGTCGTACTATGGAGCAAATCGAGAATGTTTCGTATGTGAATCAATTTCAAGGAAACCCAAACTACCGAAATAATTATAATACACCTTATCCTGCTAATAATAAAAATCCACCTGGTTTCTTTCCTGTTAGAGCACCCTTCATTCCAAATTCTTATAATGCTCAAACAGATAAGAAGTAGAAGCTTGAAGAAAGGCTCATTCTTTTTCATTAAAAATTCTATGCTGAAGCTAATGATAACATAAAGGATCAACTTTCCCAAGTGCAAAATAATCATCAAGCGTCCATTCAAAACTTAGAGCGCAATGTTACTAAGTTATTCAAACTTGTCGAGAGCGGATAACGTAGAAATCCGCTGAACATCCAGACAATAGAATGTGTCTACGACCATCATGACGTAAAAATAATACAAACCAGTATGTGATTATACAACCAAGCAGATTATAATTTCAAATTTAAAACATCGTCTACTGATGTAGCAGCATTGTTACACAAATTTTCTAACTCAGGAAATGACAGATGCTCTATTTGATCATTTATCACTTTAAGTCTGTCTTCTGCATCAGGTTTCAACTGAGTTATAAGTAATTCAGGTAAAATTTTTGGAAAATCAGGCAAATCCTTTTTCAAGGTAACCAGAAACCTTATCCGTTCAGCATCCAGCGCAACGGTTATAAATTCATCGAAAGGCTCAGTTAATTTCTTAGAAGCAAATGAATTCTTTATAATCTTTGGCACACCAGCAATAAGTCGCTGGGTCTCACCCTTGCTTAGTTCCAGTTGCTCCTTCAATGATGTTTCAGACTGAGTTAATGTATCAATCTTATGCCGATACCATTTCTCTTTTGTTGCCATTTCCACATAACGAGCCTCTACAGCATTTTTTGTGGCAACAGCAGCTTCCAACTCAAGCTTTGCAGTTTTCAATGCCTCTGCATCTTTTTCAATTTTTTCAGATTTGTCACGATGAACTTGGTCAGAACGTTCTAAACGCTTCAGATTATTAAATTCAGAGGCAATATTCCAGATAATACCCTGTGCTTGACATTTTCGGGCATCACCATCAGATAAACTCTCAAAGAAATTAATGAGTGAAGGAGACAGCATGGCTTCAAGATATTTCATGAAATCCTCATAACTACCAGGAGGACCAGCCAAAATAGATGTCAAACCAGCAGTATCCAAATTAGGAAGGCTAATTTGAGAACTGCTTTCCCCTATTCTGCTACGCTGAGCGGGTGGAGGAAGAGCAAGCTTTCTTTGTGCTGCTTCTTCAGATGCCATGGCTGAATTAACATAAGAATTGTTATTCAAAAAGTTTTTCCAATCCAGATAGGATGAATCACAATTCAATATTGAATATTTATCAGGATCAACATTATAATAACCACCATTTCTAGGCATATGAAAAAAGCAATAAAGATTTTCTTCTGCTATTGATTCAAAATAGAGGTTACCAGCAGCACGACATTTCCTTGAATTTGCCCGAGTTAAAGCAGCATTATCATCATCTTCAAGTTCATTTTCACATAAACTTTTCTTAAGCGTCTCATCAACCAATTTTTCAGATACAAATTGCAGTTCAATAAATTTGGTATAACGCAAGGCGACGAGCGGAGTAATCACTAAAAAACAAAACAGCATACAACAATTACTATACAGATGATAACATTGAATTAATAAATTTTAATTATAATATACCTTTGTTTTTAACATAATAATAATAATGGCGCAGCCACGAGTTTCTGCATCTCATTCAGCATTAAGGGAACATAAAGAAAGCATATGTTCTGGGTATTGACGGTTTGGAATCTTCTCTTTTTTAATAGAATTTAATAATTTCGTTCTTTAGGAGATATCCTTGGATGAATAACTTTGGGAGGATCAAGTGATGTACGCCAATAACGAGCTTTCAGACAATCGCTGGGAATAACTTCACTATTAATAAAGAAGAAAGTACTCTGCCAGTTTTCATTTGTATCACCAGAATTAAGCAAAAACCCATCCAGAGTAATACAAAACCATCCTTTATCATAAGGTTTTATGGTTGCAAGATAAGAAAACAGACGTACAGAATGTGTAATATCTCGAGCCATACAATACATTTCGAAAAGCATAATTTGCGAATGGACATCGGTTCAAATTGTCCAACACTAACGCCATAAAAGGAGCAAACGTCTAAGTAAAACTTTGTAAAAGGAATACGAAGATGGGAAAAATATAAAGCACGACCATAAATAGCTACTTTTCCAGAGGGAGGACGAGATGCATGATCATGAGGACTAGGAAGAACATCATCGGCACCAAAAAATTTGAGAAAAGCAACTCTGACACGATCGAGATAGGTCGAGGAAATTCTGCTTGGAGTATCTTCAACATTAAAGATAGCCATTAATTAGGTAGTTAAGAAGGGAATTCTTGACAGAGGATTAGGGTAGATGAAGAAAATAAATTCGGATCGATTAAATACAATGCAGTAAAAGTGGGTAATAAATAGCGAGTAGAAGATGAACAGTTGACGGTTAATCGCATGGTTGATATGTTGCCACGTATCGGGTATACAAATAAGCAGGAGAAGTAAATTTAATTGAAAATAAAATTCAAATTTCGAAAAGGCACTTTTTGCAGGCCATGATCAAAACGTAGCTGCTGTAGCAGAGAAACAGGACGGCTGTGACACGTTTATGTTCCCGAGAAAAAGGCAATTTTCATTTTTTAGTTTAATAACTTTATTTTATACAAAAATAAAGACGTTAAACTGGGGGGACTTAATGGTGTATCCTAGGGGATACACGCATAAAAACAACATTTTTATACAGAAAAATGGATCAAACAGCACAAAAGATAGTGAAATTTAGCGATTTTTAGTATTTGCCGCCCAGCGTACAGCAGGCTGCCCAGCGTCAAGCTTAAGCCCTGCAGGCAGCTTCTATGCTTAAGCCCTTTAACTCAGCGCGTGAACGGCACGCAGCCACGTCAGTACACGCCACCGACCTTCTGGATATTTCGTGTAACAGAACCACTCATTAATTGACACGTGTATCCCGAGAATTTCGGGCATTCTGCGCCTATAAATAGACCCCCTGGGTCACCACATTTCACACCTGAACTTCAGCCAGAGAGAAGTACACTTTCTCTCTCACACAGTTCTTTCTCACTCTAAACGCACATTAGCCGCTTAGCAGCAATACGCTAGACGGATCGATTACAGATTGATCCCCAGATTGATTGAGACCACCCCACTGATCTCTCATCCGTGTTCCGGGTCTGCAGAGATTATTTCTCCAGGGCAAACAACAATCAACATCATACGCCACACGCTGAGCAGCTATTGTCTTGTACTGGTACCTTACAGCCGCTATACGGAAAATCATACCAACAACGTGTTTGAAAGGTGATGTTGCGAAACTATCATGTTGCAAAACATGAATTACAAATTGTTCTGCCCAGGTCCCCGAAAACAACGTTCGACCTGAATATGTTAAACATATACTTAGTGTTCCTTCTGAGCGGGATGAAATGCAATTCATTAATCATTTCATTGCTATTTATATTTATATTCATATTCAGATCCCTTATTAATGAATTGGATCGATTGAATATTAAATTGGATATTAATTGTCAATGAATATCAAATTGGATAATAATTGTCAATGAATATCAAATTGGATATTAATTGTCATCCAGCTTATGATTGATCGATCCCGCTACAATTTATTACGTGGTTGAGTAAACTTTTATGCTCCGTAGTGTATAGTAGAAGAGACCGTGAGTACAATGGGGATATAAAACGTCTTCATCATATGCATTGAGTAGTTTAACTATTTGTTGACTTGTGTGGATTTGTGTGAACGTATGTGCATTTGTCATTAATCTATTGCTAGTATTCACATGTGAACAAGGCAATTTTATTTCCTTCTTATTGGTATGCACGTGTGAATTTATTTTGAGAGTAAAACTAGTTGAAGAAATTTTTGCTTATATGAACGGTTAACATTTTATATGCACATCATATTCGAAAATATTTTTACATATCTGCAAATTTATCATTCACGGGCTTTAAACCCATCTTTAAAATTTGATTGCTAATGTATTCCAAGTAGAACAAGCCATTTCTATTGAGTTTAAAAACCATATTTAGGTCGATGATCAATATTCAAGTTAATTTATTTCTATAATTTTTTGTAATTCTTCGTTTGAACCTAATTCAGTTGTTGTAGTTGAAGGAAAATCGTGTGCACTTTTAAATTTTATAAACGTAGCGGATAGTTAAAATAATAATATTTTATTATATACATAATTAAATAATCATTTAATTAATAAAACTTTTATAGGATTAAACCGTCTAATTTAGATTCAGTTACACCACTAATAATTGTTATGAATATAAAATCACAAAGTGAGTAAAACGATATATCTTTCTGAATTGATGTCTATGTAACGGTAGAAACGAATCGCCTTGTTGGAGAGAAACATATGACCAAAAGTATGATCATCTCTTTGGATAGTCCACTACACGTTCAAAAAACGCCAATAGAACCCAAATTTCTTATTATAATAATCAAATTGTTATAATAAATAAATTAAATATCGATTACTCCATATTTATTTTCTTGCTTTACGAACGAACTGAATAAAAGAAAAGACCCTTTTTGTGGTGTGGCAAACAAGAATATTTAAGTAATATATTTCTATGTTGTTTTTCGTTTTTGTGCAACACTCTCACCAAAAGGCCATTATGTATATATATAATAATAATAATTATATGAAATATATGAAACTGACTCAAGTCGGTTTGTTTTTATTTCCATTTGATACATGATTTCTAAAATAAAAGATATGAAATATATTTCAAACACTTTGCCACCAAGAAAATAATAAATTCTATATTTGTTCTTCGTACGTGAGTAAAACAAAGTCGGTGAATATTTGTTCCCGAAATATCTCTATTTAATTATAATTAATTAATATAATATTAAGTTAATTAATCATCTTAAGTAATTTATAATTAAGTATAAGTATTTTATTTATTTCGTTACTCGGGTAATATATATACATCATATATATATTTCTTTTGACGTCTAGGTGTATATGTGTGTGACTCCAAAGGCTCAAATAAATTTAGCAATATAGCTATATGTTGTACCTTACCCATTCATTAATTCTACAGTAGTCATATGATATATAGATATAATCTTTTGACTACAGGATATATAGTTATAATTGGCCAATGTTTGTAAGGTTTCCACTAAACATATTTGTGTTGTTACATTTTTCTAGTAGAGAAGCTAATGGTTAAAACTAGGGTGTAAACAAATCGAGTCGAACTTGATCTCAGCTAGGCTTGAGCTCGACTTGTATGCATTTGAAAGAGTTCGGGCTTGGGCTCGAGCTCGACCCGGTTCATGAAATGTCCCGTTCATATTGATTATAAACGTTCCATATTAATTGATTTCGTTGCGAGGTTTTGACCTCTATATGAGACGTTTTTCAAAGACTGCATTCGTTTTTAAAACAAACCATAACCTTTATTTTATCGACAAGGTTAAAAAGACACCACCTAGATTATCCAGAAATGATAATCTAAAAATATCACACTTACACATTACTAATACATATTGGTTTACAATATTAATATGTTACAACAAAATAAATCTAGAATACAGTTTTAAACAATATTATACAAGCATGGTGACACCAAATCTTGTTCATGTGTTAGCATGCAACAGCGGAAGCTCTTAATAATCACCTGAGAATAAACATGATTTAAACGTCAACAAAAAATGTTGGTGAGTTATAGATTTAACCTATATATTTATCAAATCGTAATAATAGACCACAAGATTTCATATTTCAATATACATCCCATACATAGAGATAAAAATCATTCATATGGTGAATACCTGGTAACCGACATTAACAAGATGCATATAAGAATATCATCTATCATTCCGGGACATCCATCGGACATGATAAAACAACATCGAAGTACTAAAGCATCCGCAACCATGGATGGGGTTCGTTAGGCCCAATAGATCTATCTTTAGGATTCGCGTCAATTAGTAGATCGGTTTACTAATTCTTAGGTTACCAAGCAAAAGGGGCATATTCGGCTTCGATCATTCATTCACCCATATAATGTAGTTTCAATTACTTGTGTCTATTTCGTAAAATATTTATAAAACTGCATGTATTCTCATCCCAAAAATATTAGATTTTAAATGTGGGACTATAACTCACTTTCACAGATTTTTACTTCGTCGGAAAGTAAGACTTGGCCACTGGTCGATTCACGAACCTATAACAAATATGTACATATATATCAAAGTATGTTCAAATTATATTTACAACATTTTTAATACGTTTTACTGTTTTAAGTTTATTAAGTCAGCTGTCCTCGTTAGTAACCTACAACTAGTTGTCCACAGTTAGATGTACAGAAATAAATCGTTATATATTATCTTGAATCAATCCACGACCCAGTGTATACACGTCTCAGGCTAGATCACAACTCAAAATATATACATTTTTTGGAATCAACCTCAACCCTGTATAGCTAACTCCAACATTACTGCATATAGAGTGTCTATGGTTGTTCCAAATAATATATATACATGGGTCGATATGATATGTCAAAACATTTGCATACGTGTCTATGGTATCCCAAGATTACATAATATATTAGAATACATGTATAATACAATATGAGTTAGCTAGGATATGATTAATATAGATTTGTTACCAATTTTCATGTAGCTACAATAAGCAAAAATATCCAATCTTGTTTTACCCATAACTTCTTCGTTTTAAATCCGTTTTGAGTGATTCAAGTTGCTATGGTTTCATATTGAACTTAAGTTTATGAATCTAAATAGAAAAAGTATAAGTTTATAGTCGGAAATACATGTTACAAGTCATTTTTGCAAAGGTAGTCATTTTAGTCGAAAGAACGACGTCTAGATGACCTTTTTGAAAAACATACTTCAGCTTTGAGTTTAACCATGAGTTTTGGATATAGTTTCATATTCATAAGAAAAATCATTTTCCCAGAAGAACAACTTTTAAATCAAATTTTATCATAGATTTTAATTAACTAACCCAAAACAGCCCGCGGTCTTACTGCGACGGCGTATATCCGGTTTTACGGTATTTTTCGTGTTTTCAGGTTTTAAATCATTAAGTTAGCATATCATATAGATATATAACATGTGTTTAGTTGATTTTAAAAGTCAAGTTAAAAGGATTAACTTTTGTTTGCGAACAAGTTTAGAATTAACTAAACTATGTTCTAGTGATTACAAGTTTAAACCTTCGAATAAGGTAGTTTTATATATATGAATCGAATGATGTTATGAACATCATTACTACCTCAAGTTTTGTGGATAAACCTACTGGAAATGAGAAAAATAGATCTAGCTTCAAAGAATCCTTGGATGGCTTGAAAGTTCTTGAAGCAAAATCATGACACGAAAACAAATTCAAGTAAGATTTCCACTCGAAATAAGATTGTTAAAGTTATATAAATTGAATCAAATTTTGAATATGAGTATTACCTTATATTAGAAAGATATCTTACTGTAAATAAGAAAGATTTCTTAAGGTTGGATGATCACTCAAAGTGGATTTGCAAGATTGGAAGTAAGCTAGCAAACTTGAAAGTGTTGTTGGTGTGTTCTTGAGTAGTTGTTTTATAACTTGGTTTATGTATGGATTTATGAACTAGATTGAGCTAGATTTTGTTGAAGATGATGAAGAACACTTAGAACAAAGGAAGAACACTCGAGAGAGTAGTTTGATTCAAGAAAATTGAAAAATGAATGTGTTTATGGTGATGCTAGTTCACGTGAATTAGGATGGCAATATAGTCTTCATTAGTTTGTAATCTTATGAGATATTTCATGCTAGATGTTAAATGATGGTTCCCACATGGTTATGTGACTCACATGGGCTGCTAAGAGCTGATCATTAAAGTGTATATACCAATAGTAAATACATTTAGAAGCTGGGTATTGTACGAGTACGAATACGGGTGCATACGAGTAGAATTGTTGATGAAAATGAATGAGGATGTAATTGTAAGCATTTTTGTTAAGTAGAAGTACTTTGATAAGTGTCTTGAAGTCTTTCATAAGTGTATGAATACATATTAAAACACTACATGTATATACATTTTAACTGAGTCGTTAAGTCATCGTTAGTCGTTACATGTAAATATTGTTTTGAAACCTTTAAGTTAACGATCTTGTTAAATGTTGTTAACCCATTGATTATTATATCTAATGAGATATTAAATCATTACATTATCATGATATTATGATGTATTAATATATCTTAATATGATATATATACATTTAAATGTTGTTACAAAGATAATCGTTACATGTATGTCTCGTTTCGAAATCCTTAAGTTAGTAGTCTTGTTTTTACATATGCAGTTCATTGTTAATATACTTAATGAGATACATACTTATCATAATATCATGTTAACTATATATATATATATATATATATATATATATATATATATATATATATATATATATATATATATATATATATATATATATATCCATATATATATCATCATATAGTTTTTACAAGTTTTAACGTTCGTGAATCGCCGGTCAACTTGGGTGGTCAATTGTCTATATGAAACCTATTTCAATTAATCAAGTCTTAACAAGTTTGATTTCTTAACATGTTGGAAACCCTTAATCATGTAAATATCAATTTCATTTAATATAAATAAACATGGAAAAGTTCGGGTCACTACAGTACCTACCCGTTAAATAAATTTCGTCCCGAAATTTTAAGCAGTTGGAGGTGTTGACGTATCTTCTGAAATAAGTGCGGGTATTTCTTCTTCATCTGATCTTCTCGTTCCTAGGTGAACTCGGGTCCTCTACGAGCATTCCATTGAACCTTAACAATTGGTATCTTGTTTTTCTTTAGTTTTTTAACTTCACGATCCATTATTTCGACGGGTTCTTCGATGAATTGAAGTTTGTCGTTGATTTGGATTTCGTCTAATGAAATAGTGAGATCTTCTTTAGCAAAACATTTCTTCAAATTCGAGACTTGGAAAGTGTTATGTACAGCCGCAAGTTGTTTAGGTAACTCAAGTCGGTAAGCTACTGGTCCGACACGATCAATAATCTTGAATGGTCCAATATATCTTGGATTTAATTTCCCTCATTTACCAAATCGAACAACGCCTTTCCAAGGTGAAACTTTAAGCATGACCATCTCTCCAATTTCAAATTCTATATCTTTTCTTTTAATGTCAGCGTAGCCCTTTTGTCGACTTTAGGCGGTTTTCAACCGTTGTTGAATTTGGATGATCTTCTCGGTAGTTTCTTGTATTATCTCCGGACCCGTAATCTGTCTATCCCCCACTTCACTCCAAAAAATCGGAGACCTACACTTTCTACCATAAAGTGCTTCAAACGGCGCCATCTCAATGCTCGGATGGTAGCTGTTGTTGTAGGAAAATTCTGCTAACGGAAGGTGTCGATCCCAACTGTTTCTGAAATCAATAACACATGCTCGTATCATGTCTTCAAGCATTTGTATCGTCCTTTCGCTCTGCCCATCAGTTTGTGGTTGATAGGCAGTACTCATGTCTAGACGAGTTCATAATGTTTGCTGTAATGTCTGCCAGAATCTTGAAATAAATCTGCCATCTCTATCAGAGATAATAGAGATTGGTATTCCATGTCTGGAGACGACTTCCTTCAAATACAGTCATGCTAGCTTTTCCATCTTGTCATCTTCTCTTATTGGCAGGAAGTGTGCTGATTTGGTGAGACGATCAACTATTACCCAAATAGTATCAAAACCACTTGCAGTGCTTGGCAATTTAGTGATGAAATCCATGGTAATGTTTTTTCATTTCCATTCTGGGATTTTGGGTTGTTGAAGTAGACCTGATGGTTTCTGATGCTCCGTTCTGACCTTAGAACACGTCAAACATTCCCCTACGTATTTAGTAACATCGGCTTTCATACCCGGCCACCAAAAATGTTTCTTGAGATCCTTGTACATCTTCCCTGTTCCATGATGTATTGAGTATCTGGTTTTATGAGCTTCTCTAAGTAACATTTCTCTCATATCTCCAAATTTTGGTACCCAAATTCTTTCAGCCCTATACCGGGTTTCGTCTTCCCGAATATTAAGATGCTTCTCCGATCCTTTGGGTATTTCATCCTTTAAATTTCCCTCTTTTAAAACTCCTTGTTGCGTCTCCTTTATTTGAGTAGTAAGGTTAGTGTGAATCATTATATTCATAGCTTTTACTCGAATGAGTTCTCTGTCCTTTCTACTCAAAGCGTCGGCTACCACATTCGCCTTCCCCGGGTGGTAACGAATCTCAAAGTCGTAATCATTCAACAATTCAATCCACCTACGCTGCCTCATGTAAAGTTGTTTCTGATTAAATATGTGTTGAAGACTTTTGTGGTCGGTATATATAATACTTTTGACCCCATATAAGTAGTGCCTCCAAGTCTTTAATGCAAAAACAAGCGCGGCTAATTCCAAATCATGCGTCGTATAATTCTGTTCGTGAATCTTCAATTGTCTAGACGCATAAGCAATTACCTTCGTTCGTTGCATTAATAAACAACTGAGACCTTGCTTTGAGGAGTCACAATATATCACAAAATCATCATTCCCTTCAGGTAATGACAATATAGGTGCCGTAGTTAACTTTTTCTTTAACAATTGAAACGCTTTCTCTTGTTCATCCTTCCATTCAAATTTCCTCCCTTTATGCGTTAATGCAGTCAAGGGTTTTGCTATTCTGGAAAAATCTTGGATGAACCTTCTGTAGTAACCAGCTAGTCCTAAAAATTGGCGTATATGCTTCGTAGTTTTCGGGGTTTCCCACTTTTCAACGGTTTCAATCTTTGCTAGATCCACCTGAATACCTTCTTTGTTCACTATGTGACCGAGGAATTGAACTTCTTCCAACCAAAATGCACACTTTGAAAACTTAGCGTACAGTTTTTCTTTTCTTAGCAACTCTAGAACTTTTCTCAAATGTTCTTCGTGCTCTTGATCATTCTTCGTGTAAATAAGTATGTCATCGATGAAAACAATGACAAACTTGTCAAGATATGGCCCACACACTCGGTTCATGAGGTCCATGAACACAGCTGGTGCGTTAGTCAATCCAAATGGCATAACCATAAACTTGTAATGACCGTAACGCGTCCTAAAAGCAGCCTTCGAAATGTCATCCTCCTTCACCCGCATTTGGTGATATCCAGAATGTAAATCGATCTTCGAATAAACCGACGAGCCTTGTAGTTGATCAAATAAGTCATCGATTCTCGGTAATGGGTAACGGTTCTTGATGGTAAGTTTGTTCAACTCTCGGTAGTCGATACACAACCTGAATGTATCATCTTTCTTCTTGACAAACAGAACAGGAGCTCCCCATGGTGATGTACTTGGTCGAATGAAACCATGCTCTAAAAGTTCTTGTAACTGACTTTGTAATTCTTTCATTTCGCTGGGTGCGAGTCTGTATGGAGCACGAGCTATTGGTGTAGCTCCTGGTACAAGGTCTATTTGAAATTCAACGGATCGATGTGGGGGTAATCCCAGTAATTCTTTCAGAAATACATCGGGAAATTCTTTTGCGACGAGAACATCACTGATGTTCTTTTCTTCAGGTTTAACTTCCTCGATGTGTGCTAGAATAACGTAACAACCTTTTCTTATTAGTTTTTGCGCCTTCAGGTTATTAATAAGATTTAATTTCGCGTTGCTCTTTTTTCCGTACACCATTAAGGGTTTTCCTTTTTCTCGTATAATGCGAATTGTATTTTTGTAACAAACGATCTCTGCTTTCACTTCTTTCAACCAGTCCATACCGATTATCATATCAAAACTCCCTAACTCTACTGGTATCAAGTCAATATTAAATATTTCGCTAACCAGTTTAATTTCTCAATTCCGACATATATTATCTGCTGTAATTAATTTACCATTTGCTAATTCGAGTAAAAATTTATTATCCAAGGGCTTCGGTGAGCTACTTAGTTTAGCACAAAAATCTCTACTCATGTAGCTTCTATCCGCACCCGAATCAAATAAAACATAAACAGATTTATTGTCAATAAGAAACGTACCCGTAACAAGCTCCGGGTCTTCCTGCGCTTCTGTCGTATTAATATTGAAAACTCTTCCGCGGCCCTGCCCACTAGTATTCCCCTGATTTGGGTAATTTCTACTAATGTGGCCCGGTTTTCCACATGCAAAGCAAACTATGGAGGCATTATCTGTTCCGACATTATTTGTTCTTTTAATTCTGTTAAACTTTGGTCCGTAGGCCTCACACTTTGCCGCACTATGACCATTTCTTCTACACCTGGTGCAAAATGTCGTGCAGAACCCCTGGTGATTCTGTTCACACCTTTGGCATGGCTGTTTTTGGTTTTTGTTGCCATTGTTGTTATTGAGATTGTTGTTGGGTTTGTTATTGTTGCTATTGTTGTTATTGTTGTTGTTATTGTTGTTGTTGTTGTTGTTGTTGTTGTTGTTGTTGTTGTTGTTGTTGTTGTTGTTGTTGTTGTTGTTGTTGTTGTTGGGACGGTTATTGCAGTTGTTGTTGGAACGTTTGTTGAAGTTGTTGTTGCGATTGATGTTGCGGTGGTTGGGAAAGTTATTGCGATTGTGGTTGTGATTGTTGTTGTTGTATTGGTGACTCTTGTCATTGGTTTCTTCCCACTTTCTCTTGACTTGTTTCATGTTAGCCTCTTCAGTCGTCTGCTCTTTAATCCTTCCTTCGATCTGATTCACTAATTTGTGAGCCATTCGACTTACCTTTTGTATGGAGGCGGGCTCGTGTGAACTCACATCTTCTTGAATCCTTTCCGGTAACCCTTTTACAAATGCGTTGATCTTCTCTTCTTCGTCTTCAAACGTTCTAGGACACAATAGCACAATTTGGTGAATCGTCGTTCGTACGTGGTGATATCGAAACCTTGCGTTCGTAATCCTCTAAGCTCTACCTTGAGCTTGTTGACCTCGTTTCTGGGACGATACTGTTCGTTCATCAATTGCTTGAATGCTAACCACGATAGTGCGTAAGCAGCATCTTGTCCTACCTGCTCGAGATAGGTATTCCACCATGTTAGCGCCATACCTGTGAAGGTATGCGTAGCGTACTTTACTTTGTCTTCTTTAGTACATTTACTTATGGCAAACACCGATTCAACCTTCTCGGTCCACCGTTTCAATCCAATTGGACCCTCGGTTCCATCAAATTCCAAAGGTTTGCAGGCAGTGAATTCTTTGTAGGAACATCCTACACGATTTCTTGTGGAATTTGTTCCACTGCTAGAACCAGAGTTATTGTTGTTATTTTGCATTGCGGCCTGCACTGTGGCTATGTTCGCAGCAAGGAAAACACTGAAGTCTTCCTCACTCATGTTCAAGTTCTGACGAGTTGTCGGTGCCATTTCCTTCAAAAATAGCCAAAAGAATTGAGTTAATCATATAGAATTTAAGAGTAGTCAATATTATTTCGTAGCATAATATGAACTTATTTATAAAAGCTTTTTCTTCATATTAGCATTTTATAGTTTTAATTCGGGTAGTACCTACCCGTTAAGTTCATACTTAGTAGCTATTATACAATTCAACTACTACGATTCTATATGAAAAAACTTGTTACAATAATATTTCGCGTTCAAACTTTTATACAATATTTTACAAATATACAATACCACTATTATACATATAGGATGAAATATAGCACATAATAACTTGTTACTCGGCAGCTATAAAGGCAATTCTAGTTAATACGTAAGCCGTTCAGCAAAAGAAATAAAGACACGTAATTCATAAATCCAGAAACAAGTCATGCATTCTGGTTTTACTAAGACGACTTCCCATCCTTGGTCTTGTGGAAAGTAACCGTTATGACCAATGGCTAGGAAGCATGTTGTAATGTCGTCAAAAGGACGAGGGTTTCGTAATGTCCAACAGCTCCGTAATAATCTAAAAACCTTGTTTCTCACCCCAACTACTGAATCCGTCACTTGTGGGAAGGTTTTATTTAAAAGTTGTAATCCGATGTTATTTTTCTCATTTTGGTAAGAAGCGAACATCACTAACCCGTAAGCATAACATGCTTCTTTATGTTGCATGTTAGAAGCTCTTTCTAAATCACGAAATCCTATGTTGGGATATGTTGAGTCAAAATAGGTTCTTAACCCATAGCATAAAATTGCATTTGGGTTCTCCGCATTTAACGCTTTAAAGAAAACACGGCGTAACTTACGGTCTTCCCAATGTGATATACCCCACCTATCAAAGGAAAGCCTTTTATAAACTAAGGCATTTCTGGAAAGTCTTTCAAATGCTTGACAATTTAATTTCGCCATAACTAAATGTGCTGATGAATTCTGACCGACTCTAGACAAGATTTCCTCAATCATATCCTCTGGTAGGTCTTCTAAAATATTCGGTTGTCTACCCTTAACGCCCATTTTGTTTTTATACTATAAAATAGACAAGGATTAGATTCGTAAAAGATAATTAACAAACAATATAAGCAATTTTTACATAGAACATAAAAGTACAAGCACACTACAATACATATAATATACAACATGATTACAACCCTCTAATCTGAATCACTGGTTTCTTCTTCTTCGGACTTGGTTCGTTTTCTTAATTTTCAAGGGATATATGGTGTTCCTCTAATACGAGCCTTCGTTTTCTATAATGGTTTAGAAAAGCCTGGTGGTTTAGAGGTTCCCGGGTTATTGTTACAATTTAGGAAATACGGATGTTGCCGATACATATAAAGTTCATCGAGGTTGGAATCATGTTTCTCTATTTTTATACCTTTTCCCTTATTATTTTCTTTTGCTTTATTAAATTGGGTCGAGGTAATTTCTATAACATCATCGGAATCCTCATCGGGATCCAATTCATCAGAAAATTGGTAATCTTCCCAATATTTTGCTTCCTCGGCGGAAACACCATTGACCATTATTGATTTTGATCCGTTGGTTGAGGATTTTCTTTTATTTAACCGATTTACTCTAGGTATCAATATTTCTTCCTCCGGAACCTCTTCTTCTTCCGGTTCTTCCTCCTCCGGTTCCTCCTCTTCCGGTTCCTCTTCTTCCGGTTCCTCCTCTTCCGGTTCTTCTTCGGGAATTTGTGAATCTTCCCAAATTATATTCGACTCTTCATTATTATTAGGTGAGTCAATGGGATTTGTACTAGTGGTAGACATCTATCACACAATATGAAACACATTAAGAGGTTAATATATCACATAATATTTACATGTTAATAATATATAGTTTCCAACAAAAGTGTTAAGCAATCGTTTTTAAAGAAAATACGGTCGAAGTCCAGACTCACTAATGCATCCTAACAAACTCGGTAAGACACACTAGTGCAAAAATTCTAGCTCTCTAAGACCAACGCTCGGATACCAACTGAAATGTCCCGTTCATATTGATTATAAACGTTCCATATTAATTGATTTCGTTGCGAGGTTTTGACCTCTATATGAGACATTTTTCAAAGACTGCATTCGTTTTTAAAACAAACCATAACCTTTATTTTATCGACAAGGTTAAAAAGACACCACCTAGGTTATCCAGAAATGATAATCTAAAAATATCACACTTACACACTACTAATACATATTGGTTTACAATATTAATATGTTACAACAAAGTAAATCTCGAATGCAGTTTTAAACAATATTATACAAGCATGGTGACACCAAATCTTGTCTATATATTAGCATGCAACAGCGGAAGCTCTTAATAATCACCTGAGAATAAACATGCTTTAAACGTCAACAAAAAATGTTGGTGAGTTATAGGTTTAACCTATATATTTATCAAATCGTAATAATAGACCACAAGATTTCATATTTCAATATACATCCCATACATAGAGATAATAATCATTCATATGGTGAACACCTGGTAACTGACATTAACAAGATGCATATAAGAATATCCCCTATCATTCCGAGACATCCATTGGACATGATAAAATAACATCGAAGTACTAAAGCATCCGCAACCATGGATGGGTTTCGTTAGGCCCAATAGATCTATCTTTAGGATTCGCGTCAATTAGTAGATCGGTTTACTAATTCTTAGGTTACCAAGCAAAAGGGGCATATTCGGCTTCGATCATTCACCCATATAATGTAGTTTCAATTACTTGTGTCTATTTCGTAAAACATTTATAAAACTGCATGTATTCTCATCCCAAAAATATTAGATTTTAAAAGTGGGACTATAACTCACTTTCACAGATTTTTACTTCGTCGGGAAGTAAGACTTGGCCACTGGTCGATTCACGAACCTATAACAAATGTGTACATATATATCAAAGTATGTTCAAAATATATTTACAACATTTTTAATACGTTTTACTGTTTTAAGTTTATTAAGTCAGATGTCCTCGTTAGTAACCTACAACTAGTTGTCCACAGTTAGATGTACAGAAATAAATCGATATATATTATCTTGAATCAATCCACGACCCAGTGTATACACATCTCAGGCTAGATCACAACTTAAAGTATATATATTTTTGGAATCAACCTCAACCCTGTATAGCTAACTCTAACATTACTGCATATAGAGTGTCTATGGTTGTTCCAAATAATATATATACATGGGTCGATATGATATGTCAAAACATTTGCATACGTGTCTATGGTATCCTAAGATTACATAATATATTAGAATACATGTATAATACAATATGAGTTAGCTAGGATATGATTAATACAGATTTGTTACCAATTTTCACGTAGCTACAACAAGCAAAAATATCCAATCTTGTTTTACCCATAACTTCTTCGTTTTAAATCCATTTTGAGTGATTAAAGTTGCTATGGTATCATATTGAACTTAATTTTATGAATCTAAACAGAAAAAGTATAAGTTTATAGTCGGAAATACAGGTTACAAGTCGTTTTTGTTAAGGTAGTCATTTTAGTCGAAAGAACGACGGATGACCATTTTGGAAAACATACTTCCACTTTGAGTTTAACCATGATTTTTGGATATAGTTTCATGTTCATAAGAAAAATCATTTTCCCAGAAGAACAACTTTTAAATCAAAGTTTATCATAGATTTTAATTAACTAACCCAAAACAGCCAGCAGTGTTACTACGACGGCGTATATCCGGTTTTACGGTGTTTTTCGTGTTTTCAGGTTTTAAATCATTAAGTTAGCATATCATATAGATTTAGAACATGTGTTTAGTTGATTTTAAAAGTCAAGTTAGAAGGATTAACGTTGTTTGCGAACAAGTTTAGAATTAACTAAACTATGTTCTAGTGATTACAAGTTTAAACCTTCGAATAAGGTAGTTTTATATATATGAATCCAATGATGTTATGAACATCATTACTACCTAAGGTTTTGTGGATAAACTTACTGGAAATGAAGAAAATTGATCTAGCTTCAAAGGATCCTTGGATGGCTTGAAAGTTCTTGAAGCAAAATCATGACACGAAAACAAATTCAAGTAAGATTTCCACTCGAAATAAGATTGTTAAAGTTATAGAAATTGAATCAAAGTTTGAATATGAGTATTACCTTATATTAGAAAGATATATTACTGTAAATAAGAAAGTTTTCTTGAGGTTGGATGATAATTCAAAGTGGATTTGCAAGATTGGAAGTAAGCTAGCAAACTTGGAAGTGTTGTTGGTGTGTTCTTGAGTAGTTGTTTTATAACTTGGTTTATGTATGGATTTATGAACTAGATTGAGCTAGATTTTATTGAAGATGATGAAGAACACTTAGAACAAAGGAAGAACACTTGAGAGAGAGTAGTTTGATTCAAGAAAATTGAAAAATGAATGTGTTTATGGTGATGCTAGTTCACGTGAATTAGTATGGCAATATAGTCTTCATTAGTTTGTAATCTTATGAGATATTTCATGCTAGATATTAAATGATGGTTCTCACATGGTTAGGTGACTCACATGGGCTGCTAAGAGCTGATCATTGAAGTATATATACCAATAGTAAATACATTTAGAAGCTGGGTATTGTACGAGTACGAATAAGGGTGCATACGAGTAGAATTGTTGATGAAAATGAATGAGGATGTAATTGTAAGCATTTTTTTAAGTAGAAGTACTTTGATAAGTGTCTTGAAGTCTTTAAAAAGTGTATGAATACATATTAAAACACTACATGTATATACATTTTAACTGAGTCGTTAAGTCATCGTTAGTCGTTACATGTAAATGTTGTTTTGAAACCTTTAAGTTAACGATCTTGTTAAATGTTGTTAACCCATTGATTATTATATCTAATGAGATATTAAATCATTACATTATCATGATATTATGATGTATTAATATATCTTAATATGATATATATACATTTAAATGTTGTTACAATGATAATCGTTACATGTATGTCTCGTTTCGAAATCCTTAAGTTAGTAGTCTTGTTTTTACATATGCAGTTCATTGTTAATATACTTAATGAGATACATACTTATCATAATATCATGTTAACTATATATATATATATATATATATATATATATATATATATATATATATATATATATATATATATATATATATAGTTAATCAAGTCTTAACAAGTTTGATTGCTTAACATGTTGGAAACACTTAATCATGTAAATATCAATTTCATTTAATATAAATAAACATGGAAAAGTTTGGGTCACTACTTTTCAAACCTAATTAATAGCGGTCCATGTTATATTGGGCTAAAATATTGTGTAACTAACCATTGCCTAGTGTTTATCTTGTGAATATTTTGTATGTATTCAATCCTTAAATGAAGGATTCTTGTTACCTAAGTTTAGGAGATTTGATGTAATCTTTGTGGGCATATATACCCACCGTATGACTCAATGAAAAGCAAGCAGTCAATTGTCAATCTCTATCATGGTATCATCCTAATTTTCGGTCCTCTCTATCACCTACGATTTCTTATCCTCTATTATTCTAACACCGCCATGGTCTTTTCTTCTATCACAATGACGGATTCCAACAAGTTTCATCCTGCAATCACCATGACCAACTGATAACTTCTAAATTATACAGTATTTTGATAACATTTTGAGGAGTTATCTTAACAATTTAAAGTCATTTTAATACTAAAACACTCTAAAACGAGTAAAAACGGGGAAATGGGTATTTTTAATATTTTGTTGAAATTATGTATTAAAGAGGAGCAAAAACAGTCAAAAATGCAGAAAAGATGATGAAGCCGCCGGCATGAAGGCAATGAAGCCGCCGGCTTCCCTACAGAATTATAGGAAGTTCAATATTTGATCACAGAAATAAAAAAACTTGGCGACCAAGCAAAATACAGTCAAGCCACTAGCTTCACACCAAAGCCGCCGGCCTAAATCACACGGCTTGTCCGACTTACCGACCAAGTTCAAGCTAATTTTGAAGAGATTTTCGCCTTGATTCGAAAGAAGTCAAGCCGCCGGCTTTACATTGAAGCTGACGGCTTAAGTTATAAGAAAAGATATGCCGTATTCTTCAAGGTCAAGTTTTACGTAAGCCCTAATCCAAGTCAAGGGAAGCCGTCCGCTTCCCATCCAAGTCACCCGCTTGGGTTGGTGGTTTCTGAAGTTATAAATAGAGGCCTTAGGGTCAGTTTTTAATATACTAGACTTTTGTACTCTGCATTCAGAGACAAAACACAAATTATTTAGGGTTTTTTCTTATCTTGAACAATCCAAGTTAATCAATCAAGTTTGTTTTGCAATTTCTTTTATGTCGGTATAATTTTCTATCTTAATTCTTGTCTTTTATTTGTTTTTAATTTAGTTATGGGATAATAGCCTTACATATGCTTGAATCATGTAACACCTTGTGAACATTGCTCAAATATTCGAACTCTATGAAAGAAAACAGAAAACTGCATTTGGGATATGAAGCCGCCAGCTTCATAAACTAGAGTCGCTGGCTTCATAAACCAGAGTCGCCGGCTTCATCAGATTATTTTACTATTCGATTCTAATTTATACTCAGATAGAATTAAACAGTATTCGGCGGAAATATTCAACAGATTTAACGAAGCCGCCGGCTTCGTTGACCAAGCCCCCGACTTTATCATAAAATAACAGAAATAGTAATTTGGCAGAATCTCTGGATTCTTTGTTATGTCTTATGTCTGATTAAAATACCACTTTTTGATTAGTCTGATTTACATTAGTCAATCACTATTAAGTTTTAACTAGGACATCACTAGGCTTAAAACTTAGTAAACTTAAATATAAAAAAATCGAAGTTATTTAATAGTGAAGATTATAGCTAGTAACCGTAATTAGGGTTTGGTTAATCATACTAAATCTATTATCAGGTGTTAAACAAGCAAGAAATCTAGACATCTACTCTAGGATTAACCTGATCAACTAATCTTGGATTAGATATTCTTAGGTCAGTAACAAATCTGAGTTTGGTTTTAATTTAAATGAAATTTTGAGCAAGGTGTGAAAGATTCAAGCATGTGTTTTATTTAATATCGTTTATTTCTTCAATTTATTTATTTGCAATTTATCTGTTCTTTAATTTAATTTTCAGTTCAAACAACCAAATCTTAGAATCAAAATTTATATTCTTAATCCACTCGTTCTCTTGGAACAAACCTTAACTTACCAAATACTAAATTACATCTTATCGGGTTATGTTGCTCGTTAGGGTGTTAAAAGTAAACCGTAAATTAAGATATTATAAATTTAAAAGTTAGATTAAAAGACACGCACTACTGCACACACTTTTGGCACATCTACTTTTTGGCGACTCCGCCGGGGATCGCAGTGGAATCAAAAGAATATAAACTAAAAACACCAAATACGAGTGGTGACTGTCCTCCTTTAGGGAAAGGTTGCTGCATTTTCGATATAAAGTTCTCTACCGGAACCTAGACGTTGACGGCCATTTGTTGGTGAATAACTTAAAACACGTAAAAGCACTTAAAAATACGCGATGAGTAATTTAAAACTATCTATGGAAGATCATTTAAAAGCCTCAAGACAAATTCATGGAACTGCTATAATTTCACCAATTATTAAGACTAATTTCACCATTGAAAAACAAATATTAGATTTAATTAAAGAAGAATGTCACTTTAACGGAACTATTAAGGAGGATACTTACCAACATCTTCGAACCTTCGCTAGTATTTGCACACTATTTAAATATAATAAGATAAAAGATGAACACATTTATCTTATCCATTTTTTTGGACACTCAAGGGAGAAGCTTAAGACTAGTTTAATCAACTTGCTAAAAGAAAAATCTCTACATGAGATCAAATGGTTGAAAAATTCTTAAAAAGATTATTTCCACCTTCTAAAATGATAAGACTACAAAATGAGATAACTCAATTTAAACAAGAACCTCAAGAAACTTTATATGATACTTGGACTGGATATGAGAAATTAATAAAGTCATGCCCTCAACACAGACTTAATGATGTCCAAAGATTAATGCAATTCTATAAAAACATTACAATTTCCACAAGAAAAGAAATTGACACCGCTGCTGGTGGTGCTACTCTTTCTAAAACTCCTGAGGAGTTACAACAATTAATTTCAGATTTAGCCATTCAGTCACATGATTGGTATCAAGCGAATAGTAATCAACAGGAAATTAAGGCTGAAGTTAAGAATGAGGTAACTACTTTACAAGATAATATAGAAATGTTAGAAATGGAGCTAAAGGAATTAAAAGAAAAATCCATTTTAGGAAACGTCTCTCGAGTCTCGCAAGAAGAAACTATAAGTAAAGGATTAGCTGATATGATACAAGGATATATTTATAATCAGACTGAATTAAATAATGTTATTTTATATAAAATCTCCGAGTTATATCATAATCACCAAAACCTGATACTTAGCCTCGAAAAAGATTTAAGAACCTTATCTAACAATTAGCTATTTGAGAAACTGGAACTTTACCATCTAATACATTAGAAAATCCTAGGGGAAATCAAGAAATTCAAGCTATAACTACTAGGAGTGGTAAAACAACACAAGATCCTGTTATGCCTAGTCAAGAGGAAAATCATGAACTACTTAATGAAACTAGTACTCCTGTCAAAAAAGATGAACCCCCTAAGATTAATAAACCTTTAGAACCTGTTCCATACCCTCAACAACTTAGGAAAGAAAAACAACAAAAAAGTTTAGAGGACTTCGCTAATATGTTTAACAAGATAAACGTTAATATACCTTTAATAGATTTATTAAAAGAAAATCTACATTTTGGAAAATGCTTACAAACTTTATTATCTAATAAAGGTAAAGACGCTGAAAAATCTTCTAGGTTTATTATAAAAGAGTGTAAAGCTATCTTTCAAAAATATGATATACCCGAAAAACTAGGAGAGCCAGGAAGTATTACTGTCCCATGCTCATTTAATAATTCTAGAATATATCAAGCGTTAGCAGATACAGGCGCTAGTATAAATTTAATGCCATATTCATTATATAAAAGACTAGGTCTAGAAGAACTAACTCCCACTAAAATGTCTATCTATTTAGCCGATAGTTCTTTTAATTACCCAATGGGAATAGCCGAAAATATACCCGTAAAAATTGATAGATTCACTTTTTTCGCTGATCTTGTTATCCTAGAAATGAAAGAAAATGATAAAATACCAATAATATTAGGTAGACCGTTTCTAAGAACCGCTGCTTTTGAATTACAAATGCAAACTAATACATATAGTTTGGGAATAGCTGACGATAGGATCACTTTAAATAATCATCTTGAACTAGATCTCGCTTGCCCTACAATAAAATATGTAGAAACATGTATTAAAGAAGAATTTGATGAATTTTTATTGATGGATATAGATGAATTTGTGTCTGAAATAATAGAAGAAAACCTTGATGAAGGATTTGAAGAATTAATGAAAGATGAAATGAATGAATTAATAGAAAAAGAAAATGAACCTATAACTGACGAATTAAGAATAAAACACTCTCTCGAAGTACCGTCAAAATTAGAATTAAAAGAGTTACCTTCTCATATAGAATATGTTTTTCTTAAAGATAATTCCGAACTTCCCGTAATCATTTCCTCCGAATTATCCAAAGATCAAAAAGAACAACTATTAGAAGTTTTGAAAAACATAGAAAAGCTTTCGCTTGGAAAACCTCTGATATTCCAGGAATTGACCCCACCTTCTGTACTCATAAAATTCTATTAGAAGAAAACACAAAACCCGTAATTCAAAGACAAAGACGTCTAAACCCCAATATGGCTGAAGTAGTAAAATAGGAAGTTTTAAAGTTATTAGATACGGGAATGATTTATCCTATATCTGATAGCCAATGGGTGAGCCCAGTACAGTGTGTCCCTAAAAAGGGAGGAACCACTATTGTTCTAAATGAGAATAATGAATTAATTCCAACTCGAACCGTTACCGGGTGGCGAGTTTGTATAGGTTACCGTAAACTAAATGAAGCTACCCGAAAAGATCATTTCCACTTCCGTTTATTGATTAAATGATCGAAAGATTAGCCGGAAAAGAATATTATTGTTTCTTGGATGGTTTTTCTGGATATTTCCAAATTCCATTCGACCCTTAGGATCAAGAGAAAACCACTTTCACTTGTCCTTTTGGTACTTTCGCTTATCGCATAATGCCGTTTGGGTTATGTAATGCCCCTGGCACCTTTCACAGATGCATGACAGTTATCTTTCACGACATGGTGGAAGATTTTATGGAAGTCTATATGGATTATTTTTCCATCTTTGGAACATCTTTTGACGTCTGTCTTTCTAATCTTGATAAAATGCTTGCTCGTTGTGAAAAAATGAATCTTGTTGTTAATTGGAAAAAATGCCATTTAATAGTAAGAGAAGGCATTGTCCTTGGCCATAAATTTTTTAATAAGGGAATTGAAGTTGATAAAGCAAAAATCAATGTTATTGCCAACCTTCCTGAACCCACTAGTGCTCAATCAATTAGAAGTTTCCTAGGACATACTGGATTTTATAGACGCTTCATTTAAGATTTATCCAAAATTGCTCGACCACTAACTAAACTCCTAGAAAAAGATTCACCTTTTGAATTTAACGAAGATTGTAAAAAAGATTTTTCTATTTTAAAAGAAAAACTCACTAATGCGCCCATTATTATATCGTCCGATTGGTCTAAACCCTTCGCACTCATGTGTGACGCTAGTAATTATGCAATAGGAGTTGTCTTAGGGCAATGAAAATAAAAATATTTTCATCCAATCTACTATGCTAGTAAAACGCTAGCAGGTGCTCAGTTAAATTATACAACCACTTAAAAGGAATTGCTTGCTATAGTCTTTGCTCTCGATAAATTTCGACCATATCTAATCATGAATAAAGTAACAGTTTACACCGATCACTCTACTCTTAAATATTTACTTAACAAACCCGACTCAAAAGCTCGACTCTTATGATAGGTTTTACTCCTACAAGAATTTGATATGCAAATTATTGATAAAAAAAAAAGAGCTGAAAATCTCGCAGCAGATCATCTTTCACGTTTAGAAAATCCTAATCTAGACAACTTAGATGAAATTCAAGTTAGATAAAATTCAAGACACATTTCCTGATGAGTGTCTTATGATGATCTCGGAAGAGTCATACCCATGGTTTGCTGACTTTGCAAACTATTTAGCCGCTAAAGAACTAAGAAAAGATTTAACTTATCAGCAAAGATAAAAATTCTTCGCCGAATTAAAACATTATTTTTGGGAAAATCCTTACTTATTTAAAGTAGGTCCAGACCAAATAAGTCATTGTTGCGTTCATGGTAAAGAAGCAAATGAAATCGTATTACAATGTCATAGTAGTGCACCAGGAGGAAACTTTGTCCAAATTACACTGCTCGCAAAGTTTTAGATGCATGATTTTATTGGCCTACCATATTTCAAGATGCACACAAATTACTCCAATCTTGTGATGCATGTCAAAGGGGAGGAAACCTCTCTAAACGTGATGAAATGCCCCGTCAAAATATTCAAGTATGTGAAATATTTGCTGTGTGGGGTATTGATTTTATGAGACCATTTCCCTCTTCCGAGAGAAATCAATATATTCTTGTAGCTGTTGACTACCTTTTCAAATGGGCTGAACCAAAAGCTCTTCCTACCAATGACTCACGAATAGTAATTGATTTTCTAAAGAAACTATTTTGTCGATTTGGTTTTCCTAAAGCTTTAATTAGTGACCGTGGAACTCATTTCACTAGCCAACTTCTCGAGAAAGTTCTAAAAAGATATGGGGTTAACCATCATTTTTCTACAGCTTACCGCCCTCAAACAAGTGGTCAAGTTGAAAATACCAATCGAGGACTAAAAAGGATTCTCGAACACACAGTTGAAAATAACCCAAAACTCTGGTCTCAGAAGTTAGATGATGCATTATGGGCTTTCCGAACTGCATATAAAACACCTATAGGGACTACTCCTTTTAGGTTAGTTTATGAAAAAGCTTGTCATCTACCTGTTGAAATTAAACACCGGGCATATTGGCCTTTAAAACAATGTAACTTAGATCCTAAAGAAGCGGGAGAACACAGACTTCTCCAGTTAAACCAACTTGATGAACTTAGACTTTCTGCTTATGAAAATTCATTGACTTATAAAGAAAAAATGAAAAGATGGCACGATGCTCGAATTAAAAATATTAAAAGTTTTCAACCAGGGGATAAAGTTCAAATTTTTCAATCAAAATACAAATTCTCTCCTGGAAAATTAAGATCTAGATAGATGGGCCCTTTTATAGTTAAACAATCTTTTTCCACCGGATATGTTGAATTATATAATAAGAAAGGAGAAACCTTTAAAATAAATGGCCATCGTTCAAAAATTTACTTTGAGAAAGACGCGTTACCAGGAGGGGAAGTAATTTTCCTCACTACCATTAAAGTTTAAAATGCATAAAAATAATGTAGATTTTCTAAATTATCTATATACTTTGAAATTTGAAAATTTAAAAATTTTTATATTGAAGCCGTCGGCCTGGTAAAAGCATAAAAAGCTGCGCATTGTCATTCAATAAATGCTTTTTGACCACAAAGCCACCGGCTTGGCTAATGAAGCCGCCGGCTTACACTATAAACAGAATTTAAACCCTAAACTGCATCACTTTTTCATTTTTACACACACAAACACAAAAAACGCTCTCAAGACCCAAAATTTGTTGTTTTCTTCATCTACTTTCTAAACAACCATGGCTGAAAGAGTAAGTTTCGATTTTTAATTCTATATTATCAAAATCCTTTTATTTTCTGCAAAATAAAAAAAACTGCCATACTTCCTCTGCTATGCCATGAACCCGCCGGCATCATGTTGAAGCTGCCGGCATCCTTCTTTTTCCCTTTTAATTGATGATGTTTGTTAGTTTGCTGAATTGCTATGAATTGTTTAGAAATCGCTATTATAATAATTACTGCTAAAATTGTAAGGATAAAATCCTAAAAAACTAAATATACTGAATATGCATATAAAGGCGTCGACATCGTTTTAATTAAATTCAAATTGAAAAACTGCTGTTTGAACAGGTTTGGAGAAAATTTGAAATTTTTTTGCAGGTTATGAAGACGCCGGCCTGGGCTAATGAAGCCACCGGCTTCGTTATGAAATTTCGAATTTTTTAATTTTTATTTCTAATGTTTATTTGAATTGTGTTAGACAGAGAGCTAGAAACAGGGAGGAACCTGAGTCAGTCGAAATCAGAATCTATTGGGCCTCTTTGCATGAATGGTTAAGGTTTTCGCAGGAGAGGATGCTGCATCAGGAGATTCTAGCTCCTTATGAGATTGATTGGTCCGCTCTAAATCTGCCGGTTTAACCCTTGCCTATAAGGATATGATGCAGACTAACTATTTGGTACCTCTAGCTGATGGAGGGGGTATGAGTATGGTGTTGGAAGACTGCTTCAATTTGTTTACTATCTGTGTGCCGATCTATCCTAGCTTGACTTATGAGTTATTGGCTACTAGTTCTTGTTCTCGTCACATTCAGAGTGTGATAGATACTTCATTCTTCAGGTTTCGACTGGGTGGACGTGAGCAGTCGAAGAGTATGTTTAATATTGCTCAGGATTTAGGGATTTATGGGGATTCTGTTAGGGCAAATTGGTTTGAGGATTTTCTTGCTAGTACTGTTAGACAGGGCCATTCGGGTCCTAATCAGGGTTTTGACTATGATGCTGCTTGGAGTTAGTTTGGTGTTCCTACTATGACTTTTCATAATAATGATGTGAGGAGGAAACACATTATTTTTCCTTACATGCACTGCTTCCATGTCTGGCTTTCTCACACTATCTCCTTGCGAAAGGAAAATACTGAGAAGTTGACTCAGCCTGATTGTTGGTACTTATCTCAGTTATTTAATCATTAGCCAGTTAACATTCCTTATTATGTAGCCGATTATTTGAGTAATTCAGCGAGGGGTAGAACTTAGGGCAGTGCGATTTGTGGTGGTCATTTTGTGACTTTGATTACTAGATGGTTGGGGATTCTGACTGTTAGTTTTTGTGTTCTTATGTCTGAGGTTGGTCTGGTTAATGCGGGGATGTGGTTGAGTGCTAAGGTTGTTAAGAGAGGGCTGGGCGTGAGTTCTGTTCTGTATAATTCACCTGTTGGTCAGTTGATGGATGTTGGGCAGCATCAGGATGCACCTCATACCGAGGCCTCGAGCAGCCAATCTAGGGGTAGTCAGAGAGGTGGTTGTGGTAATGCAGATGATCGGGCACAAGTGATTGAGATCAAGGTGATATGTCAGCTATGATGGGGGATCATCATCGGGAGTTGTTGGCTAAACACCAAGAGGATAGGTCTGAGTTTGATGCATATAGGATGGAGTTTAGGTATGAGCTAGGACGTATGGACTACTCAATTCAGTGGGGAGCTCATAACGATGAGAGGTTTAATAGTCATTACCCCAGTACCTAGCCTTTTGAGTCCACCTATTACGAGCCACCACCACAGTATGCTCCAGATGTTACATTCCCACCAGCGCATTATGATCGTGCTTATGCTTTGGCCCAAGTCCAGCCCGTTGTTGACATTGATGAGGATGATGAGGATGATGAGGAGTAGGGGATGAGGAGGTCCCCATGATGATGTTTGTTGGTTATTTTATGTTATGTTTGATACATTATTATTATTATTATATTATTATTATTATTATTATTCTGATGATTCGTACTATGGTCTGTAATAACTTTAACTATGTTTGATTATAGTATGCATGGAACTTATTATTATATATGCTCTGTTTGGTTGATTATTTTGTTATAAGTATGTGATGATGAAAGAAGAAAGGATAGGTGACGAAGCAACTTCAGGTGCTTTTCGACTACATTAAAAGCTCGAAAAGGGGATATTTGCTTTCCTCACTTTTAATTACATTCCTCTTTATATTTTTATGCAATGAGGACATTGCAACTTTCTAAATGTGTGGTGGGAGATGAATAAATTGCTTTTACAAAATTGGGTATAATTTAAAAATTTTCAACATTCTATATGTTTAAATGATAAAGGAAATCTAGGATTTTATTTTTTTTTGTTAGCCTTTTTGTTTTAAAACTAATTTAAGCCAGTACCCAGGTCGTTAGAACTTGAATACATAAATATATAGAGTGCTAACAAAAATTCCAATTAGTTACCATTAGAAACCTTAACCTTTTTAGGAATAACCTAATAAACCAAATTCTCATTCCTAACCCTATATTTTTGGAAATATAAATTCTTAGTCAAACTTATGTCTTTTCATTAATCTAATCTTAAAGCTAATAGAACTACTCTCAACTTCGAGATCGGACTACTTGTTTATGATAGGAAGTAAACGCCAAAAATTGTGAAACGATTGCAAATTTATAGTCACTACCATATGACATAATAAGCATGGATCACGAAGGCAACGAAAGAGTCCCAATGAGGGCCAACTTAGAAAAAATTGCCAAATGTAAAGCTAATGCTAAGCATGAAAGCAAAAGAAATGAAAAGTTAAAAGAGCCTAATGAATACCAATAAGAGTGATGAAAGCGAGAGAGAAAAGAGTTCCAATGAGAATCACACACTTATAAAATTTATAGTTAGAAAATAAAAAGAGTCCAATGATGATCAACTGTTGTATAAATCTGGATTAATGAACATTAGGACCACGTTTACTCCTTGGTCTGGTTCAGACTAGTTCTTATAATAATAACTAAACTTTAATGACTAAACATCTTTTTAACTTTGTATTTTGTTTCCGCTTTTATATCTCTTTTATATGTGTCATGACTACCTGTTAAAACCAACTCCGTATTATGATACCCATTTATGATATTTCTTTTCATACAAATTGCAAAAGGTTATAAAAAGTTCTAAATGTTGAAAATATTGAGATAAAGTTGAAATTTTTACTTGAGGACAAGTAAAGACTCAAGTGTGGGGTATTTGATAACTCCTAAATTATAAAGTATTTTGATAACATGTAAGACCCAAATGATTATTGTACAGCAGTGTAAATATGGTACATAGAGTGTGGGTTTCATTGTGCAGTTAAATAGAAGCCAGAACTTGCCCAGAACCTTGTGCGCGCAGCGCAGGGTTAAGTGTGCGCGCTGCTCACTAGCCCTGTGCACAGATTCCAGCTTTTAAATTAAAGTTAAATGAAGGGCATTATTGTCTTTTCACATGAGAACGAGTTTGGGGCTGTAATGGCCAGTTGTTTAGTGGTTGAAACACATTCAACATTATCACCTACCACATCATATCTCCCAAATTAAAGTTCTAGAGTGAGAAACACTTTGAGAGAGAGAAAGCTCAAATCAAGGAGGAAGAAGTTGATTTTTGGCCAAAGTGCGTGTATTAAAGTTGTTCATCTAATCACTAGCTACGTTGTGATTGTGGTGGTATGCTCTAATCTTGATTTTCTTATTTTAATTGGTTTAAGGGTTAGGGTTTGGGTTAGTGATGAACATAAAACCCATATTTGGTGATTTTGGGTGTTCTTGGGTAAGATTGAGTCATGAGGACTCAATAGTAACTAACCTAGGGTTTCAATGTGTAAATTGGTGGTTATGAGTCTTAAAAGGTTAGTTAATTACTAGCACACCTAGTTATTAAGTAAATGGGTGTTAATTAGGTTAGTGGATGACCCAAAATGGGTGTGTTGACTTTAACATGGTCAAATGGGTAATAATTTACCTAGTTGGGAAAGACGAGTATGAAATACCCTAGTGGTGTATTAGTTGGTGTTGTTGGACCTTAATCACTAGTTTTTTATTGATTTATGATGGTCTTGACCTTAAATGGGTGGTTTTGATATGAATGAGTCATTTAATGCAAGTAGGCCATTAAATGCGCATGAGTAAATTGTTGGTGGTTGGTCCAACTAGTCTGTATGTTGATTGAGTACTTATTGTATTAGGTACTTTGCTTGAAGCTTGCGGAAGTATAAAACTGTCACCGAATCGTTAAGGTGAGTAGAATAATTATATGCGTATGTATATAATGTATTTATTTACGTAGCATGAGATGTGAAGTGTCGATTTGCTAAGACACCACATTCACATGGTGAGTGAAGTGTCGATGTTCTAAGACACCACTCCAAGTGAGACGCATGACGAGTGAAGTGTCGATGTGTTAAGACACCACTTGGGGTGAAGTATCGACGTGTTAAGATACTACCCCAAGTAATATGAAGAGTGAAGTGTCAAAATGTTAAGACACCACTCGGGGTGAAGCATCGACGTGCTAAGATGCCACTCCAAGAACTATGACGGGTGAAGTGTCGACGTGTTAAGATGCTACCCGGGGTGAAGCATCGACGTGTTAAGATGCTACCCGTGGGATTAGCGTACGACGTGTTAAGTACACTAATGGTTGTTATGAACACCGATGGGAAATTCGAGTACCATTCCTTGTACGATTGGTTAATCATGATTATGTGTTGTAGTATAACATATATTGTATCGTTTGTGTTATATGCTATTGGTTGTGCTAGCTTGTGATATCGTGGATTTAGCATTGTACTTTGAGATGGTATGCTAATTTAAAATGCTAGCGTGTATGAGGTATTTGTGTGAGTGTTTGAAAATAGGTATATTATATATGTATGTGTATAATTATTGCATTCACTAAGCGTTTTCCTTACCCACTCGTTGTTTACCTTTTTATAGGCTTCGGCATGGACAAGAGAAAGGGTATTCGTTTGGACTAGTGATCCCGCTTTGTTATGATAGGAGAAGCTTTTGGGAGTATAGATTTTTGAAGTTTGACCGAGATTTGGGTAGTTTAACCCCCAAACATCATGATCTAGTGTCGTTTGGGATTTAAACTAATTTGGTCGAAACTTATATTTTGTACGAAACTCGTAATACGGCCATATGTGGGCTCGGTGTGGTAAAACTAGTTTTATTATTGAAACGTGTTAGTTTTACTTATATTGATGTGTTGTGAAAAGCGTTTCGTCTAAATATGTCGGGAAGTGGGAGATCATTAAATGAAAAATGAAAAAAAGGACAGAAGCTGAAGCAGCTTGTGCGCGCCGCGTACAAGGGCTGTTGCGCCCCGCGCACCCCTCTGTAAAAAAAAAATTTTTGTTTGCTGTTTACGGTTAGATAATGGGTTGGGTTGTTACAAGTGGTATCTGAGCATGGTCTAAGGGATTTAGGCGACTTAAGATAGGTGCCTAGACTTAGACTTTATTGTGTATGCGCTTTATGCGGGACTTGTAGGAGACGGGTTGGACCGGGGATTGGTTAGTGCCTAGGTTTAGGTGAACTAACTATGCACTAATTGTTTTGTGTTGTGTTTGCAATCATCAAGCGAGATAGACGTTGTACTAGCAAGTTAATGCGACGTGCTCGCGTAACAATGATTAGCTACCATTGTTACGGGTATAAATCGCGTCAAACAAGCGATGTACGACGATTGTTGAGCAAGATGGGGCGGTGAGGTGTATTTGTATATATATGTGTTATGTCTTTTCGTTTCATGGTTTAACATATTTCCGTTTTATAGAATAAAAATGAGAAACGGACATGATACCAATGAAGGAGGAACGAGCGAGGACTCCGAGTTTACGGCCAAGGTTGAGGCCATTTTGAAAAGGCATCACACGACCTTCCTTGAGGACGTTAGGAAGGTGTTTCTAGATTCAATTGATGAGCAAGTAGTCAATCTACTTAAGGAACAAGTGAAGGTTGTTCTACAAGAAGATAATGTTGGAAGGCGGGACTTCTTTTATAAGAATTTCAAGGATTCTCAACCTCCCACTTTTGAAGGCGAATGGGACCCACTTAAGAATGCCCGTTGGATCTCCGATATGGAGGGGGCTTTTTGTACTTGTGAATGCCTTCTTGATAAGAAGATGAGGTATGGTTGTAGCATGTTAATGGGTGATGCAAAGTTGTGGTGGGATGCGAAAATCCAACTTTATGGTGAAGAGTAATGCTTGAAATTCACTTGGGATGAATTCAAGGCGGAATTTTTCAAAGAGTACCAAACTTCGGCCAATCTTACTAGACTTAAGGACGAGTTGCGTGCCTTGAGACAAGGGTCGATGGATTTGAACACTCTCAAATCCGTTTTCTTGTCAAAGACCCAATTTTTCCCAGAGTATGTCAGGAATGATAAAATGTTGAAGCAAGACTTCTATCGAATTTTAAATGACCACTATCAAGAGAAGATTAGTGTAACTACGGTGAAGACTTTTGATGAGTTGTTCGATATGGCCAAGGGTTTTGAGGCGCTCGTTTTGAAAAAGAGTGGCTTTACTTTCGGCGAAAGAAATTTTGAGGGTTCGAGTCAATCGAACTTTTCAAGAAAGAAGAACAAGAAGGGTTCCGAAAGTGTTGGTAGTGTGAAGAAGAGTGCTTCCAGGGGTTTTTCTTATTCGTGCTACAATTATGGACAAAAGGGGCACATGGCTCGTGATTGTCCGAACCAATCCGCTACAAAAAAACTCACTTGTTTTAATTGTAACAAAGAAGGGCACCAAAGGACGGAATGTCTCGAGTTGCGGGGTGAGCATGTTAAGAATTTGGAGAAAGCGGCGGGTACGGCTCGGGGGTGAAATTATTTAATGACTAATGATGAAGCCAAGCAATCCAACGAAGTTGTCTCAGGTACTTTCATGGTTAACTCTAATCCGGCAAGGATACTATTTGATAGCGGTGCTAATTTATCGTTTATGTCACCAAGATTTGTGCCTAAGCTTAATAAGCCGCTAGCTAAGTTAAGTCATCCGGTAGAAGTTGAAATAGCGGATGGTAAGACGGTGCTAAGGGTTGAAGTGTGTAATGATTGTAATGTTGTGTTTGGTTCCGAAACTTTTAAAATCAATCTTATCCCTATGACCTTGGGTGAGTTTGATATTGTTGTTGGTATGGATTGGCTCGATCGTTATAGAGCCGATATTGCATGTCATGAAAAGTCTATTCATGTGAAGACCCCAAATGGGGGAGAGTTAATTATTCATGGCGAGCAACGTAGAAGACTTATGCCATTATGCACTTATGCATGGGCGCGTCGTTTTCTTAGTGGTGGTGGCATGGCTTTTCTTGCTCATGTAGTTGATACTCGTGAAGAGCCACCATCCATTCTTGAAATTCCGGTGGTTAGTGAAATTGAAGACGTTTTTCCGGATGAATTACTGGGTGTTCCAGCGGAAAGACAAGTTGAATTTCGCATTGAGTTGGTTCCGGGGGCTACTCCCATTGCTAAAACTCCTTATCATTTAGCACCAACGGAAATGCAAGAGTTGTTAAATCAAACCCAAGAGTTGCTTGAAAAGGGTTTTATTCGACCAAGTGCTTCGCCATGGGGCGCTCCGGTTTTATTCGTGAAGAAGAAGGATGGTAGTACGCGGATGTGCATCAATTATCGGGAGTTGAACAAAGTGACAATCAAGAATCGTTATCCATTGCCTCTGATTGACGATTTGTTTGACCAACGCCAAGGTGCGACGTATTTTTCTAAAATTGACTTAAGGTCCGGCTATCATCAAATGCGGGTCCGTGAGGAAGATATTGAGAAAACGGCTTTTCGAACGCATTACGGGCATTTTGAGTTTGTAGTTATGCCTTTTGGTCTTACGAATGCACCGGCGGCATTCATGGATCTTATGAATCGAGTGTGCCAACCTATGTTGGACAAGTCGGTAATTGTGTTCATTGACGACATACTTGTCTATTAGAAAAGTATGAAGGAACATGAACGTCATTTGCGTGAAGTATTGAAGACGTTGTGGAAGGAGAAGTTGTATGCTAAACTTTCCAAATGTGAATTTTGGCTAAGGGAAATGCAATTCCTTGGCCATATTGTGAACAAAGAAGGAATTCAAGTGGATCCGGGGAAGATAGAGACGGTGAAGAGTTGGGAACGACCGACTACGCCTACGGAAATCCGAAGTTTTCTCGGATTGGCTGGTTATTATCGTTGGTTTATCCAAGACTTTTCTAAAATTGCTTCTCCATTGACGAAGTTGACGAGGAAGAATGTGAGATTCAATTGGGAGAATGAGCAAGAAATTGCGTTTCAATTGTTAAAAGAGAAATTGTGTCAAGCTCCGGTATTGGTGTTACCGGAGGGTGTAGAAGATATGACGGTTTATTTTGATGCTTCTTTAAATGGGCTCGGGTGTGTTGTAATGCAACGAGGAAAATTCATCGCTTATTCCTCTCGACAATTAAAGGAACACGAAAAGAGATATTCGACACATGATCTTGAATTGGCAGCGGTTGTGCATGCGTTGAAAATTTGGTGCCACTACTTGTATGGTGTCAAGTGTACGATTTATTCGGATCATAAGAGTTTGAAACATCTTTTTGATCAACGGGATTTGAATTATCGTCAACGTAGATGGATGGATGTGGTAAAGGATTATGATTATGAAATACTTTATCATACGGGTAAGAAGAATGTGGTCGCGGATGCGTTAAGTCGAAAAAGTTAACATTCGGCGATACGAGTAGGATCATTACGCATGATTATTACTAACGATTTTCTTGTAAAGCTTGGTGAGATTCAAATTGAAGCTTTTGTTAACAACAAGCATGAAGAACGAATCGTGGGGCAAACAGAGTCCATTACCTTAGGCCCGCATGGTTTGTTGTCTTTTCAAGGAAGAGTGTGGGTGCCTAGAATGGGAGATTTCCGACGAGTGCTACTTGATGAAGCACATAAGTCAAAGTATTCCATTCATTCGGGCGCGACAAAATGTATCTTGATTTAAAGAAAGAGTATTGGTGGTCGGGCATGAAACGTGATGTTGTAAAGTATGTTGAACAATGTGTCACGTGTTTGCAAGTTAAGGCAGAGCATCAAAAGCCGTATGGTATGTTACAATCGTTAGAAATTCCGAAATGGAAATGGGAGCACATTACCATGGATTTTATTACCAAGTTACCAAAGACAGCGAGGACCCAATTTGATACGATTTGGGCGATAGTTGATTGATTGACGAAAAGTGCTTTGTTTCTTCCCATTTAGTAAACGATATCGTCGGAGGCTTTGTCGAGGTTGTTTATCAAGGAGGTGATATCGAGACACAGGGTTCCTATATCTATTGTTTCGGATCGGGATACTCGTTTCACATCTCGGTTTTGGGAAAAGTTTCATGAAGATATGGGTACACAATTGAGATTGAGCACGGCGTACCATCCTCAAACGGATGGTCAAACCGAACGTACGAATCAAACATTGGAGGATATCTTACGGGTGTGTATTATCGATTTTGGTGGTAGTTGGAATGAGCACTTGCCTTTGGTGGAATTCTCGTATAATAATAGTTATCATACTAGTATCGGGATTCCACCTTATGAGATGCTTTATGGGCGGAGGTGTCGAACTCTGATTTGTTGGGGTGCAGTGGGACAAAGGGAAATCGGGAGTACCGATTTGGTTTTAGATACGAATAGTAAGATTGAGATGATCCGAACTCATTTGAAAGCGGCTCAAGATAGACAAAAGTTGTATGCCGACAAGCATAGGCGACCGATTGAGTTTCAAGAAGGTGACATGGTGATGCTTAAGGTTTCACAATGGAAGGGTATTATTCGGTTTCGAAAATGGGGAAAGTTAGCTCCTCGGTTTATTGGACCATTTAAAATTTTAGCTCGTGTGGGTGAAGTTGCGTATCGTTTGGAATTACCCGAAGAGCTTGCGGGGATCCATAATACATTTCATGTTTCTCATCTCCGTAAGTGTCTTGCGGATGATTCTTCATGGGTGCCATTAGACGAGATTGAGCTAAACAATAAGTTAGAGTATATTGAGGAGCCGATTGCTATACTCGATGAGAAGGTCAAAAGGTTGAGAAATAAAGAGGTGAGAACTTTTAAAATTCAATGGCGTCGTAGTAAAAGTTTCGAGTTTACTTGGGAGCCCGAAGAGTTTGTGTTAGTTTATCTTCCATCTTGTCATGCGGCTTGGATCGCGAGGACGCGCTCCGATTCAAGTTGGGGAGAGTTGTAAGACCCAAATGATTATTGTACAGCAGTGTAAATATGGTACATTGAGTGTGGGTTTCATTGTGCAGTTAAACAGAAGCCAGAACCTGCCCAGAACCTTGTGCGCGCCGCATAGGGTTAAGTGTGCGCGCCGCGCACTAGCACTGTGCACAGATTCCAGCTTTTAAATTAAAGTTAAATGAAGGGCATTTTTGTCTTTTCACGTGAGAACGAGTTTGGGGCTGTAATGGCCAGTTGTTTGGTGGTTGAAACACATTCAATATTATCACCAACCACATCATCTCTCCCAAATTAAAGTTCTAGAGTGAGAAACACTTTGAGAGAGAGAAAGCTCAAATCAAAGAGGAAGAAGTTGATTTCGGGCCAAAGCGCGTGTATTAAAGTTGTTCATCTAATCACTAGCTACGTTGTGATTGTGGTGGTATGCTCTAAGCTTGATTTCCTTATTTTAATTGGTTTAAGGGTTAGGGTTTGGGTTAGTGATGAACATAAAACCCATATTTGGTGATTTTGGGTGTTCTTGGGTAAGATTGAGTCATGAGGACTCAATAGTAACTAACCTAGGGTTTCAAAGTGTAAATTGGTGGTTATGAGTCTTAAAAGGTTAGTTAATTACTAGCACACCTAGTTATTAAGCAAATGGGTGTTAATTGGGTTAGTGGATGACCCGAAATGGGTGAGCTGACTTTAACATGGTCAAATGGGTAATAATTGACCTAGTTGGGAAAGACGAGTATGAAATACCCTAATTGTGTATTAGTTGGTGTTTTTGGACCTTAATCACTAGCTTTTAGTGATTTATGATGGTCTTGACCTTAAATGGGTGGTTTTGATATAAATGAGTCATTTAATGCAAGTAGGCCATTAAATGCGCATGAGTAAATTGTTGGTGGTTGGTCCAACTAGTTTGTCTGTTGATTGGGTACTTATTGTATTAGGTACTTTTCATGAAGCTTGCGGAAGTATAAAACCGTCACCGAATCATTAAGGTGAGTGGAATAATTATATGCGTAGGTATATAATGTATTTATTTGCGTAGCATGAGATGTGAAGTGTCGATGTGCTAAGACACCACATTCACGTAGTGAGTGAAGTGTCGATGTGCTAAGACACCACTCCAAGTAAGATGCATGACGGGTAAAGTGTCGATGTGTTAAGACACCACTAGAGGTGAAGTATCGACGTGTTAAGATATCACCCCAAGTAATATGAAGAGTGAAGTGTCGACGTGTTAAGACACCACTCGGGGTGAAGCATCGACGTGTTAAGATGCCTTTCCAAGAACTATGACGGGTTAAGTGTCGATGTGTTAAGACGCCACCCGGGGTGAAGCATCGACGTGTTAAGATGCCACCCGTGGGATTAGTGTACGATGTGTTAAGTACTCTAATGGTTGTTATGAACACCGATAGGAAATTCGAGTACCATTCCTTGTACGATTGGTTAATCATGGTTATGTGTTGTAGTATAACATATATTATATCGTTCGTGTTATATGCTATTGTTTGTGCTAGCTTGTGATATCGTGGATTTAGCATTGTACTTTGAGATGGTATGCTAATTTAAAATGCTAGCGTGTATGAGGTATTTGTGTGAGTGTTTGCAAATAGGTATATTATATATGTATGTGTATAATTATTGCATTCACTAAGCGTTTTGCTTACCCTCTCGTTGTTTACCTTTTTATAGGCTCCGGCGTGGACAAGGGAAAGAGTATTCGTTTGAACTAGTGATCCCGCTTTTTTATGATAGGAGAAGCTTTTGGGAGTATAGCTTTTTGAAGTTTGACCGAGATTTGGGTAATTTAACCCCCAAACATCATGCTCTAGTGTCGTTTAGAATTTAAACTAATTTGGTCGAAACTTCTATTTTGTACGAAACTCGTAATGCGGCCATATGTGGGCCCGGTGTTGTAAAACTAGTTTTATTATTGAAACATGTCAGTTTTACTTATATTGATGTGTTGTGAAAAGCGTTTCGTCTAAATATGTCGGGAAGTGGGAGATTATTAAATGAAAAATGCAAAAAACGGACAGAAGCTGAAGCAGCTTGTGCGCGCCTCGCACGAGGGGTGTTACGCGCCGCGCACCCTTCTGTATAAAAAATATTTTGTTTGTTTTTTACGGTTGGATAATGGGTTGGGTTGGTACATAACATTTTGAGGAGTTATCTTGACATTTTAAAGTCATTAATACTAAAACACTCTAAAACGGGTAAAAACGGAAAAATAGGTATTTTTAATATTTTGTTGAAGTTATGTATTAAACAGGAGCAAAAACAGTCAAAAATGCAGAAAAGATGATGCACCCGCTGGCATGAAGGCAATGAAGCCGCCGACTTCTCTGCAGAATTCTAGAAAGTTACAGATTTGATCACAGAAATAGAAGAACTTGGCGACCAAGCAAAATACAGTCAAGCCGCCGGCTTCACACTGACGCCGCCGGCCTAAATCACAAAGTTTGTTCGAATTGCCGACCAAGTTCAAGCTAATTTTGGAAGAGATTTTCGCCTTAATTCGAAGGAAGTCAAGATGTCGGCTTTACACTGAAGCCGCCGGCTTAAGTTATACGAAAAGATATGCCGTATTCTTCAAGGTCAAGTTTTACGTATGCCCCAATCCAAGTCAAGGGAAGCCGCCGGCTTCCCATCCAAGCCGCCGGCTTGGGTGGGCTGTTTCTGAAGTTATAAATAGAGGCCTTGGGGTTTCTGTACTCTGCATTCAGAGACAAAATACGAATTATTTAGGGTTTTTTCTTATCTTGAACAATCCAAGTTATTCAATCAAGTTTGTTTTGCAATTTCTTTTATGTCGGTATGATTTTCTATCTTAATTCTTGTCTTTTATTTATTTTTAAGTTAGTTATGGGCTAATAGCCTTACATATATGCTTAAATCATTTACCACCTTGTGAACATTGCTCAAATATTCGAACTGTATGTAAGAAAACAGAAAACCGGATCTAGGATATGAAGCCGCCGGCTTCATAAACCAGAGCCCTCCGACTTCAACAAATTATTTTACTATTCGATTGTAATTTATACTCGGATAGAATTAAACAGTATTCGGTGAAAATATTCAACAGATTCAACGAAGCCGCCGGCTTCGTTGACCAAGCCGCCGACTTTATCATAAAATCACAGAAACAGTAATTTGGTAGAATCTCTGGATTCTTTGTTATGTCTTATGTCTGATTAAAATACCACTGTTTGATTAGTCTGATTTACATTAGTCAATCACTATTAAGTTTTAACTCGAACATTACTAGGCTTAAAACTTAGTAAACTTAAATATAAAAAATCAGATTAATTTAATAGTGAGGATTATAGCTAGTAACTATAATTAGAGTTTGGTTAATCATACTAAATCTATTATCATGTGTTAAGCAAGCAAGAAATCTAGACATCTACTCTAGGATTAACCTGATCAACTAATCTTGGATTAGATATTCTTAGGTCATTAACAAATCTGAGTTTGGTTTTAATTTAAATGCAATTGTGAGCAAGGTGTGAAAGATTCAAGCATGTCTTTTATTTAATATCGTTTATTTCTTCAATTTATTTATTCGCAATTTATCTATTCTATAATTTAATTTTCAGTTAAAACAACCAAATCTTAGAATCAAAATTTATATTCTTAATCCACTCGTTCTCTTGGGATGAACCTTAACTTACTAAGTACTAAATTACATCTGATCGGGTTCTGTTGCTCGTTAGTGTGTTAAAAGTAAACTGTAAATTAAGATATTATAAATTTAAAAGTTAGATTAAAAGACACGCACTAGTGCACACACTTTTGACACATCACCAACATTAAAAACTGCATACCGATCATCCTCGATACAGATAAAAGCAAATATCTTTCCTGGGTTACACTTTTTAAAACCAATTATCAAGCCTACCAGATTCTAGACCATATTATTCCCACCACCACCACAACCGACGAGTCTTCCTCTGTCACTTCTATAGACTCTACTATCCTTGCTGCTGCCACCAAGAAAGAATAATGGGATTGCTTGAATGTGGTCATTCTTAACTTGATTTATGGCACAATCTAGACAGATATGCTCGATAATATATTGAAGGCTGAACAAACTGCACTTGATGCATGGGAACGCATCAAGGCCATCTTTGAGGACAATAAAAACTCACATGCCATTCATCTCCGTAAAAAATTCACCAACATTCGCCTCGACAATTATCCTAATGCGTCTGCTTATTGTCAAGATCTCAAAAGTTTAGCCGATCAACTTGCTAATGTTGGTCCGCCATTGAGGAAGATCACCTTTTTCTTCAACTAATGACCAGCTTGAATGACAACTACGATCATGTCAGTTCACAACTTGCTCACACCAAACCTCTACCATCATTCTCTGTGGCACTATCTACTCTCATCATGGAAGAAGCTCGTAATCAACAACAAGCAGCCCACTCTTCTTCTTCCAATGATATGGCTTTAACTGTTGCTGCTACTCCAACTGTAGTGACCCGAACTTTTCCATGTTTATATATATTAAATGAAATTGTTATTTACATGATTAAGTGTTTCCAACATGTTACGCAATTAAACTTGTTAAGACTTGATTAATTGAAATAGGTTTCATATAGACAATTGACCACACAAGTTGACCGGTGATTCACGAACGTTAAAACTTGTAAAAACTATATGATGACATATATATGGATATATATATATATAGTTAACATGATATTATAATAAGTAAACATATCATTAAGTATATTAACAATGAACTACATATGTAAAAGCAAGACTACTAACTTAATGATTTTGAAACGAGACATATATGTAACGATTATCGTTGTAACGACATTTAATGTATATATATCATATTAAGAGATATTCATACATCATATTATCATGATAATATAATAATTTAAAATCTCATTTGATATTATAAACATTGTGCTAACAACATTTAACAAGATCGTTAACCTAAAGGTTTTAAAACAACACTTACATGTAACGACTAACGATGACTTAACGACTCAGTTAAAATGTATATACATGTAGTATTTTAATATGTATTCATACACTTTTGAAAGACTTCAAGACACTTATCAAAATACTTCTACTTAACAAAAATTCTTACAATTACATCCTCGTTCAGTTTCATCAACAATTCTACTCGTATGCACCCGTATTCGTACTCGTACAATACACAGCTTTTAGATGTATGTACTATTGGTATATACACTCCAATGATCAGCTCTTAGCATCCCATGTGAGTCACCTAACACATGTGGGAACCATCATTTGGAAACTAGAATGAAATATCTCATAAAATTACAAAAATATGAGTAATCATTCATGACTTATTTACATGAAAACAAAATTACATATCCTTTATATCTAATCCATACACCAACGACCAAAAACACCTAAAAACACTTTCATTCTTCAATTTTCTTCATCTAATTGATCTCTCTCAAGTTCTATCTTCAAGTTCTAAGTGTTCTTCATAAATTCTACAAGTTCTAGTTTCATAAAATCAAGAATACTTCCAAGTTTGCTAGCTTACTTCCAATCTTGTAGAGTGATCATCCAACCTCAAGAAATCTTTCTTATTTATAGTAAGATATCTTTCTAATACAAGGTAATACTCATATTCAAACTTTGATTCAATTTCTATAACTATAACAATCTTATTTCGAGTGGAAATCATACTTGAACTTGTTTTTCGTGTCATGATTCTGCTTCAAGAACTTTCAAGCCATCCAAGGATCCTTTGAAGCTAGATCCATTTTTCTCATTTCCAGTAGCTTTATCCAGAAAACTTGAGGTAGTAATTATGTTCATAACATCATTCGATTCATACATATAAAGCTATCTTATTCGAAGGTTTAAACTTGTAATCACTAGAACATAGTTTAGTTAATTCTATACTTGTTCGCAAACAAAAGTTAATCCTTCTAACTTGACTTTTAAAATCAACTAAACACATGTTCTATATCTATATGATATGCTAACATAATGATTTAAAACCTGGAAACACGAAGAACACTGTAAAACCGGACATACGCCGTCGTAGTAACACCGCGGGCTGTTTTGGGTTAGTTAATTAAAAACTATGATAAACTTTGATTTAAAAGTTGTTCTTCTGGGAAAATGATTTTTCTTATGAACATGAAACTATATCCAAAAATCATGATTAAACTCAAAGTGAAAGTATGTTTTCTAAAATGGTCATCTAGACGTCGTTCTTTCGACTAAAATGACTACCTTTACAAAAATGACTTGTAACTTATATTTCCGACTATAAACCTATACTTTTTATGTTTAGATTCATAAAATAGAGTTCAATATGAAACCATAGCAATTTGATTCACTCAAAACGGATTTAAAATGAAGAAGTTATGGGTAAAACAAGATTGGATAATTTTTCTTGTTGTAGCAACGTGAAAATTGGTAACAAATCTATATTAATCATATCCTAGCTAACTTATATTGTATTATACATGTATTCTAATATATTATGTAATCTTGGGATACCATAGACACGTATGCAAATGTTTTGACATATCATATCGACCCATGTGTATGTATTATTTGGAACAACCATAGACACTCTATATGCAGTAATGTGAGAGTTAGCTATACAGGGTTGAGGTTGATTCTAAATATATATATACTTTGAGTTGTGATCTAGCCTGAGACGTGTATACACTGGGTCGTGGATTGATTCAAGATAATATATATCAATTTTTTTTCTGTACATCTAACTTTGGACAACTAGTTGTAGGTTACTAACGAGGACAGCTGACTTAATGAACTTAAAACATCAAAATATATTAAAAGTGTTGTAAATATATTTTGAACATACTTTGATATATATATGTACATATTTGTTATAGGTTCGTGAATCGACCAGTGGCCAAGTCTTACTTCCCGACGAAGTAAAAATCTGTGAAAGTGAGTTATAGTCCCACTTTTAAAATCTAATATTTTTGGGATGAGAATACATGCAGGTTTTATAAATGATTTACAAAATAGATACAAGTACGTGAAACTACATTCTATGGTTGAATTATCGAAATCGAATATGCCCCTTTTTATTAAGTCTGGTAATCTAGGAATTAGGGAACAGACACCCTAATTGACGCGAATCCTAAAGATAGATCTATTGGGCCTAACAAACCCCATCCAAAGTACCGGATGTTTTAGTACTTCGAAATTTATATCATATCCGATGGGTGTCCCGGAATGATGGGGATATTCTTATATATGCATCTTGTTAATGTCGGTTACTGGGTGTTCACCATATGAATGATTTTTATCTCTATGTATGGGATGTATATTGAAATATGAAATCTTGTGGTCTATTGTTACGATTTGATATATATAGGTTAAACCTATAACTCACCAACATTTTTTTTGTTGACGTTTTAAGCATGTTTATTCTCAGGTGATTATTAAGAGCTTCCGCTGTCGCATACTTAAATAAGGACAAGATTTGGAGTCCATGCTTGTATGATATTGTGTAAAAACTGCATTCAAGAAACTTATTTCGTTGTAACATATTTGTATTGTAAACCATTATGTAATAGTCGTGTGTAAACAGAATATTTTAGATTATCATTATTTGATAATCTACGTAAAGCTTTTTAAACCTTTATTGATGAAATAAAGGTTATGGTTTGTTTTAAAATGAATGCAGTCTTTGAAAAACGTCTCATATAGAGGTCAAAACCTCGCAACGAAATCAATTAATATGGAACGTTTTTAATTAATAAGAACGGGACATTTCAGTTGGTATCCGAGCATTGGTCTTAGAGAACCAGAATTTTGCATTAGTGTGTCTTATCGAGTTTGTTAGGATGCATTAGTGAGTCTGGACTTCGACCGTGTTTACTTGAAAAATGATTGCTTAACAAATTTTGTTGGAAACTATATATTTTTAACATGTGAATATTATGTGATATATTAATCTCTTAACGCATTTGATATTATGTGATAGATGTCTACCTCTAGAACAAGTCCCATTGACTCACCTAATAATAATGAAGAGTCAAATGTAAATTGGAATGATTCGTGGACTGATTCACAAGTTCCCGAAGAGGAACCGGAAGAAGAGTCGGAACCGGAAGAAGAATCAGAACCGGAAGAAGAATCGGAACCGGAAGAAGAATCGGAACCGGAAGAAGAAATAGAACCAGTAGGGGAAATAATAAAACGGTTAAGTAGAAGAAAATCCTCAACCAACCGACCAAAGTTAATTATGGTCAATGGTGTTTCCACCAAGGAAGAAAAGTATTGGGAGGATTACCAATTCTCCGATGAATCGGATCCCGACAAGGATTCCGATGATGTTATAGAAATTACCCCAACACAATTTAATAAGGCAAACGAGAACAATAAGGGAAAGGGCATAAAAATAGAGAAATTTGATTCCAAACCCGATGAACTTTATATGTATCGTCAACACCCGTATTTCTTAAGTTGTGACAATAACCCGGGAACCTCTAAACCACCAGGTTTTTCTAAACCAATGTGGAAAACGACGGCTCGTATTAGGGGAACATCATATATCCCTAGAAACTTGGAAAAACGAACCAAAACCGAAGAAGAAGAAACGAGCGAGTCGGAATAAGATAGTTGTATGCGTGTGGTGTAATATATGTAATATAGTGTGCTTATGCTTTATGATATATGTAAAAATTGCTTGTATTAATAAGTATTTTTTTATGAATCTAACTCTTGTATATTTTACAGTTTAAAAAAAACAAAATGGATAGATAACCCAATATTTTAAGAGACCTACCCGGAGACATGATTGATGAAATCTTGTCTAGAGTCGGTCAGAATTCTTCGGCACAACTATTTAAGGCGAGATCAGTTTGTAAGACATTCGAAGAACGTTCTAAGAATGCCTTGGTTTATAAAAGGCTTTCGTTCGAAAGATGGGGGATATCACATTGGGAAATCCATAAGTTACGATGTGTTTACTTTGACGCATATATTGCGGGGAACCCAAATGCTATTTTACGCAACGGGTTAAGAAATTATTTTGACTCAATATATCCGAATATAGGACTTCGTGATTTAGAAAAAGCGGCTGACATGCAACATAAAGAAGCATGTTATGCTTACGAGTTAGTAATGTTCGCTTCTCACCAAAGTGAGAACAAGAACATCGGGCTACAACTGTTAAACAAAACGTTCCCACAAGTGACAGAGTCGGTAATTGGGGTAAGAAATGAGGTTTTTAGGTTATTACGAGACTGTTGGACATTACGTAACCTTCATCCTTTTGACGACGTTACAACACATTGTCTTACTATCAGTCACAACGGTTATGTTCCACAAAACCAAGGATGGGAAGTGGTATTAGTAAAACCAAAATGCATGACTTGTTTCTGGACGTATGAATTACGTGTCTTTATTGCCTTTGCTGAACGCCTTATTTATTAACTAGAATTATCTTCTCAACTACTTTGTATCAAAGTTTTATGTGCTATATTTCATGCTATATGTAAAATAGCGGTATTGTAAGTTTGCAAGTTATTGTATAAATGCTTGAATATGATATATTTTTTTTTTATTTTTTTTGTTTTGTTTTTGTGATTAGTTTTTCATATAGAATTGTAGTAGTTGAAATGGTATGTTAGCTGCTAAGTATGAACTTAACGGGTAGGTACTACCCGAATTAAAGAGTATAAAACGCTAATATGAAGAAAGAGCTTTTATAAATAAGTTCATATTACGCTACGAAATACTATTGACTACTCTTGATATTCTATATGATTAACTCGTTTCATTTGACTATTTTGAAGGAAATGGCACCGACTACTCGACACACCTTGAATATGAGCGAAGAGGAATTTCGTGCCTTTCTTGCTTCAAACATAGCCGCAGTATAGGCTGCGCTACATACCAACAATAACCTTGGATCTAGCAGTACAGGAAATCGTGTAGGATGCACCTACAAAGAATTCACTACCTGCAAACCTTTGGAATTTGATGGAACCGAAGGACCGATCGGATTGAAACGGTGGACCGAGAAGGTCGAATCGGTGTTTGCCATAAGTAAGTGTACTGAAGAGGACAAAGTGAAGTACGCTACGCATACCTTCACAGGTTCTGCATTAACATGGTGGAATACCTATCTAGAGCAAGTGGGACAAGATGATGCTTACGCACTACCGTGGTCAGCATTCAAGCACTTGATGAACGAGAAGTACCGTCCCAGAACCGAGGTCAATAAGCTCAAGACAGAACTTAGAGGGTTACGAACCCAAGGATTTGATATTACCACGTACGAAAGACGATTCACAGAATTGTGCCTATTGTGTCCGGGAGCGTTCGAGGATGAGGAAGAGAAGATCGACGCGTTTGTAGAAGGATTACCGGAAAGAATCCAAGAAGATATAAGTTCACATGAGCCCGCCTCCATACAACAGGCATGTAGAATGGCTCACAAACTAGTGAACCAGATTGAAGAAAGAATTAAAGAACAGACTGCTGAAGAGGCCAATGTGAAGCAAGTCAAAAGAAAGTGGGAGGAAAACGGTGATAAGAATCACAACTATCCCAACAATCGCAACATCAATCGCAACTACAACAAACGGCCCAACAACAACAACAACAACAACGACAACAACAACAACAACAACAACAACAACAACAACAACAACAACAACAACAACAACAACAACAACAACAACAACAACAACAACAACAACAACAACAACAACAACAACAACAACAGCAGCAACTACAACAATCATCCCAACAACAATAATAACCGCAACAACAACAACAATCAGAAGCAGTTATGCCAAAGGTGTGAAAAGTATCACTCGGGGTTCTGCACCAAATTTTGAAACAAGTGTAAAAGAAATGGTCATAGCGCGGCGAAGTGTGAGGTCTACGGACCAGGGGTTAACAGAACGAAAGGAACAAATGGTGTCGGAACGAGTAATGGCGGAGCAAGTAGTATCGGAGAAAGTTATGCCAATGTAGTTTGTTATAAATGTGGAAAACCGGGCCACATTATTAGAAATTGCCCGAACCAGGAGAACACGAATGGACAAGGCCGTGGAAGAGTTTTCAATATTAATGCAGCAGAGGCACAGAAAGACCCAGAGCTTGTTACGGGTACGTTTCTTATTGACAATAAATCTGCTTACGTTTTATTTGATTCGGGTGCGGATAGAAGCTATATGAGTAGAGATTTTTGTGCTAAATTAAGTTTTCCATTGACGCCTTTGGATAGTAAATTTTTACTCGAATTAGCAAATGGTAAATTAATTTCAGCAGATAATATATGTCGGAATCGAGAAATTAAACTAGTTAGCGAAACATTTAAGATTGACTTGATACCAGTAGAGTTAGGGAGTTTTGATGTGATAATCGGTATGGACTGGTTGAAAGAAGTGAAAGCAGAGATCGTTTGTTACAAAAATGCAATTCGCATTATACGAGAAAAAGGAAAACCCTTAATGGTGTACGGAGAAAAGGGCAACACGAAGCTACATCTTATTAGTAATTTGAAGGCACAAAAACTAATAAGAAAAGGGTGCTATGATGTTCTAGCACACGTCGAGAAAGTACAAACTGAAGAAAAGAGCATCAATGATGTTCCCGTCGCAAAAGAATTTCCCGATGTATTTCCGAAAGAATAACCGGGATTACCCCCACATCGATCCGTTGAATTTCAAATAGATCTTGTACCAGGAGCTGCACTAATAGTTCGTGCTCCTTACAGACTCGCACCCAGCGAGATGAAAAAACTGCAAATCCAATTACAAGAAGTTTTAGAGCGTGGTTTCATTCGACCAAGCACATCACCATGGGGAGCTCCTGTTTTGTTTGTCAAGAAGAAAGATGGTACATTCAGGTTGTGTATCAACTACTGAGAGTTGAACAAACTAACCATCAAGAACCGCTACCCACTACCGAGAATCGACGACTTATTTGATCAACTACAAGGCTCGTCTGTATATTCAAAGATTGACTTACGTTCCGGGTATCATGAAATGCGGGTGAAAGAAGATGATATTCCAAAGACTGCTTTCAGAACACGTTACGGTCATTACGAGTTTATGGTCATGCCATTTGGTTTAACTAATGCACCAGCTGTGTTCAAGGACCTTATGAACCAAGTGTGTGGACCATACCTTGACAAGTTTGTCATTGTTTTCATTGATGACATACTTATTTACTCAAAGAATGACCAAGAACACGGTGAACATTTGAGAAAGGTGTTAGAAGTATTGAGGAAGGAAGAATTGTACGCTAAGTTTTCAAAGTGTGCATTTTGGTTGGAAGAAGTTCAATTCCTCGGTCACATAGTGAACAAAGAAGGTATTAAGGTGGATCCGGCAAAGATAGAAACTGTTGAAAAGTGGGAAACCCCGAAAACTCCGAAACACATACGCCAGTTTTTAGGACTAGCTGGTCACTACAGAAGGTTCATCCAAGACTTTTCCAGAATAGCAAAACCCTTGACTGCATTAACGCATAAAGGGAAGAAATTTGAATGGAAAGATGAACAAGAGAAAGCGTTCCAGTTATTGAAGAAAAAGCTAACTACGGCACCTATATTGTCATTGCCTGAAGGGAATGATGATTTTGTGATTTATTGTGATGCATCAAAGCAAGGTCTCGGTTGTGTATTAATGCAACGAACGAAGGTGATTGCTTATGCGTCTAGACAATTGAAGATTCACGAACAAAATTATACGACACATGATTTGGAATTAGGCGCGGTTGTTTTTGCATTAAAGACTTGGAGGCACTACTTATATGGGGTCAAAAGTATTATATATACCGACCACAAAAGTCTTCAACACATATTTAATCAGAAACAACTGAATATGAGGCAGCTTAGGTGGATTGAATTGTTGAATGATTACGACTTTGAGATTCGTTACCACCCGGGGAAGGCAAATGTGGTAGCCGACGCCTTGAGCAGGAAGGACAGAGAACCCATTCGAGTAAAATCTATGAATATAATGATTCACAATAACCTTACTACTCAAATAAAGGAGGCGCAACAAGGAGTTTTAAAAGAGGGAAATTTAAAGGATGAAATACCCAAAGGATCGGAGAAGCATCTTAATATTCGGGAAGACGGAACCCGGTATAGGGCTAAAAGGATTTGAGTACCAAAATTTGGAGATATAAGAGAAATGGTACTTAGAGAAGCTCATAAAACCAGATACTCAATACATCCTGGAACGGGGAAGATGTATAAGGATCTCAAGAAACATTTTTGGTGGCCGGCTATGAAAGTCGATGTTGCTAAATACGTAGGAGAATGTTTGACGTGTTCTAAGATCAAAGCTGAGCATCAGAAACCATCAGGTCTACTTCAACAACCCGAAATCCCGGAATGGAAATGGGAAAACATTACCATGGATTTCATCACTAAATTGCCAAGGACTGCAAGTGGTTTTGATACTATTTGGGTAATAGTTGATCGTCTCACCAAATCAGCACACTTCCTGCCAATAAGAGAAGATGGCAAGATGGAGAAGTTAGCACGACTGTATTTAAAGGAAGTCGTCTCCAGACATGGAATACCAATCTCTATTATCTCTGATAGAGATGGCAGATTTATTTCAAGATTCTGGTAGACATTACAGCAAGCATTAGGAACTCGTCTAGACATGAGTACTGCCTACCATCCACAAACTGATGGGCAGAGCGAAAGGACGATACAAACGCTTGAAGACATGCTACGAGCATGTGTTATTGATTTCAGAAACAGTTGGGATCGACATCTACCTTTAGCAGAATTTTCCTACAACAACAGCTACCATTCAAGCATTGAGATGGCGCCATTTGAAGCACTTTATGGTAGAAAGTGCAGGTCTCCAAATTGTTGGAGTGAAGTGAGGGATAGACAGATTACGGGTCCGGAGATAATACAAGAAACTACCGAGAAGATCATCCAAATTCAACAACGGTTGAAAACCGCCCAAAGTCGACAAAAGAGCTACGCCGACATTAAAAGAAAAGATATAGAATTTGAAATTAGAGAGATGGTCATGCTTAAGGTTGCACCTTGGAAAGGCGTTGTTCGATTTGGTAAACGAGGTAAATTAAATCCAAGGTATATTGGACCATTCAAGATTATTGATCGTGTCGGACCAGTAGCTTACCGACTTGAGTTACCTCAACAACTCGCGGCTGTACATAACACTTTTCACGTCTCGAATTTGAAGAAATGTTTTGCTAAAGAAGATCTCACTATTCCGTTAGACGAAATCGAAATCGAAATCAACAAAAAACTTCAATTCATCGAAGAACCCGTCGAAATAATGGATCGTGAGGTTAAAAGACTTAAGCAAAACAAGATACCAATTGTTAAGGTTCGATGGAATGCTCGTAGAGGACCCGAGTTCACCTGGGAACGAGAAGATCAGATGAAGAAGAAATACCCGCACTTATTTCCAGAAGATACGTCAACACCTCCAACTGCTTAAAATTTCGGGACGAAATTTATTTAACGGGTAGGTACTGTAGTGACCCAAACTTTTCCATGTTTATATATATTAAATGAAATTGTTGTTTACATGATTAAGTGTTTCCAACATGTTAAGAAATCAAACTTGTTAAGACTTGATTAATTGAAATAGGTTTCATATAGACAATTGACCACCCAAGTTGACCGGTGATTCACGAACGTTAAAACTTGTAAAAACTATATGATGACATATATATGGATATATATATATATATATATATATATATATATATATATATATATATATATATATATATATATATATATATATATATATATATATATATATATAGTTAACATGATATTATAATAAGTAAACATATCATTAAGTATATTAACAATGAACTACATATGTAAAAGCAAGACTACTAACTTAATGATTTTGAAACGAGACATATATGTAACGATTATCGTTGTAACGACATTTAATGTATATATATCATATTAAGAGATATTCATACATCATATTATCATGATAATATAATAATTTAAAATCTCATTTGATATTATAAACATTGGGCTAACAACATTTAACAAGATCGTTAACCTAAAGGTTTCAAAACAACACTTACATGTAACGACTAACGATGACTTAACGACTCAGTTAAAATGTATATACATGTAGTGTTTTAATATGTATTCATACACTTTTGAAAGACTTCAAGACACTTATCAAAATACTTCTACTTAACAAAAATGCTTACAATTACATCCTCGTTCAGTTTCATCAACAATTCTACTCGTATGCACCCGTATTCGTACTCGTACAATATACAGCTTTTAGATGTATGTACTATTGGTATATACACTCCAATTATCAGCTCTTAGCAGCCCATGTGAGTCACCTAACACATGTGGGAACCATCATTTGGAAACTAGCATGAAATATCTCATAAAATTACAAAAATATGAGTAATCATTCATGACTTATTTACATGAAAACAAAATTACATATCCTTTATATCTAATCCATACACCAACGACCAAAAACACCTACAAACACTTTCATTCTTCAATTTTCTTCATCTAATTGATCTCTCTCAAGTTCTATCTTCAAGTTCTAAGTGTTCTTCATAAATTCTACAAGTTCTGGTTTCATAAAATCAAGAATACTTCCAAGTTTGCTAGCTTACTTCCAATCTTGTAGAGTGATCATCCAACCTCAAGAAATCTTTCTTATTTATAGTAATATATCTTTCTAATACAAGGTAATACTCATATTCAAACTTTGATTCAATTTCTATAACTATAACAATCTTATTTCGAGTGGAAATCTTACTTGAACTTGTTTTTCGTGTCATGATTCTGCTTCAAGAACTTTCAAGCCATCCAAGGATCCTTTGAAGCTAGATCTATTTTTCTCATTTCCAGTAGCTTTATCCAGAAAACTTGAGGTAGTAATGATGTTCATAACATCATTCGATTCATACATATAAAGCTATCTTATTCGAAGGTTTAAACTTGTAATCACTAGAACATAGTTTAGTTAATTCTAAACTTGTTCGCAAACAAAAGTTAATCCTTCTAACTTGACTTTTAAAATCAACTAAACACATGTTCTATATCTATATGATATGCTAACTTAATGATTTAAAACCTGGAAACACGAAGAACACTGTAAAACTGGACATACGACGTCGTAGTAACACCGCGGGCTGTTTTGGGTTAGTTAATTAAAAACTATGATAAACTTTGATTTAAAAGTTGTTCTTCTGGGAAAATGATTTTTCTTATGAACATGAAACTATATCCAAAAATCATGATTAAACTCAAAGTGAAAGTATGTTTTCTAAAATGGTCATCTAGACGTCGTTCTTTCGACTAAAATGACTACCTTTATAAAAATGACTTGTAACTTATATTTCTGACTATAAACCTATACTTTTTCTATTTAGATTCGTAAAATAGAGTTCAATATGAAACCATAGCAATTTGATTCACTCAAAACGGATTTAAAATGAAGAATTTATGGGTAAAACAAGATTGGATAATTTTTCTTGTTGTAGCAACGTGAAAATTGGTAACAAATCTATATTAATCATATCCTAGCTAACTTATATTGTATTATACATGTATTCTAATAAATTATGTAATCTTGGGATACCATAGACACGTATGCAAATGTTTTGACATATCATATCGACCCATGTGTATATATTATTTGGAACAACCATAGACACTCTATATGCAGTAATGTGGGAGTTATCTATACAGGGTTGAGGTTGATTCCAAAAATATATATACTTTGAGTTGTGATCTAGCCTGAGACGTGTATACACTGGGTCGTGGATTGATTCAAGATAATATATATCAATTTTCTTTTTCTGTACATCTAACTTTGGACAACTAGTTGTAGGTTACTAACGAGGATAGCTGACTTAATGAACTTAAAACATCAAAATGTATTAAAAGTGTTGTAAATATATTTTGAACATACTTTGATATATATGTACATATTTGTTATAGGTTCATGAATCGACCAGTGGCCAAGTCTTACTTCCCGACGAAGTAAAAATCTGTGAAAGTGAGTTATAGTCCCACTTTTAAAATCTAATATATTTGGGATGAGAATACATGCAGGTTTTATAAATGATTTACAAAATAGACACAAGTACGTGAAACTACATTCTATGGTTGAATTATCGAAATCAAATATGCCCCTTTTTATTAAGTCTGGTAATCTAAGAATTAGGGAACAGACACCCTAATTGACGCGAATCCTAAAGATAGATCTATTGGGCCTAACAAACCCCATCCAAAGTACCGGATGCTTTAGTACTTCGAAATTTATATCATATCCGATGGGTGTCCCGGAATGATGGGGATATTCTTATATATGCATCTTGTTAATGTCGGTTACCAGGTGTTCACCATATGAATGATTTTTATCTCTCTGTATGGGATGTATATTGAAATATGAAATCTTGTGAGCTATTGTTACGATTTGATATATATAGGTTAAACCTATAACTCTCCAACATTTTTTTTGTTGACGTTTTAAGCATGTTTATTCTCAGGTGATTATTAATAGCTTCCGCTGTCGTATACTTAAATAAGGACAAGATTTGGAGTCCATGCTTGTATGATATTGTGTAAAAACTGCATTCAAGAAACTTATTTCGTTGTAACATATTTGTATTGTAAACCATTATGTAATAGTCGTGTGTAAACAGGATATTTTAGATTATCATTATTTGATAATCTACGTAAAGCTTTTTAAACCTTTATTGATGTAATAAAGGTTATGGTTTGTTTTAAAATGAATGCAGTCTTTGAAAAACGTCTCATATAGAGGTCAAAACCTCGCAACGAAATCAATTAATATGGAACGTTTTAAATCAATAAGAACGGGGCATTTCACCAACTCCCATACCACAACCTACAAATAACATTTGACCTCCTTCTTCCAACTGTCGGGGTCGTAGTCGTGTCAATTTTAGAGGTGGCTACCGTAGTCGCGGTCAATCTTCACGTGGTCGTGGGAACAAAGGATCATACTCAGGTGGATCTAATGGCATTCAGCAACAACAGTGGTAGTTCAAGTCTTGGACAAGTCATCCTACTCAATAAAGCCCAGCACCATGCCCATATCCAACTATTCCTATGCGGCCCAGCAGCAATTCTTACCCAGGCATATTAGGCCAGCGTCCACAAATGGCCCACTCATTATATGAGAATTAGTTGCTTCTACTCCAACGGATATTGAGTCCGCTATGTACACAATGAGTTTGGACCCTCCAGATAATAATTGGTAGATGGATACGGGCACGACATCTCACATGACGGGGTCTCCAGGTAAGCTCCTATCTTATTATCCATCAAAGTATCCTCGTCATATAATAGTTGGCAATAGGAATAAGATTTCAATTCACGGTCTTGAAAACTCTTCTCTTTTATCCACTACTCGTCCTCTTTACTTATCTAATATTCCTAACTCACCTAACTTAATAAAAAAATCATATTTCTGTTAGATGTCTTTCTATTGACAATCATGTTTCTCTTGAATTTGACCCTTTTGGTTTTACTGTGAAGGAATTTCCGAAGGGGACCCCATTCTACGGTGTAACAGCTCAAGTGACCTCTACCCCTTCAATGGCCCACTTCTCCAACAACATCTCAAGAATCATTCCATTTTTTCCGCCGTTTCTTCTACTTTATGGCATCGTTGTCGTGGTCATCCAGGCGTATTTATTCTAAAAAAACCTTAGCAATAAACGTTAGATTGATTGTAATTCGAAGTTTAATAATAAAACCTGTCAATCTTGCTTTTTTGGCAACCAAGTTAAATTGCCTTTTTATCCTTCTTCTACTCTTACTTATTCTCCATTTGATATCATACATAGTGACTTATGGACATCCCCTATCCCTATCTCAGTCGGACATAACTATTATATACTTTTTCTTGATGACCGTACCAGTTACTTGTGGACATACCTTCTTGTACAAAAATCAGATGTTTACTCTATATTCACCATGTTTAATGCTCACATTTCTAAACAATTTCAAAAATCTATTAAGACATTTCAATGCGATAATGTAACTGAATATAACAACACTTCTTTCCACAATTTCTGTAAACAAAATGGTATGGTTTTCTGATTTTCTTGTCCCTACACATCCTCTCAAAACAAAAAAGCAGAAATAAAAATACGTGCAATTAATAATATCATCCGCACTCTCTTAACTCATTCTCAAGTCCCTCCTCAATATTGGCATCACGCTCTCGCTATGGCTACATATATTCTCAATATTCTCCCTAATAAAAATTTCAAATTTCTTTCTCCCACTCAACTTCTCTAGAATCGTACTCCCACTTATCATCATATACGTATTTTTGGTTGCTTGTGATACCTACTTATACCTTCTACCCAATGAAATAAACTTCAACCTCGATCACTTCCATGCATATTTCTTGGTTATCCTTCCAATCATCGAGGCTATAAGTGTCTCCATCTCTCCTCACATAAAGATCTCATATCTCGTTTATATGCCAGAAATCAGAGGGTTTATTTATGCGGTATCGTTAGGTCACAATGTGTCGATACGAACTTATCAACAGAGTTTTAAATTTATATTTTGCGGGGCCTAAATTTTATTATTCCTTCCAATGGGTTAACAAGGGCAAATATGACCTAGGGTCATTCCTTGGGCTGTCAAATTTGAAATGGAGCTTATTCAGATAATTTAGTAATTAAGATTGGGTTTGTACACAATTTAGTATCCAAGACTAGTGGCCAGGTACACCTTTAGCGGAGAGGCAGGATCCTTTTGGTCCCAATAAATTGGCGAATGTTCGAAAAATACAACAACCAAGTATAATCGGTTTACTCTAGGCACCACTTTTATCCAGAATATCAAATTGTGTAAAGGCTATAGTTGGGTTGATTTGATTTATAATTGTATTTAAAATATCAAAGCAATATAATTAAAATAAGCTAACTAGCATGCAACAACTAAGTATAGAGAATACGTGGCTCACCATAATTTAAGATAATGTTGTGTCGGGATGATTACGATGCACTCATTTGATAGATATACCTTGGTGTAAACACTAGATTCCCTACTAATTGATTTCTCGATTAGCATGTCACGAGGAACAACGCTATGGTGATTCTGATTGGATGGACTATGCTCAACTCCCGACGCTTATCTGGTTTAAGGATAAAAGCGACCCATCTTGGATGCCATGCATACCTTAGGCGCACGAATAAAGTAGCATAGCCATATGTATAATATCCAACCTTTCTTAACACCTTAGTATATCACCCAAGTGAGTGGTTATGATTTTGTGTTTTGAATTCCTATCTGTCAATGATTTGGTAAAATCTAAGGGTTTGCACACAAATTAGAACTTCTGATAGTTCTCAGTCATCCTTAAAGATTTATAAGCCTAGTTTGTATTATAATGCGTTAAATTTCCATTTATGATTTAAACCAGTCCTTACTTAAATCTACCCAATAAATCACTTAGTTATCCACCATGTACTACACTTATAGTGGTTCCATATCTTCTAACTTTGACCATGCTCAAGTGGTTCTATAGTACATCTGTAACGCCCCTACTTACAAAGCTCTAATAATAGATATGAAAAGTAACTTAACAATACAAAAGGGCGTTAACCTTATTCAAAGTCAAACTATAGTCAAAGCTGAATTAACCAATATTAAACTATAAGTACTTAATATTGAAACAAATCTCTAAGGCAAAGGTGCTAAGTCCACTCTTCCCTCGATCCCAAATACCGCTGATCACCTGTCGTATAAGAAAGAAAAAAAAAGTAATACGACTGAGCCAAAGCACAGTGAGTGGATATAACAAAGAACGGATTATAGTATGACATGCAAAAACTTATTTTGATACAAGTTTTATTATAAAATAGACTTATTTTCAAATTGTACTTATTATCAAAAGGAACTTACTTTCAAAACGAACTTATTATCAAAAGGAACTTATTTTCAAAACGAACTTATTTTCAAAGCAAAGTACGAATATATATTAATCCACAATACCAACGATATAAATATATCAAAGAATAATACAAAACACAAATTTCTTAAAATAATGAACTAAGAATCAATACAAATAGGTAACAAATATCAAAATGAATTCATAGGGTAATTACTCACTAATCATTCATATCGGTGACGTTTTGTATGACACTACGATAAACATCCACCGTCAAAATAAAATCATAGGATCGATCCATATGCCTCCTATCACAAATATATAATAACAAATACAAAGAGCTCGTACCACCATCGGGTAATCAAAAGGAGATGCCGTAGAAATAACAAAATACACCGTTACGGTCGATGCCACGTTATCGGTGTCACAATAACGCGCCCATGGGACCTCCATGGATAGGTTATTCTTAGGCAAATTTTAAGAAGCTGTTTAAAACCACTTATAATTACAAATATAAATATATTTTTACAAATGATTAAAGGACTTAAAAGAATTAATAAAATGAATAAATAATGGACTTAAAAAAATCTTTAAAAAGAACAAATAAACCGAACCTAAATATTTTAAGTTTGAACAATACTTAAATATTTTATATAAAATGGTATATCATTTTATTATTAAAATCACGTGTCAATCCAATCATTCGGTCTATGTAACGACCCGCACTTTTTCGATCATACTATACTTATAAGATTAATATTTACATAAATTAAACCTTGCCAACATGATAAGCAATCCAAATTGTCGAGACTTATATTTCCGAAAAGAGTTTTACACAACGTTTGACCGTCTAGTTTGACCGATGATATCACGAACTATACAATATATGATAATTATACGTTTGTGTATATAAATGTATATATACATATTTAACATGATTAATAAATGTTTTAATATCTCATTTTGTATTAATAACAACAAGTTATATGTGTATTTTGAAACTACTAACTTAAGTTTTCAAAACGATAACTATACGTAACGTTATTTGACATAAATACTTAAGACATATAATGTTTATACATATATTGTATAAGTAATGTATTTAATCACTTTTAAGAACTTAAATACATAAAATCATATAAGTGTATTCACAAAAGATAGCTATATTTGAATCCTCATTCCATTTTTCACAAAATTTCTATACGTATACCTAGAGTATTTGTACTCGTATCATACCAAGCTTCTATACGTATTTACTATTGGTATATACACATCAAATCACCACCTAACCAGCCCTTATTCATGCCTTATGTATAAGGTAATTACTTTTGAATCATTGCAAGACTAATTACAAAAATACAAACTAAAATTTTGTCATGTTATCCTTAAAGATCACATTTTTAGGAGTATATATGTATCATCATTTTTGATTCATTTTTACTTCAATCTCTTAACTAAAAACACACACTCTTTCTTACTCTCTAAACTCCATAACAATCCAGCAAAGTTCCATAAAGATCTAGCTTCAAAAACCATACTAAAACACCATAAGAAAACCATACAAAAACACTTCAAGAAAACCCTCCAAGAACACCAACTTACTTCCAATCTTTCATCCACTTCTATCACCCTTTTGATTCTAGCTTCTTACTCCTCTTTTACAGCAAACTTATCCAAGGAACTTGAGGTAGTAACTATGTTCATAACCTTATTCGATTCATATATATATAGCTATCTTATTTTGTGGTACAAAAGTTTAACAACAAGAACATAGTTTGAATGTTTTCAAACTTGTTTGCAAACTAAATAGATCCTTCTAACTTAACTTTTAAAATACTTCAAGACCTGTAATATAACTTATGTATATACTAATTTAACAAGGTAAAACTTGGTTTTTCAAAGTATAAGTATTTTTAGAAAAATGGTCATTAAATGATTTTGTTGTAACAAAAATGTTTAACTTCATATGTTTCACTAATGTTTCACTTATGCCGTATGATTTTGAATACAAACCAAGGTATTTACAGTTCATAGTCTTAAAGAAGAACTCGATCCAAGAAGATGGCAATTTGAATCAACGAAAACGGATTTGTAACGAAGAAACTATGACCGAAACAAAATTGGTTATCCTAGATCATTTCAACTACGGGATCAATTGGAAAAAAATGATATAAATCACATATTTCTAAGATAACATGATATTTTATATATATGTACTTATAATTCAATTTTATATGGTTCAGGATCACCCGTAAACAATACGAGAAGATTAATCATAAGATCCCATGTTTGTACGCAACACGTCATTTGACAACACCGGTACTTTATGTACGCAACACGTCATTTGACAACACCGGTACCATGGGTCAAGATTAATCTCGACCAACACATATACGATGGGGTTTTATTGATTTCGTTGGGGGTTTTATTTATTTCATTGCGGGTATATTAAACATCTAAAAATGAACCATTAAAATTGAATTACTAACATCGGACTGCTAACTACGGACTAAGGAATTATTCAAAGTATTAAAAGTATAACAAGTATATATTTATAACGTTTGTTTAAAAATGAAAACATATTGATATATTATATATGGATAGGTTCGTGATATCAACCGGAAGACCGAGTCAAAATATATATATCATCAAGACAAGAGTGAGTATATAGTCCCACTTTTAAACTCTAAATATTTCGGGATGAGAATACATGTATTTTATGTTTTACGTTATGGACACAAGTAACTGAAAAATATATTCTACGTTGAGTTGTACCACTGGCATACTTCCCTGTAGCTTGGTAACTAATATTTACAGCGGTATTGTAAATGCGAATCCTGTTGATAGATCTATCGGGCCTGACAACCCCAACCGGACTGGACGACCAGTATTCAACGGTTGCACAGTACTTCGTTTTGTGACTACACTTGGTACGGTGTAGTAAGATTTCATATTAAAGGGAATATGCGACGTGAAAATGTTAAGTATGGTTATCAAGTGCTCAACCACTTAGAATACTTTTATTGAAATGTTTATATACGAAATCTTGTGGTCTATATATATATATTGCTGCGCACTAAACCTATATCTCACCAACTTTATGTTGACGTTTTTAAACATGTTTATTCTCAGGTGATAATTAAAGCTTCCGCTGCATTATGTTGAATCTAAGCAGGATCATGCGTACTCATATTTGTGTCAAAAATAAAACTGCATATCCGAGGACGTGTGTTGTAAAATATGCTAGAAATCGTGTTGTTATTATCATTTGTAAAGTTTGTAAGTCGAAGATTATCGTTAAACGATAATCATCTTTTTATTGTCTAAAGCTTGTAACAAAAATAATGGTTTGGTTTGTAATGTATAATATATGCAGTTTTCCTTTTTAAAAATGTCGCATATAGAGGTCAATACCTCGCAATGAAATCATACGTTATCTAACACGTTCTTATGGTTAAGGACGGGTTATGACATGTGGTATCAGAGCGTTGGTCTTAGCGAACCAGGTCTGCATTAGTGTGTCTAACCGAGAAGCCGTTAGGATACATTAGTAAGTCTGGACTTTGACCGGGTCTGATTTAAAAAAAAAAAAAAAAAAACCATTGCTTATCACTGTTGGTTAAAATTTATATGTAAATATTATATAAGTACTAATGGGTTAGTTGTTGTGTGATAGATGTCGAGCTCAAAAATTGTTATCACAATCAACGACTCCGAATCAGAATCTTCAGATGGCGTTCCAGTCATTAACCTGTCCGATGACGAAAATGATATCCTTGGGGAAGACTCACAAATTCCGGATGAACCAACTATAGAGAACCCGGAAAGTGAACCCGAGGAGGAAAGTGAACCCGAGGAGGAAAGTGAACCCGAGGAGGAAAGTGAACCCGAGGAGGAAAGTGAACCCGAGGAAGAAATACAGGAAATTACAAAAGACGAGTTCGAACTAGGAAAGAAACGAAAGGCTAATGAATTAGAAAATCCAAATCCCGAGTTTAATGAGAATGATGTGGCACCAATTCCACTCAACACTACCACCCCTATTCCCGCTATTCCTATTCGTTCTGTCCCGGCATCCAGTTCTTCAGTCCCACAGCCAAAATATAGGCAGACAGTTAGGATAAGCGTTAAGCAAATCTTTGTGTCTAAACGTCCTAGAAAATAGATCAAACGATGCGCTGCTGTGTCAAACCATGGAACCGAATAATGTTTTGTATAATATTAATAGTGTGGTTTGCTTAATGTTCGATGTAAGATAAGCATATGTAAAATATTGAAGTATGAAATGCAATAATTTTCCATGGTTAAGTATTATTTAGATTGTAGTAATTGATTCTGTACTAAGCTATTAAGTATGAACATTAACGGGTAGGTACTACCCAAGATATAATTATAAAACGCTAATAAGAAGAAAAGGCTTTTATAATAATACCTAGTTCATATTATTAATAAGCTATAATGTACTATAAATACACACTACATCTATAATAATCCATGTGAATAATTATTTTCTTTCATTAGGAAATGGCGCGATTGAATCGAATGACGGAACAAGAACTCGAGGAACTCATCAACCAGCGAGTGAACGACAGAATGTTATGGGTTGAGGCTGCAAGAGCTGCTGCAGTTAATCCAAATCCTCGTGTAGGATGCTCCTACAAGACGTTCCAAGCTTGCAAGCCATCATCATTCAGTGGAACGGAAGGACCTATCGGTTTAACCCGATGGATAGAAAAGATGGAGACGGTGTTCAAAATCAGCGGTTGTGATGAAAAAGACATGACCAAGTTTGCATCGTGCACTTTACAAGATAGTGCACTCACATGGTGGAAGAATTATGTGAAGGCGGTAGGAGGAGATGTAGCTTATGATACTCCATGGGAAGAATTCAAAGCAATGATAATCACCGAGTATTGTCCAAGGAATGAGGTTATTAAGTTAGAAGATGAGTTACGAAGTTTGAAGGTGGTTGGTACTGAAATCACCAACTACAACCAGCGATTCATGGAATTAGTTTTGCTATGTCCTGAATTGGTTCCAACCGAAGAACGGAAGATTGAAATGTACAAAGCTGGTTTGCCCAAAAAGGTCAAGGCAAATGTTACAGCATCGAAACCTAAGACAATTCATGAAGCTATAACCATGGCAAACGAGCTAATGGATCAGGTCATCATGGATAAGAAAGTATCCAATACTGATGTGAAGGTATCAGGTAACAAAAGAAAGTGGAATGGAAATTATGATCGAGGTAACCAACAGCAATCTTTTAAGAAACAAGAAACCACGAAAGGTGCGGGTAGCGGTTCAGGCTTTGGTTACAAAGGACAAAGTCCTTTATGCAACCGTTGTCACAAACATCATTTTGGTTACTGTAGTGTGTTGTGCACTAAATGCAATAGACAGGGACATCTTGCTGAAGATTGTAAGGCTCTCGTTACAAATGCAAATGGTAACAAGACTCCTGCCACCAACGCAAATAGAACTGCTTTGGCTAACATTACTTGTTTTGGGTGTGGAAAACAAGGTCATTATAAGAGCCAGTGCCCGAATCAGAATGGCGGACCTGCACATGGAAGAGCGTTTGTTATTAATGCTAGAGAGGCACGAGAAGACCCGGAGCTTGTTACGGGTACGTTTACCATTAATAACTTATCAGCATCTATTTTATTTGATACTGGCGCCGATAGAAGTTATGTGTGTAGAAATTTTTACACTAAATTGAATTGTTCATCATTACCTCTAGATGCTAAGTACTTGATTGAGTTAGCTAATGGTAAGCTAATTAAAGCCGATAAAATTTGTCGTGATTGTGAAATAAATCTAGCCGGAGAAACGTTTAAAATCGACTTAATACCCGTAGAATTAGGAGGTTTTGATGTAATAGTTGGCATGGACTGGATGTCCAAAATAGGAGCGGAAGTTGTTTGTGCCAAGAAGGCAATTCGTATTCCTGGTAAGGATAAAATGCCGGTGATGATTTACGGAGAGAAGGGTGATTCAAAGCTAAAACTCATTAGCTGTTTGAAAGCCAAGAAGTGTTTAGAAAAGGGATGTTACGCTATTTTAGCACATGTTAATAAAGTCGAAAAGAAAGAAAAGTGCATCAACGACGTGCCTGTGGCAAGAGATTTTCCTGAAGTTTTTCCGGAAGAATTGCCGGGATTACCTCCATTTAGATCGGTAGAATTTCAAATAGATTTAGTACCAGGAGCTGCACCAGTGGCTCGTGCTCCATATAGACTTGCACCATCCGAGTTAAAAGAACTTCAAAGTCAGTTAAAAGAATTACTGGACCGTGGATTCATACGACCGAGTACTTCACCGTGGGGAGCTCCAATTTTGTTTGTTAAGAAGAAAGATGGATCTTTTAGGATGTGTATAGACTATCGTGAATTAAATAAGTTAACTATCAAGAATCGGTATCCACTACCGAGAATTGATGACTTATTTGATCAATTGCAAGGATCATGTGTTTATTCAAAAATCGACTTAAGATCGGGCTATCATCAACTACGCGTCAAAGAAGAGGATATTCCGAAAACTGCTTTTCGGACACGTTATGGTCATTACGAATTTTTGGTTATGCCGTTTGGATTGACGAATGCGCCAGCTGTATTCATGGACCTCATGAATCGAGTTTGTAGTCCGTATTTAGATAAGTTTGTTATCGTTTTCATTGATGATATTCTTATCTATTCCAAGAGTGAGCAAGAGCATGAAGAGCATTTAAGGTTGATACTGGAGTTGTTGAGAAAAGAACAACTTTATGCTAAATTTTCTAAGTGTGCTTTCTGGTTGAAAGAAGTACAATTTCTTGGCCACGTTGTTAGTAGCAAAGGAATTCAGGTTGATCCAGCAAAAACTGAAGCCATTGAAAAATGGGAGACTCCTAAGACACCAATGCAGATACGCCAATTTTTGGGTTTAGCCGGTTATTATAGAAGGTTTATTCAAGATTTTTCTCGAATAGCTAAGCCGTTGACAGCATTAACGCAAAAAGGGAAGAAATACGAATGGACCTCGGAGCAGGAGAACGCATTTCAAATACTGAAGAAGAAGTTAACTACGGCACCTATATTATCGTTACCAGAAGGGAACGATGATTTCGAAATATATTGTGACGCTTCGCGACAAGGTTTTGGTTGTGTTCTTATGCAACGGAAGAAAGTTATTGCATTCGCATCCCGACAATTGAAGATTCACGAGCGAAATTATACGACGCATGATCTAGAATTAGGAGCAGTCGTGTTTGCATTGAAGATGTGGAGACACTACTTGTATGGGGTTAAATTCACTGTGTTTACTGATCATAAAAGCCTTCAACATATTTTCGATCAAAAACAGCTGAACATGAGGCAACGTAGGTGGGTCGAGCTGATAAACGACTATGATTGTGAAATTCGTTATCATCCCGGGAAGGCGAACGTGGTGGCCGATGCTCTAAGCAGAAAGGAACGAGAACCAATTCGAGTACGAGCGATGAATATAAAAATTCGCATGAATCTCAACTCACAAATCAAAGAAGTTCAACGAGAAGCACTTACTAAAGAAAATATAGGAAATGAAATAATGAAGAAGTATGAGAAGCAACTCGTTATGCGGGAAGATGGAATTCGATATTTTGCAAATCGTATTTGGGTACCGAAGTTGGGTGGATTAAGGAAGTTGATATTGAACGAGGCACATAAGACAAGATATTCGATACATCCTGGAGTTGGAAAGATGTACCAAGATCTTAAGACGCATTATTGGTGGCCTAATTTGAAGACAGACGTTGCAACATATGTTGGGGAATGTTTAACTTGTTCCAAAGTCAAAGCAGAACACCAAAAGCCGTCAGGGTTACTTCAACAACCAGAAATCCCAGAATGGAAATGGGATGGTATTACCATGGATTTCATCACGAAGTTACCAAAGACTGCCTGGGGATACGACACCATTTGGGTAATTGTTGATCGTCTTACCAAATCTGCACATTTCTTGCCTATAAAGGAAACAGATAGAATGGAGAAATTATTACGAATATATATAAAGGAAATAGTTTCAAGGCATGGAATACCTATTTCCATTATATCCGATCGTGATAGTAGATTTACTTCAAAATTTTGGCAATCACTACAGGAGGCACTAGGAACTCGGTTGGATATGAGTACCGCATATCATCCACAAACCGATGGACAGAGTGAGAGAACGATTCAGACTCTCGAAGACATGCTCAGGGCATGTGTGATCGATTTTGGAAACGGATGGGATAAATATCTACCGTTAGCAGAATTCTCGTATAATAATAGTTATCATGCGAGCATTGGAGCTGCGCCATTCGAAGCATTGTACGGAAGGAAGTGTAGATCTCCTATCTGTTGGAATGAAGTAGGAGATCGACATTTAACTGGTCCCGAGATCATACATGAAACGACTGAGAAGATAGTGCAAATCAAGGAGAGATTGAAAACAGCCCGTAGTCGCCAAAAGAGCTACGCCGATGTTCGAAGGAAACCATTAGAGTTTCAGGTCGGGGACATGGTTATGCTAAAGGTGTCACCTTGGAAAGGTGTAATACGTTTCGGCAAAAGGGGTAAACTGAACCCAAGATACGTTGGCCCGTTTAAGATCATCGAACGCATTGGACCGGTAGCTTATCGACTCGAGTTACCGCAACAACTCGCTGGAGTACATAATACCTTTCACGTCTCAAACCTGAAGAAGTGTCTTGCAAAGGAAAACCTCACCATTCCTCTTGAAGAAATTCATGTCGACGAGAAACTACAATTCGTCGAAGAACCAATCGAAATCATGGACCGTGAAGTTAAACAGCTCAAACAGAGCAATATACCGATTGTTAAGGTTCGTTGGAATGCTAGAAGAGGTCCCGAGTTTACTTGGGAACGAGAGGATCAGATGAAGCAAAAGTATCCACACTTGTTTCTCGATGACGCAAAATAGGTACAATTTTAAAATTTCGGGACGAAATTTATTTAACGGGGAGGTAATGTAACGACCCGCACTTTTTCGATCATACTATACTTATAAGATTAATATTTACATAAATTAAACCTTGCCAACATGATAAGCAATCCAAATTGTCGAGACTTATATTTCCGAAAAGAGTTTTACACAACGTTTGACCGTCTAGTTTGACCGATGATATCACGAACTATACAATATATGATAATTATACGTTTGTGTATATAAATGTATATATACATATTTAACATGATTAATAAATGTTTTAATATCTCATTTTGTATTAATAACAACAAGTTATATGTGTATTTTGAAACTACTAACTTAAGTTTTCAAAACGATAACTATACGTAACGTTATTTGACATAAATACTTAAGACATATAATGTTTATACATATATTGTATAAGTAATGTATTTAATCACTTTTAAGAACTTAAATACATAAAATCATATAAGTGTATTCACAAAAGATAGCTATATTTGAATCCTCATTCCATTTTTCACAAAATTTCTATACGTATACCTAGAGTATTTGTACTCGTATCATACCAAGCTTCTATACGTATTTACTATTGGTATATACACATCAAATCACCACCTAACCAGCCCTTATTCATGCCTTATGTATAAGGTAATTACTTTTGAATCATTGCAAGACTAATTACAAAAATACAAACTAAAATTTTGTCATGTTATCCTTAAAGATCACATTTTTAGGAGTATATATGTATCATCATTTTTGATTCATTTTTACTTCAATCTCTTAACTAAAAACACACACTCTTTCTTACTCTCTAAACTCCATAACAATCCAGCAAAGTTCCATAAAGATCTAGCTTCAAAAACCATACTAAAACACCATAAGAAAACCATACAAAAACACTTCAAGAAAACCCTCCAAGAACACCAACTTACTTCCAATCTTTCATCCACTTCTATCACCCTTTTGATTCTAGCTTCTTACTCCTCTTTTACAGCAAACTTATCCAAGGAACTTGAGGTAGTAACTATGTTCATAACCTTATTCGATTCATATATATATAGCTATCTTATTTTGTGGTACAAAAGTTTAACAACAAGAACATAGTTTTAATGTTTTCAAACTTGTTTGCAAACTAAATAGATCCTTCTAACTTAACTTTTAAAATACTTCAAGACCTGTAATATAACTTATGTATATACTAATTTAACAAGGTAAAACTTGGTTTTTCAAAGTATAAGTATTTTTAGAAAAATGGTCATTAAATGATTTTGTTGTAACAAAAATGTTTAACTTCATATGTTTCACTAATGTTTCACTTATGCCGTATGATTTTGAATACAAACCAAGGTATTTACAGTTCATAGTCTTAAAGAAGAACTCGATCCAAGAAGATGGCAATTTGAATCAACGAAAACGGATTTGTAACGAAGAAACTATGACCGAAACAAAATTGGTTATCCTAGATCATTTCAACTACGGGATCAATTGGAAAAAAATGATATAAATCACATATTTCTAAGATAACATGATATTTTATATATATGTACTTATAATTCAATTTTATATGGTTCAGGATCACCCGTAAACAATACGAGAAGATTAATCATAAGATCCCATGTTTGTACGCAACACGTCATTTGACAACACCGGTACTTTATGTACGCAACACGTCATTTGACAACACCGGTACCATGGGTCAAGATTAATCTCGACCAACACATATACGATGGGGTTTTATTGATTTCGTTGGGGGTTTTATTTATTTCATTGCGGGTATATTAAACATCTAAAAATGAACCATTAAAATTGAATTACTAACATCGGACTGCTAACTACGGACTAAGGAATTATTCAAAGTATTAAAAGTATAACAAGTATATATTTATAACGTTTGTTTAAAAATGAAAACATATTGATATATTATATATGGATAGGTTCGTGATATCAACCGGAAGACCGAGTCAAAATATATATATCATCAAGACAAGAGTGAGTATATAGTCCCACTTTTAAACTCTAAATCTTTCGGGATGAGAATACATGTATTTTATGTTTTACGTTATGGACACAAGTAACTGAAAAATATATTCTACGTTGAGTTGTACCACTGGCATACTTCCCTGTAGCTTGGTAACTAATATTTACAGCGGTATTGTAAATGCGAATCCTGTTGATAGATCTATCGGGCCTGACAACCCCAACCGGACTGGACGACCAGTATTCAACGGTTGCACAGTACTTCGTTTTGTGACTACACTTGGTACGGTGTAGTAAGATTTCATATTAAAGGGAATATGCGACGTGAAAATGTTAAGTATGGTTATCAAGTGCTCAACCACTTAGAATACTTTTATTGAAATGTTTATATACGAAATCTTGTGGTCTATATATATATATTGCTGCGCACTAAACCTATATCTCACCAACTTTATGTTGACGTTTTTAAACATGTTTATTCTCAGGTGATAATTAAAGCTTCCGCTGCATTATGTTGAATCTAAGCAGGATCATGCGTACTCATATTTGTGTCAAAAATAAAACTGCATATCCGAGGACGTGTGTTGTAAAATATGCTAGAAATCGTGTTGTTATTATCATTTGTAAAGTTTGTAAGTCGAAGATTATCGTTAAACGATAATCATCTTTTTATTGTCTAAAGCTTGTAACAAAAATAATGGTTTGGTTTGTAATGTATAATATATGCAGTTTTCCTTTTTAAAAATGTCGCATATAGAGGTCAATACCTCGCAATGAAATCATACGTTATCTAACACGTTCTTATGGTTAAGGACGGGTTATGACAGTCTAATTTTTGTCACTAATCATTTACATACTTATTGAGCCCCTTTATGAAATAACAACTTAGCGAAACTTAACGGGACATGTAAAGTCACATGGAATGAGGGACACTCGATACGAATCACCGTACCACTCGCCACACTCACTCATGTTCTTTACCGGGCTGTTTCAAGACAATTTCAGGACTGTTTTTGGGACTTTTTTGGGCTTTTTCGGAGCTGATTTTTTAGCTGTCCGGGACTGCTTTCGGGACTAATTTCGGGGCTATTTTGGTTGGATTTTTGAGACACGGTTTTGACACAATTTCCAAAGATGTTAAAATCTGTATCAAATTTCAAAAGCAAGACTTCGTATCAAATTTCAAATTTCATACCAAAAGCTAGAATTCGTATCAAATTTCAAAATCTGTTAATGAGGCTTGTTAATAATCCTTTGTTTAATCTATCTGTAAATTATTAGCCTTCAATTCCTCTTTATCAATTCAAATTTAAGAGTCAAAGTTAATGTATCAAAAAGTCAAACGAGTGTTCATAGAGAAATTCGAGCTCTGTTTGGTGTTTCCAGTTAAATTGAAGTGTTAGAAAGTTTCTAATAACTATTTTGAACAATTTTTATTTAGTAATCATAGTCTGTAACAAACTCAAATGTCAAATTCGATTTAAAGTAATATATGTTCTTATTTTGTTATTTCAGTTTTAATTTAAATAAATATTCTGCTGTTTTAATCAATCAAACACTTCTAATTGTTCTGTATAAAGTTTAAATCCTAAAATTTATTTACCAAATTCGTTGTTACTTGGATTATGCTCTCTGTTCGATTTAAGAAGATGATGAAAGAGGGAAAACAGATTTAAATGGGTTAAGTAAATATAGATTCAGTTATAATCAAAAAAGGGGAATGGTTCAGATGGTTAGGGTGTTGTGTGGTTAGCAATGGGTCTCTGGTTCGATTCTGGACTGAGACAATATTTTTGGGAATCACACTTAAAGGTAGTAATTACATTTTATTTATTATTATTACTATTATTATGATTATTATTATTATTATTATTATTGTTAGTAACATGATTATTATTGTTATTGTTATTATAAATTGTTATTATTATGTTAAAATTTATGATGATGATTATTATTATTATTATTATTATCATTTTAGTTGTTATTAAGTAATATCACTAAATATTATTATTATTATTATTATTATTATTATTATTATTATTATTATTATTATTATTATTATTATTATTATTATATTTATTATAATTGTCATTATTAATAAAAACATTATTATTTTCGTAAATATTAATAGTAGTGTCTTTTTATAGATAATAAAATTGTTAATATTAACATATGAATTATTATTGTATTATCACGAATATTATTATTATTATGTAATTTCTAAAACTAGTATTATAACTATTATTAAGAGTAAAATTAATATTTTTACAAGTATTATTATTAATATCACTAATTTTTTTATCGTTAATAGAGTTATTATTAACATTATTACCTTTATTAGTTATATTAAATATTATCAATATTAACATTTTTACATGAAAAATATTATTTAAGTATTATTATAATTACTAATTACAACAGACAAATATTATATATACAAAAATATATTTAATATATATATAACCTAACTATATTAATAATTCTATATATATAAAAGGAAAAATATATATATAATGAAACTTATTAATTTATTATATATAAAATTACATCACTAATAATAACAATATATATATATATATATATATATATATATATATATATATATATATATATATATATATATATATATATATATATATATATATATTATATATATATATATATATATATTTGTTCGATTACAATTATGTGTGTTAATATATATACAAATGATATAGGTTCGTGAATCCGAGGCCTACCCTGCATTGTTCAATGTCGTCATATGTATTTTTACTACAAAATACAGTATTGTGAGTTTCATTATTCCTCTTTTAAATGCTTTTGCAATATATATATTTTTGGGACTGAGAATACATGCGCTTTTATAAATGTTTTACGAAATACACACAAGTAATCAAAACTACATTATATGGTTAAATGATCGAAGCCGAATATGCCCCTTTTTGCTTGGTAGCCTAAGAATTAGGGAACATCACTAATTTTGAGAATTAGTGCACGCCTAATTGACGCGAATCCTAAAGATAGATCTATTGGGCCTAACGAACCCCATCCAAAGTACCGGATGCTTTAGTACTTCGATGTTGTTTTTATCATGTCCGATGGATGTCCCGGAATGATAGGGGATATTCTTATATGCATCTTGTTAATGTCGGTTACCAGGTGTTCAATCCATATGAATGATTTTTGTCTCTATTCATGGGACGTATATTTATGAGAATTGGATATGAAATTCTTGTGGTCTATTAAAATGATGAAAATGATTGATTATGATAAACTAATGAACTCACCAACCTTTTGATTGACACTTAAAAACATGTTTATTCTCAGGTATGAAAGAAATCTTCCGATGTGCATTTGCTCATTTTAGAGATATTACTTGGAGTCATTCATGACATATTTCAAAAGACGTTGCATTCGAGTCATTGAGTTCATCAAGATTATTATTAAGTCAATTATAGTTGGATATATTATGAAATGATATGCATGCCGTCAACTTTCGATGAAAAGCAAATTTGTCTTTTAAAAACGAATGCAATGTTTGTAAAATGTATCATATAGAGGTCAAGTACCTCGCGATGTAATCAACTATTATGAATCATTTATAATCGATATGGACTTCGTCCAGATGGATTAGGACGGGTCGTTTTAGTTGGTATCAGAGCGGTGGTCTTAGTGAACCATGTCTTGCATTAGTGTGTCTAACTAGTAGTTGTTAGGATGCATTGGTGAGTCTGGACTTCGACCGTGTCTGCATGTCAAAAGTTTTGCTTATCATTTCTAGTCAGAAATCATCTGCATATCACCCTTAGAAAATTTCCTGCTTAGTCTAGACACATCTTGCTGCACTGATTACATGAATAGTGTATAGACAAAATACATACGTTAGCGTACCTGTTATTGTTACATTTGCCTGACAGCTTCCGTAGATTCCTCCGTAACTTATAGGATTTTAGTATTATATATGCATATGTAAATTATGTATTACAGGGTACTAATCTACATCCTATAATCTGTTTCTTATCAAAAATTCTTCATCTGATCGTACTAGATGAATCCCTCAACCAGTTCGAATTCCTCGGATTCCGACAGCTATTCCGATATGGAGTTTCACCTAAGATCCGAAAGCAGTGTCACCAGAATGGATCAATCAATTCATCTGATGGGTTTATAGTCGACTTAATAAATGGAGACGCGAAGAAGGCGATCCCTTTCACCAACCGAATTCACCTCTCGGCGAAGAATCTGAAGCACTTACCAGCGAACCTGTTCGAAACACCATTTTCACTCTCATTTCCCGAATATCTCACCACGATTATATTCTATCTAAAATTCTAAACCTTATTCATCCGTTCGTTCCTACCGACAATCATCCCGGAGTAATAAGTCAATGAGCTTCGCACCCGAGTCGTAGCCTTGAAAAATATGGTGCAAAACGTATCAGCCTCAGCAACATCACTGGCACCAACAGTACCCTCAATAAACAGCACCAATACCATCAACAATCCATGCCTCAACATATCATTCTGTACCTCGAGCAAAATCATCGTTCTACGTATCATTCTACATCAATTACCTTCGTTCTTCATGGCGATTATGTAATCTCTAATGTTTTAGAGATTATGTATTCTAGTTTTGACGGTAAACCAAATGAGTTTAATACTATATTAACTCATTAAATCCATGATTACATCTGAAGAAAATATATATGTATATATGTTTTCATAAAGATTGTAATTAAAAATTCTTTTGTGCAAACTGTTAATGATGAAAATATTTTAACGGGTAGGTAATACCAGAGGAATATTTAAGATTTCACATTAATAAGTTACACTGTACATTCTTCGAATCTGATTCAACGGTTATTTACTATCCTACTTACATCCAAAGATATACGTATCCGTTCACCGCAGAATAACCATTTCCATTCAATTTCATATTTGGATTTTGATCTATCAGAATCCAACAAGTGGCATAATGAAGAAAACATTGGACAAAAATAAAATTTGTTAGAAACAAACAAATTAACCATGAGAAAATTTTGTTAAGAATCCACGCTAAAAAAATCCTAGCTAACTATTTCTAGCTAACTATTAATTCCTTATTACATTTTATTATCGCAATTTATTTATCGCAGTTTAATTATCGCAATTTATATTCTCGCAATTTTAATTATCATCATTTAATTTCTATTATTTGCTTTACGCACTTTATTTATTGTTATTTAATTTTTATTATTTATTTTACGCACTTTAAATATCGGGACACGTATACAAGGTTTTGACATATCATATCGACGCATCTATATATATTATTTGGAATAACCATAGACACTATATATGCAGTAATGCTGGAGTTAGCTATACAGGGTTGAAGTTGATTCTATAATAATATATATACTTTGAGTTGTGATCGAGTCTGAGACATGTACACGGGTCACGATACGTATTAATTAATTCGAATATTATATATTAAACTATATATGAATTATTGGACTGTTAACTGTGGACTATCGACTATGGACTAATAACATTGGACAATTAAAATGAATTAAAATGTTGATTATAACATATGAAACTAAACATTTCTTCAAGTTTGCCACTTGAGTTCATCTTAAACCTCATTTGTATCTTGACGATTACAACCTGCGTACAAACCTTTCATGATTCTTGAAAACACCTCAATCCGGAGAATGAATCAACCGCACTTCAACTACAGAAGAAAAGATTAATGCATATAGTTATACACCTGAAAACACTCGGAACCAGAGTAAACGTTTAACACATATCTGTACTAGCTCCTTTGGAGTTGTTATTTCTGAAAATAACCTTGCAATCCCTTTCCAAACTAGCCAATTTTTTCATAGCTCCAGCAAGTTAACTTTGACTTCTCGTTCGAAACAACTTTATTATAACCTTGATATATATGTGTGCTCTTTTATTGCTACTAAGGGAACCTTTTATATTCCATCATATTACCAGCAGACGTATCAGTAATCTCGTTGCTTCTTGGCTTAAATCTCTCTGATAAATCATTATATTTATTCATTAAAACCCTATCATATACTCATCCGCATCTTGTAACGAGAACTGCCATACCAATTACCGGGAATCAGCAATCAGTACTTTGAAAACTCACAACATATCTACATCAACAATTATATGTATAACATTTATCTCTTAGAATTATGATCTTTCATTCTAAAATTCTGAAAAGCACTCAGTCTACAAATCAATACTCTGAATGTTGAAAAGTTGAATGAAGCAACAAAAACTGTAAACGACCTCAACAGCCAAAAGTTGATGATAAAGAATTGTATGTTAGCAAAGCTCAGAAAAAGTTTGAAACTGAAAAAAACTGATTGAGCAAACTACGAAGGAGTCTCTAAACAAATCACAAGGACTAAACTTGTATATTGAGAATCCTGATGATTCTGTTTCTGATGAAATCTTTAGCGAATACCTTGCTTCTGACTCCAAACTCTTGCGGACAAATTTTCTTCACCATCCTTCGATATTAGAAATTTCAAGATATCATCGTATCTTTCATTATAAATATCCTCCATATTTCTGAAGATATTTTCATACTTATTCTTATCTGAAATCATTAATCTCTTTGTGCTATCAGTGTTACATCATATAGAAACTGTTAGTTTCTATATTCTATAAAATTTCGAGCTTAAAATATGAATATTATTGAGGTAATGTTGGTAACTAATGCATGAGTTAGTATAATATAATAACACTTGATCAACGTGATTATATTACAGTAAGCCATGCTGAGTTTCTAAATGGAACATGATGATTCACAGATTATAACGTCATCATGTGTCATGTTACATAACTCCTTCATTCTGATTAACTTCTGAACATATCAAGAAAATATATTCTTGATAGTTCTATTCTCAGTGATTCTGGTAATTTGAGAAATCAAATCGTTCTATTACATTTTTTCTCATTTAGAACATTAAGTTCATTCGAAACTTCATACTTACAAATTCTGGACCATTACTCGCTTTACTAGAGGTCGAGTAGAGAAAAAAAGGCAGAGAGATCCAAAATATAAGAGAAAATATAAAGCCCAATAACAACACGGAGATTACAAACCATGGATATTAATACGAATAGCAATATAAAGACACGGTATAATTAAGAATAGCATCACCCCAAGGTAATAGTAGAAGCAAACAGATTTTTTTGATGGGAGATTGAAAAGAAGGATGACAGAAATGATAATTAAAAAAATATCAAGGATTAGAACTGGATTAAGTATTTTCACAATCTTTTGGATGTATGAACTAAGAAATAAAGTATAGGAATGCTGAGAATAACGGAACGAAAGAGTTTAATTTATAATGGAAATATCAGACAGAGTAATCGAGGCAGATCACCGTATTTTAATTTCCTTATTCACCGAAGAAACAAATCTTTTAGATTTCGAAGATTTTTTTTATATCCCTTGAATTCCGGAATTCAACCTGACTACGTCAAAAGCTAAGACAAATCTTTACTTCTTTATTTCACTCTTTTGTGATAACTTCACTCGTGCTCTTCGAATAATCGAATTGTTTTATCCATATTACTCAATGACGATAAAACTCTATTTATCAACTCATATTCGTCATGAAAATATTTTTATTGTTAGCCGTGACCACCTCACTCAAATTTTGGGAAGAAATTTCTTTAACGGGTAGGTACTGTGACGACCCGGAAATTCCCGACCAAATTTAAACTTAATTCTTATATGGTTTCGACATGATAAGCAAAGTCTATTTAATTAATTTTGAACCAATTGCATATATCCATTTGACCTTCGACCATTTCCAATGATTCACGAACAGTGGTGTGTAACCAAATATGCAAATATATATATATATATATATATATATATATATATATATATATATATATATATATATATATATATATATATATATATATATATATAATTATAAATATAACAGCATATATAATGTTTTTAATTAATAAAGTATACATGAGAAAATAACAAACAAAAATAATTAAGTTATTATTACCATGAATATATATAAATAGATATATAATATTATTATGAATCTACATAAATATATATATATAAAAGATTTCTATTAATAACTAATATATTGTAACATGTATAAAATATATAAATATTAAATTATGATATTATATAATATAAGTAATACATAATTAACAACATATTAGAATATCTATTATAATAATATTGTTATTACTTTCAGTATTAGTATTAATACTAATGTTATTAGAATTATATATAATCTATAGATACAAATTTTTTTTGAAGTATTATTATTACTAATATTATTATTAACAATAATAATATTATTATTATTATAATTAGTATTATTATCATCATTAATAATATTATTATCATTTTCATTATTATCATTGTTACTTATTATTATTATTATTATTCTTAATATATATGAAATTTAATATATACAAGTAGTGTTATTAATATTATTGATATTATTATTATTTTTGTTATTATTATTATTAATATTATTATTATTATTATTATTATTATTAATAGTTTCACTATTATTAACAAGATTAATATTAAAAATTAATGCATGTATAATTAACATTATTATGTTTTCTTTATAAAATTAATATACAGATATAGATATACTTGTTATACAGCCATACAAATTCAGTTATATATAAATACATATATGTATACAAAAATAAAGTTATATTATATAAAAATACTTATACTGTTATACATATATACGCAAATACGGTTTTATTATATATAAATAAATACAGAAAATTGGTACTCAGTCGTAAATCGTTTTCAGTCTATAGGATAGTTGAATTTTCTGTCTCCAATTCGTACCAATCAAGAGTCAATCACAGTTAGGATCCAAAATCTGTTAGCTTTCATTTTCCATTTTATTTTTAATTTTTTTCTCTGAGCGAATATATTATGGCGACCCATTATTCATTATAAGACAACTGGTTTCTCATTAATATGGATCAATTCCTTCGAACTCTCCACCCTCAATATCAATTACAACTGTCATTTATTGTTATTATCTGTTAATGTAATTTTTTTTAAAAAATACGCTCGATACTCTGTTATGACATCTTGAAAATCAAAAGCTAGAATTCGTATCAAATTTCAAAATCTGTTAATGAGGTCTTGTTAGTAATCCTTTGTTTAATCTATCTGTAAATTATTAGCCTTCAATTCCTCTTTATCAATTCAAATTTAAGAGTCAAAGTTAATGTATCAAAAAGTCAAACGAGTGTTCATAGAGAAATTCGAGCTCCGTTTGGTATTTCCAGTTAAATTGAAGTGTTAGAAAGTTTCTAATAACTATTTTGAACAATTTTTATTTAGTAATCATAGTCTGTAACAACCTCAAATGTCAAATTCGATTTAAAGTAATATATGTTCTTATTTTGTTATTTCAATTTTAATTTAAATAAATTTTCTGCTGTTTTAATCAGTCAAACTGAAAGGACCCGTTCATATACATTATAAACGATTCACAATAGTTGATTACATCGCGAGGTATTTGACCTCTATATGATACATTTTACAAACATTGCATTCGTTTTTAAAAGACAAACTTTCTTTACAACGAAAGTTGACGGCATGCACACCATTTCATAATACATCCAACTATAATTTGGCTTAATAATAATCTTGATGAACTCAATGACTCGAATGCAACGTCTTTCAAAATATGCCATGAATGACTCCAAGTAATATCCTTAAATTGAGCTAATGCACAGCGGAAGATTTCTTTAATACCTGAGAATAAACATGCTTTAAAGTGTCAACCAAAAGGTTGGTGAGTTCATAGGTTTATCATAACAATCATTTCAATATATTAATAGACCACAAGATTTCCGTTTATAAATATATGTACACTCGCAAGTGTATAAAAGTATTCTATAAGTTGTAGGCACCCGGTAACAAGCCTTAACGTTCATGTTTTACCCTCTGAAGTACACCAGATCAGGTGTGTTTAAAATAACCTCGAAGTACTAAAGCATCTCATAGTTAGGATGGGGTTTGTCAGGCCCAATAGATCTATCTTTAGGATTCGCGCCTACCGTACATAGACAAGTAGTTTAATGTTACCAAGCTAAGGGTATATTTCTGGTTTAAACCCACATAGAATTAGTTTTAGTACTTGTGCCTATTTCGTAAAACATTTATAAAATAACGCATGTATTCTCAGCCCAAAAATATATATAAAAAGGGAGTAATGAGACTCACAATACTGTATTTCGTAGTAAAAATACATATAACGTCATTTAACAAGTGCAAGGTTGGCCTCGGATTCACGAACGTATCAATATTGAGATTCAATATTGCAGGAAAGTACGTAGACGCAACGGAGATGATAAACACTAGATTGACCTCACGAGCATACCCATGAACCATACCCATCACCTCCATAGCTATAACCCATAATTTCCTTAGCTTCGACTCATTAAAAAAAAAACTATTTTGAAATCACTTGGACAGCACTCCGTCGTAATATTTTATGTATACTAATAATATCTTGAAATAATACAGAGCAAATATATATATTTATATATATAAATCGATTGAGAGAGTTTAGAGAAATATATTTTCAAGTTTCTATGAAATAATGAAACCTACTGAATTCTATTTATAATAGATTTTTGAATTACTAAAGTGAATTATTAAAGTATGAATTATTAAAGTGAATTATTAAAGTATGAATTATTAAAGTGAATTATTAAAGTATGAATTATTAAAGCTAATAATTAAAGTATGAATTATTAAAGTGAATTATTAAAGTATGAATTATTAAAGTGAATTATTAAAGTATGAATTATTAAAGTTAAAGTAAAGTAAAAGTAAAGTAAAGGTAAAGTTAAAGTATAGTAAAAGTATAAAAAACTATGTATGTATAATACGCGTATAAATATATATAATATTAATTTAAATTGGTATATATATTTAATGAAATAAAATATAAATATCGTTATATTTATTATACTGGTTAAGTAATGAGTTGTCAAAAGTGATTCTAGATATTTATAAAAGTTATATACATTTTAATAATAAAGTTTTTTTTTTTTTTAAACTGAAAACGTTTTTGTACGTTTGAAAATAGATTAATAGAATATTATGGAAACCAATTCTCTACTAGCTTTTGTCTAACTTTCGTAAATGACACTTTTTATTTTTATTTATAAATAGCTTTACAAATTATTCCGAATATCGTTAAGAGGAATAGATTTTCTCAAATCATAGTGGACCTCTCAACAGAGACTTGTAATCATAATTCAATGTTTCTGATAATTCTATAAATTATTATATTTTTTTTTTAATTTCGTCAATAATCATATTGAAACAAATACGTTCATATAAAGCATTATACGTTTAAATACTTTGTTGACATTTTCAATTTATAAAATATACACATATACATACATATTCATATATGTTCATTTAATGGTTCGTGAATCATTGGAATTTGGTCGAGGTTTAAATGAATGTATAAACATAGTTTAAAATCTTTAAGATTTAACTTAACAAACATTGTTTATCGTGTCAGAATAATATAAAGATAAAGTTTAAATTTAGTCGGAAATTTTTGGGTCGTCACAGTACCTACCCGTTAAAGAAATTTCGTCCCCGAAATTTGATAGAGGTCGTTATGGCTAACAATGAGAATGTTATTATGACGTAATGATTATGAAGTTTTATCATGTCTAAGAAGTATAGTTAAAATAATTCGATTACTCGAATCATATGAGGGAAGTTATCGTAAATGAAGGAAATAAGATTATAGTGATTCGTCATATCTTTTTACGTCATCACAATTGATCTCCGAATTTAAAGAAAATCTTTGTAATCTATGTTGGATTTGATGCTTCGGTAATTAAGGAGATTATGATTCTCTTCGAATTAATACGATAATCCATCTTGATTTCTCTGTACGGGTATTTCACTATAAATCCACCTCCTTCGTTTCCTTACAACTCACACCTTCTATTCTTTCTCCCTCAACTCATATTTTAAAGTATTTGTCAATATGCTTCATCCAGTACTGATTCTCGATATACTCCTCACTTTCATATCTGTCATTCTTCTTTTTCATCTGCATCCGGAAGAATCTATTTACTTCTACTATACTCTCGGTTTTATAGTGTTTTTAGTTCTTCCGTGTCTTTATATTGCTATATGCATCGATATATACGGTTTATAATTTTTGGGTGGTTGTTGAGTTTTATATCTTCCCTTATATTTCAAAGCCCCTGCTTTTGTCTTCTATAATCATTGACATCCATAGTTAATGCTCACTTCTATTTGCTGCGATTTATACTCCAATTTCTATTTTGGAGTTTTGTCCTTTCGTTTCTTCTTCTTGCGATTAAGCAACATTTGTAATGGTCCAGTATTCGCAGATATGAATTTTAGAATGAACATAGTTAATGTTCTAAGAAGGAAATGGTAATGGCACGATCTTGATTTGTTAATTTACCGGAATACCCTGAAAAGACCGAATCATCAAGAAAATATATTCTTGATATTTTTAGAGATTAAATAGAATACAAGAGTCGTGTAACATGGAACATGATGACGTCATGGTCTGTGAATCGTCATGTCCCATTAGAAACTCAGCATGACTTACTGTAATATAATCACGTTGATCAAGTGTCATTATATTATACTAACTCATGCTTCAGTTCCCAACACTACTTCAAAACATTCATAATTTAAACTCGAAAGTTTATAGAATATAGAAACTAATAGTTTCTTATATGATGTAACACTGATAGCGCAAAGAGATAAATGACTTCAGATAAGATTAGTTGTGAAAATATCTTCAGAAATATCGCGGATATTTATAATGAAAGATATGATAATATCTTAGAATTTCTAATATTGATGGATGATGATGAAGATTTGTCTGTAAAGGTTTAGAATAAAGAGTAAGGTATTCGTTAATGACTTTAGCAGGTACTGAATCATTTGGATTCTTTGAAGGCAGATTTAGTCTTTGTGATTTGTCCACAGCCTCCTTCATAGTCTGTTCAATCCGTTTTCCAGTTCCAAACCTTCTCTTTTTCTCAGCTTTACCACCTTACTATTCTTTGTCATCAAACTTTTTACTGTTAAGATCGTTTACAGTTTTTGATGCTTCGTCAGCATTTCAAGAACTAGTTTGCAGTTCAAAATATTTTTCAGAACTTCACATTCAAAGTATGTTAGTCCAGGAGATAGACGTTTTACGTACACATATAACTATTGGCGTAGACATGCTGCGAGATTTCAAAATACTGGTTACTGTTTTCCGATGATTCGTATGACAATTCTCGTTACAAGATGCGAATGAGTAAATGATGTGATTTCAATAAATATAATGATTTTTTGAAAAGTCAAAGATAATTGAAGTTGTTGGTAAGTTTATTGCTAAGGTGGCGAGATATGAAAGGTCCCCAGTAACGATGACGAAAGGGCAATGTATCTATCGAGGTTATAATAAGACTAGTCCGACTGAAAAGTCGAAGTTGACTTGCTGGAGCTGTGACAAAACTGTCTATTTTGAAACGGAATTGAAAAGTTATTTTAGCTAGTAAATGCCAAAGGGTCTAACACGGATACGTGTCGAACTATGACTTGGGTTTTGAGAGTTTTTCAGGTGTAAAACTGTGGGTAACATGTGGTTGGATCATCATCTCGATTGTTCCTTAGTTGAAGTGTCTTCAGGAATTTCGAAGGGTTTGAGCACATATTGTAATCGTTAATACATATGATGTTCTAACACAGTTTTGAAGTCAAAGTATAGCTTTGAAAGATATAGGAATCTAAGATTGATGATACTGGTTATATTTCGAATTGAATTATGCGATTTCAAAATCAGAATATGTAATTGAATTTGAATGAGTATGATTGTTTTGATTTATATGAAAGAATGGATATTGTTGTGAAAGTATGGAGTATAGTTGATGATTGCTGAATCAGTTTCGAAAAATGTAATCTATTAATTGTGAATTTATATATCTCTTGGGTATTACCTACCCGTTAAAAAAAATTTCACAATTAATATTTTGTACAAAAGAAGTTTATTACAGTCTTTATGAAAATATATGTGTATATTTTCTTTAGATGTAATATAGATTTAATGAGTTAATATTAAATTAAACTCATTTGTTTTATGGTTGGAACTAGAATTGAGTAATCCCTAAAACTTTATAAATTGCATAAGTATTTCTTCAATAATATTGAAATTATGAATCATTACTTTGTTATTTGTTGGTTTTCGTGAAATTCTTGTGAACTTCGCAAGGTACGAATGATGTTATTTGAAAAGTTTCAAGTACATCGATGATGAAAGCGTAAAATCAAACATATATTCGAATAATACACTTGATTTATTATAAATTGGATTTTTTATTGAATTGAGACAGAGATTGTAATTAACGATGGTTAAGTTGCGGACGAAGGACGTACATCATTGCATATTTGTAATATGAATTAACTGAGTAGTTAAGATTCACACATAATAGCTTAGTACGGGAAGATTTATTATGGTTTAAAAATTTATACATATAAAATATACATATAAATCTTTCGATTGGAAATGAGTTAATACTTCATAACTCGTTGATACAATATATTTGTTGTTGATTCGTAATGATGTCCACAATGATTCTTGAACTGACAGAGTTTATGATGTTACAGGTGCTGTTGATTCTGACGATACTGACGGCACTGACTGTGTTGATGATGCTACGGTCCTGTTGATGCTGTTGGTAAAACAATTCTAGCTTGTAAATCGTACACCATTTTCGATCAAAGTTTCTACTCTACCATCTCTGTTCACTCATCCGATTTACGGTCAGAATTAAATAATCTCTAAGATTTTGGAGATTACATAACTGCCGCAGAGATATCTCTTCAATGAAGTTTATGAATTAATACTTCATCGTTTGTTGTTGTTGATATTCCTGAATATTTACAGGGCGTATGACGTTGATGTTTGAGATACAGATTGTGATGTTGCAGTGTGGGATGTAGATGTTGTTGTTGGTGGTGGTGATGGTACTGTTGGTGTTGCTGATGGTGGTACTGTTTATGCTGCTGGTGCTGCTGCTGGTGTTTGTAACCTTTGCACCATATTCTCCAAAGCCACTACCCGAGCGCGAAGCTCGTTGACTTCTTCTATTACACCGGGGTGATTGTCGGTTCGGACGAGCGGATAAATAAAATCTAGAATTTGGTGTAGTATGTAATCATGACGAGATACTCTAGAAATAAGAGAGAAAATGGTGTTTCGGATAGGTTCGCCGGTAAGTGCTTCAGGTTCTTCGCCAAGAGGGCAATGTGGTGGATGGAAGGGATCACCTTCTTCTTGTCTCCAATGATTAAGGAGGCTACGAACCCATCCCCAATTCATCCAGAATAGATGATGACTAATTGGTTGATCCATTCCAGTCACACTGCTTTCGGAACTTGAGTGGGATTCCATTTCGGAATCCGAGGGACTTGAACTAATGACGAATTCCATTTCGTACGATTGAATAAAGAATTTTTCGATATGAAATGATTTTCCGGCTATCGGGTAGTATTCTAATTATATAGAGCAAAAGGTTTCGTAGATTACGGAGGAATTTACGGAATATGTCAGGCAAAGTTTACAGTAACATATACGCTAAGATATGAATTAGCAGATACGCTAAGATATGAATTTTGTCTATACACTATTCATGCAATCAATGCAATAAGATGTGTCTAGACTAAGAATGATAAGCAGGTAATTTCCGACAAGAATGATGAGCAAAACTTTTGAAATGCAGACACGGTCGAAGTCCAGACTCACTAATGTATCCTAACGACTATCAGTTAGACACACTAATGCAGACCTGGTTCGCTAAGACCACCGCTCTGATACCAACTGAAAGGACCCGTTCATATACATTATAAACGATTCACAATAGTTGATTACATCACGAGGTATTTGACCTCTATATGATACATTTTACAAACATTGCATTCGTTTTTAAAAGACAAACTTTCTTTACAACTAAAGTTGACGGCATGCACACCATTTCATAATACATCCAACTATAATTTGGCTTAATAATAATCTTGATGAACTCAATGACTCGAATGCAACGTCTTTCAAAATATGCCATGAATGACTCCAAGTAATATCCTTAAATTGAGCTAATGCACAGCGAAAGATTTCTTTAATACCTGAGAATAAACATGCTTTAAAGTGTCAACCAAAAGGTTGGTGAGTTCATAGGTTTATCATAACAATCATTTCAATATATTAATAGACCACAAGATTTCCGTTTATAAATATATGTACACTCGCAAGTGTATAAAAGTATTCTATAAGTTGTAGGCACCCGGTAACAAGCCTTAACGTTCATGTTTTACCCTCTGAAGTACACCAGATCAGGTGTGTTTAAAATAACCTCGAAGTACTAAAGCATCCCATAGTCAGGATGGGGTTTGTCAGGCCCAATAGATCTATCTTTAGGATTCGCGCCTACCGTACATAGACAAGTAGTTTAATGTTACAAAGCTAAGGGTATATTTCTGGTTTAAACCCACATAGAATTAGTTTTAGTACTTGTGCCTATTTCGTAAAACATTTATAAAATAACGCATGTATTCTCAGCCCAAAAATATATATAAAAAGGGAGTAATGAGACTCAAAATACTGTATTTCATAGTAAAAATACATATAACGTCATTTAACAAGTGCAAGGTTTGCCTCGGATTCACGAACGTATCAATATTGAGATTCAATATTGCAGGAAAGTACGTAGACGCAACGGAGATGATAAACACTAGATTGACCTCACGAGCATACCCATGAACCATACCCATCACCTCCATAGCTATAACCCATAATTTCCTTAGCTTCGACTCATTCAAAAAAAACTATTTTGAAATCACTTGGACAGCACTCCGTCGTAATATTTTATGTATACTAATAATATCTTGAAATAATACAGAGCAAATATATATATTTATATATATAAATCGATTGAGAGAGTTTAGAGAAATATATTTTCAAGTTTCTATGAAATAATGAAACCTACTGAATTCTATTTATAATAGATTTTTGAATTATTAAAGTGAATTATTAAAGTATGAATTATTAAAGTGAATTATTAAAGTATGAATTATTAAAGTGAATTATTAAAGTATGAATTATTAAAGCTAATGATTAAAGTATGAATTATTAAAGTGAATTATTAAAGTATGAATTATTAAAGTGAATTATTAAAGTATGAATTATTAAAGTTAAAGTAAAGTAAAAGTAAAGTAAAGGTAAAGTTAAAGTATAGTAAAAGTATAAAAAACTATGTATGTATAATACGCGTATAAATATATATAATATTAATTTAAATCGGTATATATATTTAATGAAATAAAATATAAATATCGTTATATTTATTATACTGGTTAAGTAATGAGTTGTCAAAAGTGATTCTAGATATTTATAAAAGTTATATACGTTTTAATAATAAAGTTTTTTTTTTTTTTTAAACTGAAAATGTTTTTGTACGTTTGAAAATAGATTAATAGAATATTATGGAAACCAATTCTCTACTAGCTTTTGTCTAACTTTCGTAAATGACACTTTTTATTTTTATTTATAAATAGCTTTACAAATTATTCCGAATATCGTTAAGAGGAATAGATTTTCTCAAATCATAGTGGACCTCTCAACAGAGACTTGTAATCATAATTCAATGTTTCTGATAATTCTATAAATTATTATATTTTTTTTTAATTTCGTCGATAATCATATTGAAACAAATACGTTCATATAAAGCATTATACGTTTAAATACTTTGTTGACATTTTCAATTTATAAAATATACACATATACATACATATTCATATATGTTCATTTAATGGTTCGTGAATCATTGGAATTTGGTCGAGTTTTAAATGAATGTATAAACATAGTTTAAAATCTTTAAGATTTAACTTAACAAACATTGTTTATCGTGTCAGAATAATATAAAGATAAAGTTTAAATTTAGTCGGAAATTTTTGGGTCGTCACACAAACACTTCTAATTGTTCTGTATAAAGTTTAAATCCTAAAATTTATTTACCAAATTCGTTGTTACTTGGATTATGCTCTCTGTTCGATTTAAGAAGATGATGAAAGAGGGAAAACAGATTTAAATGGGTTAAGTAAATATAGATTCAGTTATAATAAGAAAAGGGGAATGGTTCAGATGGTTAGGGTGTTGTGTTGTTAGCAATGGGTCTCTGGTTCGATTCTGGACTGAGACAATATTTTTGGGAATCACACTTAAAGGTAGTAATTACATTTTATTTATTATTATTACTATTATTATGATTATTATTATTATTATTATTGTTAGTAACATTATTATTATTGTTATTGTTATTATTATGTTAAAATTTATGTTATGATTATTATTATTATTATTATCATTTTAGTTGTTATTAAGTAATATCACTAAATATTATTAGTATTAGTATTATTATTATTATTATTATTATTATAATTATAATAATAATAATTATTATTATTATTATTATTATTATTATTATTATTATTATTATTATTATTATTATTATTATTATTATTATTATTATTATTATATTTATTATAATTGTCATTATTAATAAAAACATTATTATTTTCGTAAATATTAATAGTAGTGTCTTTTTATAGATAATAAAATTGTTAATATTAACATATGAATTATTATTGTATTATCACGAATATTATTATTATGTAATTTCTAAAACTAGTATCATAACTATTATTAAGAGTAAAATTAATATTTTTACAAGTATTATTATTAATATCACTAATTTTTAATCGTTAATAGAGTTATTATTAACATTACTACCTTTATTAGTTATATTAAATATTATCAATATTAACATTTTTACACGACAAATATTATTTAAGTATTATTATAATTACTAATTGCAACTGACAAATGTTATATATACAAAAATATATTTAATATATATATATATATATATATATATATATATATATATATATATATATATATATATATATATATATATATATATATATATATATAACCTAACTATATCAATAATTCTATATATATAAAAGGAAAAATATATATATATAATGAAACTTATTAATTTATTATATATAAAATTACATCACTAATAAAAACAATATATATATATATATATATATATATATATATATATATATATATATATATATATATATATATATATATATATATATATATATTTGTTCGATTACAATTATGGGTGTTAATATATATACAAATGATATAGGTTCGTGAATCCGAGGCCTACCCTGCATTGTTCAATGTCGTCATATGTATTTTTACTACAAAATACAGTATTGTGAGTTTCATTATTCCTCTTTTAAATGCTTTTGCAATATATATATTTTTGGGACTGAGAATACATGCGCTTTTATAAATGTTTTACGAAATACACACAAGTAATCAAAACTACATTATATGGTTGAATGATCGAAGCCGAATATGCCCCTTTTTGCTTGGTAGCCTAAGAATTAGGGAACATCACTAATTTTGAGAATTAGTGCACGCCTAATTGACGCGAATCCTAAAGATAGATCTATTGGGCCTAACGAACCCCATCCAAAGTACCGGATGCTTTAGTACTTCGATGTTGTTTTTATCATGTCCGATGGATGTCCCGGAATGATAGGGGATATTCTTATATGCATCTTGTTAATGTTGGTTACCAGGTGTTCAATCCATATGAATGATTTTTGTCTCTATTCATGGGACGTATATTTATGAGAATTGGATATGAAATTCTTGTGGTCTATTAAAATGATGAAAATGATTGATTATGATAAACTAATGAACTCACCAACCTTTTGATTGACACTTAAAAACATGTTTATTCTCAGGTATGAAAGAAATCTTCCGATGTGCATTTGCTCATTTTAGAGATATTACTTGGAGTCATTCATGACATATTTCAAAAGACGTTGCATTCGAGTCATTGAGTTCATCAAGATTATTATTAAGTCAATTATAGTTGGATATATTATGAAATGATATGCATGCCGTCAAATTTCGATGTAAAGCAAATTTGTCTGTTAAAAACGAATGCAAGGTTTGTAAAATGTATCATATAGAGGTCAAGTACCTCGTGATGTAATCAAATATTATGAATCGTTTATAATCGATATGGACTTCGTCCGGATGGATTAGGACGGGTCGTTTTAACTGGTTGTTACCCAAAGCCATTAGCAGATCAGACTCCAAGTACATCTACTTCCAACCAGCTACTAAAACCAAAGGTGAGGAAATGCTACAATTGTGGAAGCAAGACTCACTTGTCCAACTAATGTCCTGAGTAAAAGGAGCTGCAGAAGGCATATCGTGAAAAGATAGCCACAATTCCATACATATTTGTTGCTCAAACCTTGACCACATCTGCTACTGCTTCTTCAAGCAAGCCAGCAGAAAGGAAGAAATCATCTAAGATGACTCTTCCACAACCCATCCTCGAATGGGTTCTCAAAAAGGACTAATCCCACTATTACTGTACAGGGCATTTAAAACAAGCAAATCTGGTATCTCGATAGTGGTTGCTCGAGACATATGATCGGAAGTAAGTCCCTGCTGATGGACTATCAAGAAAAGGATGGTCCGGTTATTTCATATGAAGATAATTCACTCGGTTACATTAAGGGTTTTGGTACTTTGACAAATAGGAATGTTACATTCACCAATGTAGCATATAACACAACTTAATCAGCATAAGCCATTTGACAAACAAGAGAAAGATAATCCAAATCAGAAGAAAATTTGGCACTATTTTTGACAAAATAGGAAGCCTCTGCTGACTGCTAAAAGACATGAGAACATGTATCAAACTGACGTGAACACATCAGTCACAACAACTGATACTTGTTTTTATTCAAAGTCAGTAGACAACCTTAAGTGTTTATGGCACAAGATACTCTCACATCTTAATTTTAAAGATATTCACAAACTCTCAAGAAAAAGTTTAGTGTCTGGGCTACCCACCATGTCTTATGTTAAAGACAGATTGTGTCCTGGTTGTGAAAAGGGAAAGAATCACCATGCTTCATTTAAGTCAAAGTAGATTTCATCTTTTGAGAAACCATTTCACCAACTTCACATTGATCTGTTTGGTCCTGTCAATGTTTCCAGCAGTAGTGGGAAGAAGTATACACTGGTTATTGTTGATGAATATTCCAGATACACATGGCTATTCTTTTTGAAGCAAAAGAGTGAAGATGCTGATTAAATTATCAATTTTATCAAAAGAATGGAACTATTGAATGGGCAACTGGTGAAGCAGCTTAGAAGTGATCATGGTACAGAATTTAGAAATTCAACACTTGAAGATTTTTGTGATGACAAAGGTATTTCACTAGAATTTTCTGCTATGAGAACACCTCAACAAATGGTGGTGCAGAAAGAAGGAATAGAACTCTCATTGAAGCAGCAAGATCTATGTTAGATGAGACTGGACTGAAAAATTAATACTGGGCAGAAGCTGTGAAAAGACATCAGAAAACTACTTATGAAGTTCTAAAAGGAAGAAGACCCTAAATTTCATTTCTTCATGTATTTAGCTCTCCGTGTTTCATACTGAAAAATAGAGATACGCTTGGGAAATTTGATGCTAAAGTTGATGAAGGAAGATTCCTTAGATATTTTAACATGTCAAAGGCATATAGGGTCTACAACAAAAGAAGGTATGTTTTGAGGAATCAACTAATGTTACATTTGATGAAACTGTTGGTCAAGAAGATGAGGAGTTAATCTTTGAAGAGCCTTCCCATCCAGCTCTTGGTGAAGAAGAACCAGCAGCAGTACCCTTACCAATCCATGATGCTTGATTCTATGAAGATGAGATGGAATTTTCAATTCCATCCGTGGTTAAACCAATTGGAGCTACTGGCTTTACTGAAGTACTACAAATTGAGTAGAGGTCCACTAGTTCTGAAGGATCACAGTTTGGTACTGGTTCCACTAACGAAGTACAGCAGTCTCCTACTTATGAACACATTATTGTGCCTACTGATGATCTTAATGTTGTGTGTTCTACAACCAGCTCATCTGTTCATAACACCAGATGGACTAAGGAGCATCCAATTAAGTAGATTATTGGAAATCTGGCTAGTAAAGTTAAAACAATAAGGCATGCAACCAGTAACTTTTATACGCATGTAAACTTTGTAACCATTAGACCTACAAATCTCGAAGAAGCTCTAAAAGATCTTAGCTGGTAAGGAGTTATGCAAGATGAGCTCTCCTAGTTTGATAGGAACAAAGTATGGAAGCTGGTACCTAAACTTGATGATGATGAGAAGAAAATCATTGGTACCAAGTGGGTGTTCAAGAACAAGATGGATGAAGATGGGATTATGATTAGAAACAAGGCTAGATAGCCCAAGGGTTTAGGCAAGAAGAAGGATTGAATTATGGAGAGATATATGCACCAAGCAAGGATTGAATAAATCAGAATATTCTTAGCATTTGCTGCTCACATGAACTTTAAAGTATTCCAGATGGATATCATATCTGCCTTTCTCAATGGAAAGCTGCAAGAAGAAGTTTATGTCAAGCAGCCTCCTGATTTTGTAAGCAGTAAAAATCTGAAACATGTCTACAAGTTAGACAACCGTATTTATGGCATAAAACATGCACCTAGAGCATGGTATGAGACACTTCATGTGTATCTCACTGGTTTAGATTTTAAAGTTGGAATAATTAATACCACTCTATTCTCAAGAGAGATAGATGGTGATCTCTTGCTGGTACAGATATATATGTTGATGATATTATTTATGATTCTATAAATGAAAGATATTGTTAAGAATTTTCAAAACTTATGTCAAAGACATATGAAATATGTTTATAAAGAGATTGTCAATACTTTCTTGAATTACAAATCAAACAACTTGATGATGACATTTTTATTTGTCAAGATAAATATATCAATGATATGTTAAAAAAATTTGGTCTGACCTGTTTAAAAGATATAGGGACTCCCATGTCAGCAGCCATCAAAATGGATGCTGACTTCAATGGTACATCAGTTAATATCACTGAATATAGAGGTATAATTGGTTCCCTATTATATCTTATAGCCAGCGGACTAGATATCATGTTTGCCACATGTCTATGTGTCAGATATCAAACTGATCCTAAAGAGTCACACCTGCTAGGAGTAAAAATGATATTTAGGTATTTAAAGGGTACTCCCAAAGGTGGTCTCTAGTATCCCAAAGACAAAGATTTTGAAATAATTAGGTACTCAAATGCAGACTTTATTGGTTGTAAAATAGACAGGAAAATCACAACTGGTGGTTGCCAGTTACTGGGTGGAAGGCTAGTCAGTTGGACCAGCAAAATGCAAAATACTGTGTCCACATCTACAGCTCAGGCACAGTATGTTTCTTCTTGTAGTTGTACTGCTCAAGTACTATGGATGCAAAGCTAGCTGAAGGACTATGGTGTAAAGTTTACAAAGACTCCAATCTATTGTGATAACACCAGTGCTATTGCCATCACCAACAATCCTGTTATACACTCAAGGACCAAGCACATTGGTGTACGGTATCATTTCATCAAAGATCATGTTAAAAAAGGAGATGTCAAGCTACACTTCATTTCAACATATCAACAGTTAGCAGATCTATTCACCAAGCTATTGGAAGAAAAATGTTTCAACTATCTCAATTCTGAGGTGGGTATTCTTGAACTCTAACAGTTAAGACAACTTTTCTATCGTGCTGGTTCTACATTATACAAGGCAAACCAGTAATACATACTCGATTATCTACTACATGTATATACATATGTAGTGAACAATCGGCACCACAAGGTTTTCTACTTAGTCAAATCTATTAAATAGCTGACACAGTCATTAGTGATATAAAATTAAATGAGTCTCATTTATTCCCAATGATTTAAATTAAATAAAAAATAAATTAAATGTGTCGAATGTTTAGTAATTTCAATGAAAACATACAATGTTTTTGACTTAATTTGAATTACGATACCTACTGCATTTAATGCCTAATAGGAAAAATGAGTACTTTCGTTGATTACACCTCAATCAATGGCTGCATAAACTGTCACGTCTGCCCATGTGCCTGCAGATGTCAGACATGTTTATTTTCTCTCTCCTCCATGCAACACCAATCCATGTAGATCTAATAAAATAATTTCATTCCTAATTAAATCTTCACTTTTACAAGCCCTAACTCTCTGATTCTCTCTTGACTTTTTAAATTCCTAAACCTTCAATATTCATCTTCATCTTCTTCTTCATCTTCAATCGTCAACAATAGCAGAACAAAATTAACCCTAACAGCAAAACCCACATAACCAAGAGGAACAACAAGAGGAGGCTCTTGTAGCACTATTTGCTCTCCACGTGCATCTTGTCCTAACCCCTGGTGCACCTGAACAACATCGTCTTCGCCTCTCCAAAGGAAATGCTCCTCACACCATGGTTATTCCCCCTAACCGAGAAGGTTATAGTTATGAAACTATGGTTGAATACATTTGACATTCACCCATTTCTTTTGCAATATCCGATGTTCCATCGACTGCTTATCCGCCGTGTCTTGGAAGGTTCTGGTATACTTGATAACTGGACAAAACACCATTGTGCAATGAGTGCATCACTGGTATGGACACAGAAGAATACTATTGTTCAATTACTCTGGGTATTATTCGAGCATCTCTTCATCTCCCTAAATGACCATTCGTAGCTTCTCCGACTAGTGACAAATGCAGAAGGCGAGTATTGAAGTATATTTGTTTTGATGGCGATTTCACTCACTACAATCCAAAGAGGAATAAAATTCCCAATTTCGGAAGTTATTTCTTAGGTGTCTTAACTTAGTGTATGAGTTCTAAAGCTGGAAGCTTTGATCAATGCTTAGATTTTGAGCTAACCATAACCGATGATCTCTTTTTCAATCGAAAAATCGATTATACTCATCATATCTATATCAAGTTAAGGGAGATGGTTATTAAAACCAAAAGGAGTGAAATCATTCCATTTCCCCAATTTTTAAATATTTGTTTTGGATACAATCTGGAGCAAATCTACAGCAACATCACTGATCCAGCTGTACCATTTGTGGAAAAGGAGGGTGGGACGTTCACACATAAGTTTGTTGACACATCTGGGGTTATCACCAAAAATGCTAGAGTATCTAGCTGCTGTTCAAATTACACACCCAACCTCAATTTCTGGTGCTGCTACAACTGAGGGGGAGGGTCATCATGTAGAGCCAGTAGTTGAACTTATTCCACCAGACGACAAAGGAAAAGCCACAGTTGCAAATACTGGTAAAGTATTATTAGTTATATAATCTGATGCTCCTCTTAACGAGACAGCCCCAGTCTTAACTATTGATTTTACTAAACTGGTTATGGAATCTGTTGGTCGACCATTTCTTGGTGTAGAATTACCTGAAGTACCCACTGCTGGTTCCCAGCATGCCACAGGGGATACAACATTAGTCTCAACTGCCAAGTCCGCTAAGCTGGCTATGGAATATGGTGCTCATCAAGCTGAGACAGCACCAGTCTCATCTACTGGATCATCCAAGGACGATTCTATGGAATTTGATGCTCCTCTTGAACATGAACCAGATGTGTCTAAACTTGTTGAAACAAATGTTTCAGGTATCAAAAATGGTTCTGAAGAAACCAAATGTAATTTAAATATTTTATCTCATACTAGTTTCAAAACAAGTGTGAAGAGGAACAGCAACCCATGTTCTTCTAACCCAGCACATCCACACTTTCATAAAACATACTTTGAAAGATATCTTCTGCTGACAGTACAACCAGCAGAGATCATACCTAACCCCCAAAGAAAACTTCAGTTAGCTCTTCATCGTATTGAGCCAGCTCAAGCTACTGAACCAGCCTGTTATAACATAGATAATAAGGATAAGTGTCACACTAGTACATTTAAACCTGATAAACATCTTACACGAGCTGAGTCAACATGTGCCCCAAATGAGTCAGCAGAGTCACAAATGCACTTACAGGCACCGCACTTTGTCTCAATCGAAGGGCTGACTAAAACACACGTCATTCCCCAGAGACCAACATCCGATAAAATTGTAGAGTCAAATTTATTTGATTTAGCTGTTTCTAACTTAAATGGTTCTTATGTTTCAAATGATGTTGTTATAGGTATTGAGAAGGATTTTGCACACATGGAGGATATTGTAGCATTGGAAAAGGTTGTTCCTACCTCTCATGATGAGATGACTATTGATTATAAGGTTGTTAACTCTGCTAAACAACCTTATGTGTACAAAGTGCCAGTTCTTGATGAAGTGGTTCCCAGAGTTGTTCATAAAGGGGCTATAGTGGCTCCCATGGTTGCTTTTTCGGTTGATGATATCGGCTAAAAAGTCACGTTTTTACCTCGATATTAAGGCCCAAAAATAATAAAGTTCCATACTTTATCGCCAAAATAATCGCTTTGTCGATTAATTTTTTCAGATTTAGCAATTACAAAGGTGATGCAAAAAGAATCAAGTGAAATGGAGCTAAAACGAAGATTCTAGAACAAAAACGGTGAAAGACAAGTTACGACCCCGAAAATGAAGTTACGATCCCGGGAACGAGCAAGAAGATCCACGCAAAGTAGCAAACTAGAACTAGGAAGGGCCTTCCAGTCCGACTTGCCACCAGGCACCGGCTTGCCAGATCAATCACACACCGGGTACACAAAACGGGATAGGCAATCGGCTTTCCAGGCACCGGGCACCCACGTCGGCCTGTGGCGTCGGCTTGCCACACCAGCTTTCCAGCCAGCCCCAATCAAAAACTTTCCTATTAAAGGATCACTTGACATCCTGTTTCAACACACGTCTTCACTCTCTCTCACTACAATACACTTTCTCTCACTAGAAGCTTTCAAGGCCTTCTCATCTGCGAGCGGGAAATTAAGTACCCAGAGGCGATCACCGAAGATTGTAATAGGAGCAGTCTAGAAGATGTCAGCACTTGTAATGGTCCAAATCTCGTCTGTAAATGGTGAACGCCTTCCTTTACTTAATGAAATTACTTTGTTATTTTAAGTTACTTTCATCTTGCATGCTTGACTACATGTTACAAATGTTTATTATATGTTGAATATCTTTTCTGAAACTTATACTATTGTTATGCTCAAACCTTGTCGGCTTTAGAAGTCTAATTTACGGACCACCCTTTCCATTTACTCATGTGGCTATAACCTAGTGTTAGGACTTGATCAATCCTAGGATATAAGGTAAGCAGTTATATGTGCTTAACGTCATAATAGGGAAATAGTATATACGTACGGATAATCACTTATCCATCAAAAAAGAGTTACCCACTTTGGTTGTGATTAGAGTAGGTAAGAGTTCAGTGAACACTGACTTACTCAAAAGCAAAATTCGCGTAAGAAGAAATGTTCTAGAGATATTGTAAGATGATCCGGGGTTGAGTAAGTAATCACAAAGGAGACACCTTTAACCCAATTAACGGTACCTTAGGATATCTAAGATTGCACATCTGTTAATGTTAAGGCATATCATAGTATAAAGTGAAGAAGCGTTACTATAGTTAAACCAACTAGGATTAAGAAAAGCTGAGACTTTCCTTTAAGGATATACCACTTTATTCATGCACCTAGGATTTTGATATTATGCGAGGTGTATACAAAATAGTTATATTTTTATTGCTAAATACTATTAAATACGACACAATTTTACACAAGTAATTTATTTATTTATAGAGTGGATATACCTAAACCTTGCTACAACACTATAGGCAGTGTACCTAATCGTAAAGTAGTGTAGTTTTTAGTAAGTCCAGTTCGTTCCGCAGGGAGCTAGCCAAGTTTAACGCTATATTTTTAACAACTATATTTTTATAAAATATATATAATTATATATAGTAATATTATTATAAAAGGGGTTTTTACAGTTTAATGACCGGTTTGTCGATTTTATATTTTAAGCGTAAAGATAAATGACGATAATATAAATGACAGAAATTAAATTGCGATAAAGTAAATTGCAGTAATTAAAATGACAGTAAATAAAGGTACGATGAAATATGAAATAAAAGTATTATGCTTATTTAAACTTCCGTAATCATGATGTTTGACGTTTTGATTAATTGTTACCTTGAGTTAATTGTCCTTTGTCCTGGATTATTTGATACCTATTTGGTTTTTGTCCATAATAGTCCATCAGTCATAATTATAAAATGCTCGTCAAATTAATCTTATTCCCGAAGTCAAATATTCCAACTAATTATGGATTCGAACTGTAACAACGTTTTAATACTTTGTTTAATGAGTACACCAGGTTATCGACTGCGTGTAATCCAAGATTTTATTACTTTGTTAACAATTACACCAATTATCCTTGTATGTAATCCACCCCTGTTTTAATGAGATATGAATATTAATTTATCCACTTGATCAGAATTAATAATCAATTACCCAACCCGAATAATTAATTAAATGATCGTAACATATGTCGTATAGACGTCACTAAATAGAACATTCATAATCATTTAATAATGATTAGATTAACTAATTTGAAGATAGGTTCGACAGATTCTAATGAGTTGTCATTCAATTAGACAATACCCCCTATCTATTAATAGTCAATAGTCCAATATCCACAAGTGTCGGTCTTTTGTCCAAACCCTAATTATGGTACAAAATCTAATAACCCAATCTTAATTTTTAGTCCAACATCACGATTACTTCGGCTTAAATAAGCATAATAATAACTTAGTTACAAGACATTAATTTAAAAAGGAAGAACATAGCTTAAAGTGATTATTTATCGCGTAGCGTTACACGGGCAGAGTTTCGACTTAAAACCCGTAAAATATTCTTACAATAACCTTATTATTATTAACTTAAATTAAAATTAAAATTAAAATTATAAATATATATATTACATGTAAAGAGAAAGAAAGAAGAAAAGGTGTGTATAACTCGTCCGAAAATTGCTCAATTTATAGACTTGGCCAGCTACAGCATCCCATGCGATCGCATGGTTTTTGTGCCTTCTGGCCATGCGATCGCATGGCCTCCTGATCCAGCTCATATACTTGCCAAAAACGTGGGCGGCTCTTGATTTATTTATTATATAATATAATATATATAATTTTATATAATTATATATATATTATATTATATTCTTGTGCATAGTTGACTCGTAATTTTAGCTCCGTTGACTCGTACGTTTCTTCTCGGTTTATGTCCCGGTTTCGGATTTTCGAACGTCCTTTCGGATGCTGAGATATTTTGTACTTTGCTTTCCTCGGCTCGTACTCTTGTAATTTTTAGACGTTTCTCATCAATAATTCGAACCACTTGGATTGTACTTTGTACATTTGAGCTTTTTGGTCATTTGCGTCTTCAAATCGTTGTTTTCTTCTTTTGTCTTCGCACTTATTTATTTAATCGATTATTACATAAAAATAGAACAATAGTAACTAAAAGCTTTACATATTGGAAGGATATTGATACTAAATATATGTTCATTTAGAGCAATATCAGATTTCATCCTCAAGGTCGTTTAAACCCTTTAAGGTTAACATTGGGACTAGGGATATCCGTCGTAGCCAAAATCTTCAAAGCCTAAACTCTTAGTGACAAATTGATTAGGCTCTTGACCCAATTTGATTGAGGTTTAGTGTTCATTCTAGGAAGTTAAACTCTTTTAACACCTTTCCATCAGTATCATATTCTACATACCTATCCCTTTATCTTTATAATTTCATACTACCTTAGTTAAGTTTATTCAGTCACCACTTGTCGTTAGGGTTGACTTTCAAGGCACTTTTATCCCACATTACTGAACAAACATACAAAAATACGAACTTGAGTTATACTTACCACTTACTCATTTAAAGGAAGACAAGTAGGTGAAATGTAGCTAGGAAACCCCAGCTAAATATAAATAATAAAACCACTACTCCCTTTTGGTAACTAATTCCGATGTTTTGCGACCTAACGACACCGCACAAATAAAACCGTCCATTTTGGTCATATCAGTTGACCAGATTACAATTGATCCTTCCATTACACTAGTTACTGCTCACCAGCTCCTAGATGACGAATTGCTGGAATTACTCCAATATCTTGAACAAGCTGGTCAAGCTGATATTTTGGAACAACTCACTACTGCTCCATCTACTGGGTCATGGATAACACTCAAGAACATTATTAATGCTGAAGGAAAGGTGATTACTCCGACTCCAAAATGATTAGAGACTTTTCATGGTGATGATCTACCAGTGCCCTCTGATTCTTCTAATTCTTCGTTTTTTCTGCTGATAATGATAAAGGTACTGGTACTACTGACAAGCCAGTGGATCTTGATACTGATTCATCTTCTGCTGATAAAGATAACATTGGTTCTAAGCCTTCGGATAAAGGTAAAAATGGTGATGATCATGATGATGAGTCAGATGGCGATGAACTTCGACCTCCATCACCCCTTAAAGTTAGTCTTCGTCAACCACCTACTGATCTATCCAGCTCTTTGAAAATAGCTGAGGTTGAAGGGTTGTCTTATCTTGCTGTTTAGCGAGCTGCTTCTTATGTGACACCCTTCGTCCAAAAGACTGTTGTTGAAATAGTTTACGAAGCTGTTAGAAGTGCTTTCCAATCTGTGGAAGATAATGCACCTCCTCTTGCTGCCATTTCTACTATTGAAACTTATATAAAACAAATAGCTGAGTTTTCTAAAAGTGTTGCTGCTGATCTGCACAACAACCTGCTAAACAACGCAGATCTGGGAAATCGAATTCTCACTCATGAAAAGTATGTTGATTAGCTCTCCAAACTGGAAACTAATCTAGAGGATGAGCGAAGACGTAATCATTATTTGAATGAAGATAACAGAATTCTTAAGGAGAGACTTGCAGATCTTCAACAACAGATTGACTCCAGGATACTAGCTGCTGATTATCTTTGACTTGCAGAAACTCTGCATAGAATGGTTGAATTTTAAGGCCAATAATAGAGAATATGTGGAGAAAATGGAGATGATCACCTCAAGGAATGAAGTTTGTATGGCCTATCTTTGCAGAAAACAACTTGGTGCTGACCTAGGGAACACCTCCCTAGGGCTGATGTTGAATGGAACCATCATGTCATGTCACCCAGTGAAAGTGACAGTAACTGTGAAATCATTGCTCCCTCAACTTCTATCCCTGATGATGCTAAAAAGGGGGAGAAGGAGAAGAAACACAAGAAAAAAAACCACTAAGGGAGAGCATGAACATAAGAAAGCCCCCAAGCAGAGAAGAACAGATGATGATGGTGGTGGAGATGGTGAAAGTAAGAAAAATACTGCTGCTGAGACAGAAGCTCGGGCTAAGGCCAAGATTCCTTCTGTGTCTCAAATTATTGAACGAAAACTCCAAAGGTCTACTGATAGACACCTGAAGAGACAGTAAGCACTGGATGAAGCATTCAATGCCAATTTTCTAAGTATTGCAAAAAGAGGCAGTAAAAGATCCTTCAAAATATCAATCACTCTGATGACTAGAAACAAAAGAAGGAACAAATAGCTCAACTTAAGAAGCACATCAAGCAACATAAGAAGCGATAAGCTAACTTCCAGGTTAGATTTGAGAAGAAAAAGGCAAAGCTTTATGCTGCCAGGGATCAAAGAATTGATGGTGTTACCGCTGAAGAGGTTCACCAATCAACCTCACGAAGTAAAACCTGCTCTCTTTCGGTAATGGATTGCAGCTGGTATGCCTGCTGGAGCTAAGTCTACAAGCCAGCAAGAACATCAGACAAAACAACCTGTAGGAGCTGGTCAAGCTTCTACTAATGATCAAGTATCTAGAAAACAACAACAACAACAACCAGTAGAAGCTGGTCAAGCTTCTGCTGGCGATCGTCAAAAGAGCAACAACAACAGCAACAACAGCAACAACAACTAGTAGAAGCTGGTCAATCTTCTGCTAGAGAACAAGCACCACAACAACCACAACAACAACAACCAGTAGAAGCTGGTCAAGCTTCAGCCGGTGATGAAAATATTCAATTAGAATACAAGTCTACTACTGAGGTGTGATGACCCGGAAATTTCTGACCAAATTTAAACTTAATCTTTAATGTTTCCAACACGATAAGCAAAGTCTATGAAGTTGAATATCAAAATTTTGAACTATTCAATTACCCTTCGATTGTTCTCAACGATTCGCGAACAATTATATGTAAATAGATACATACAATAACTTGAAAATGTAACAAAGTGATGAGTATATGATATTGTGCATTAAACTTATTGGTTTGATTATCGGATTGATATATTTAACTACGGAGTTAAAAGATTATGCCAAACGATTGAATTAAAAGATATTTATTGAGTCCCTTAAGGATTATGATATTATTACGGGTCTCTGTTGCGAGGTCCACGTTGATTTGAGAAATCATTCATGTTTAACGGTATTCAGAATAAATGGTAAAGTGTTTGTTTAAATAACGTAATTTGGACACATACAATAATAAGAATATTAACTGTTAGAATTAGATATATGAATAACTTGCGATGTGTATTTCAAAACGTGTTTATTAATATTGAAAATATATATTTAACAATATGATAAAATATAATATTAACTTGGTAATAAAACGATTTAATATTATATATGTATTAACAAATAGTGAGACGATGATTTATAGAAGTAAATGACCAAAACACTCAAGTGTATAAGTTACAATTCTAGTGATATAGTTTATGGATAATTTATATCTATATTTTGACAAAGGTACGAGTCACGAAACATAAAGTACAAGTTTCTCAGCGTACGAAAGGACGTTCGAAAAACCGGAACCGGGACATAAGTCGCGTGATGACATACGACTTATCGGAACAAAAATTACAAATCAACTATGCACGGGAATATAATATAATATATAATTAATTAATTTAAATTATATATATTATATTAATATTTAATTATGTCGACAAACTAGAAGTTAAAAGAATGTGAGCTGGATCAGAGGGCCATGCGATCGCATGGCCTTGATGCCTAAAAACCATGCGATCGCATGGGGTACTTTTTCAGGCCAAGTCCTATAAATTGATCGAATTGGCTCTGGTCTCATTCATTTCATATACTCCGTAATTATTTACTTATTTATATTATTATTATTATTATTATTATTATTATTATTATTATTATTATTATTATTATTATTATTATTATTATTATTAGTATTATTAATCTTATTATTATTAGTATTATTAATTAGTATTATACATAAAAATACTACGACGAGGTTATGAGCATGTCACATTCAAAAATAGGTTTTCGAACGGGATAGAGCAAAGGAAATTATGGGTTATAGCTATGGAGGTTATGGGTTATATTCATGGGTACTGTTCGCAAGTTAAACCTAGTGTTTATCATCTCTGTTGCGTCTACGTACTTTCCTGCAATATTGAATCACAATATTGATACGTGAGCATTCATATCTTATCTTTTATATATTAATGTGTATCCATGTCTAGTGCTCGAGTATATATATTTATATATGCTTGTATGCTAAATTTTGTCGTTAAACAGTTTATAATGAATCACGAATTAAATACATATATTACTGGAAAAAGGTATATGATATGCATGTTTTTGGAAAGCTGGCGAAAAATCATTGACTTTTCGTTTAGATATCGAATAGTTTCGATGAACGGATTAAAAGATATGATCAACTGAATTATGATTGACGATAATTGAAATTGCTTTTGAATCTGCAATTAAGATTTAAACAACTTGTTTACGATATTGATAATATGGATTTTTAAATATTACCAGCCGAGTAAATGAATTCTTATATAAGGCACGTCTCGTTTTGTTGAACAATTGTCAAAACTGATTGTTTTATCATATTTTAAAACCTTATAAAAACTATAGTTTAATTTTACAAGAATTGGGAAACTATGAGAAATGTTAAAATGATTCGATTACCATGATCATTCAACTATTGTATTGAGTCGGATTGACTTTTTGAAATAACTTTTGATAACTTTTGTATGTCGATCTCGAGCATTAGGATTATGATACACTATGACCTGACCTAGCTTGATAGACATTTATTGACCAACATATGTTCTCTAGGTTGAGATCTACGGTTATTTGGTAATCCGAGTTTTAGTCACATTTTGGTGAACGACTTTATATGCTGCTAAGGTGAGTTTCATTTGCTCCCTTTTTAAATGATTTTGCAATATATATTTTTGGGCTGAGAATACATGCACTTTATTTTAAAAACAATGGACACAAGTACATACTAAATTCTATACTGAGTTTGAACCGAAAATCCCTTAGCTTTGGTAACTAGTAACTGTCGGTTATAAGAACTGGTGGGCGCGAGTAGTAGTATATGGATCCATAGGGCTTGATATCCTCATCCGAGCTAGAGCGCTAGCCTTTTAACGGACGTATGCTATTTGAGAAGCGTACATGTTGGTTTGCGTGTATTATTAAGATGATTATACAAAGGGTATAAATTATATATACGTTAAGTTTAGTTACCAAGGTGCTCAATTTTGTAGAATATTTTGATAAACATTTCTGGATGAAACAACTGAAAACTTGTGATTCACCTTTATATACAGATTATGCGCAACATTAAAACTATGAACTCACCAACCTTTGTGTTGACACTTGTTAGCATGTTTATTCTCAGGTTCCCTAGAAGTCTTCCGCTATTTGCTTATATGTTAGACAAGCTATGTGCATGGAGTCTTACATGGCATATTTTTTGAGGAAACGTTGCATTCACCAAATCATCACCATGTATCTTATTTTGACTGCATTGTCAACGGAAGTACTAATGTAAACTATTATATTACGGTGATTGTCTATATGTAGAAATCATCAGATGTCGAAAACCTTTGATTTAAATATTCATTTATGGTGTGTCTTTTTAAAAGAATGCAATATTTACAAAACGTATCATATAGAGGTCAAATACCTCGCAATGAAATCGATGAATGACGTGTTCGTCCATATGGATTTGGAGCGATCATCACATGAGGGGGAGAAATTACTGTCTACTCCTCCCATGAACACACATGTACCATAATCAATTAATCACCACTTGAACCAGCTTCCATAGATAAACAAAGGGTTAAAACTCAAGCTAAGGATTGTGATGCAATTAGATCCGAACCCTTATTATCTTCAAGTGATGATGATGATGATGATGATGATGAGTTTATGCCAGAATTAGATGATGAAAGTTTACCTCCAAAGAAGTATACAATGCCCTATGAACAACCAGAAGATTGAACGAGCTTAATTAAAGAGGCAGAAACACAAAGATCATCAGCTTAAGATTCAACTGGAGTTGCTGAGAAATAAGACCAAGCACGAAGTGTGCTGCTGGGTGATAGAAGTGTTGAAACCCTACACATGTGGCAGAGCAGGGTACTCAAGAAACTACTACTGAAGGACTAACCATTGCTCAACCTACTGGTTCATCTGGATTCACACCAGAAGCTGAAGCAGCACTTGAAAGAATGTTGTATGAAATGATTCAAAATGGTCAAGCATGTCTTTTAAGAACAGCAGAGATTCCTCCTCCTCCTCCTCCTCCATCACTCTCCTTTAAAGAACATGAGAGTCTCAATTTGGGTATTACTGTTGAAGAATGGCATATGAGAGATGAACTTTCCATAGAGGATAATATTAGATGAATCAGATCAAGGTATCACCCTTTGGATCAAGAACTGTACATCAATCCTTACAACCTCAACAAGCCTATCGAGCAGTACCTTAGAGTTCATGGCTTGAGGCTAAGCACTAATAGAGAACATGAGATGTTTAGAGAAGCTAAAAAGCTCAAAATGGGTATCATAGAATACTCCATACTGATGAGCACAGAGGAAGGAAGGAATACATCAGTTGCAGAAAAAAAACCTGAACCTTTCATATGAAGAATACATTATATCTATTCAGCTGGAGCAATAGACGAGGTCTGATGCTGAGCTAAGTGAATTGATAAGTTTACAGCAACAAGAAGAGAAGTTGGCTTCTCAAGAAAGAAAAAAAAGAAGAAGAAGAAGAGTCTCTTAAAGTAGCCAAAGCTCTTGTTGCTGCTTAAGAAAAACAAGTAGATGTAGAAGAGTCAGATGAGAAAGCAGCACAACAAACACCAGAACAACCTCTTACTGACAGATCACAAACAGCATGAGAAGGAGTGATGAGAAACAGGTACTCTAATGTGATGACTAGAAGACTGAATCCAGCCAAAATAATCAAGAGCACAAAGAAAGTCTTCTCCATCTTTAGGGAAGATAATGTATCTGAGGAAGTGAATGTGGATGATCTAAGATTATTTGGTCACTCTGAATGGATGGAAATGGTTCAATAGTTTGCAGAAAAAGGAAGAGCAATCTTAAGAATATGCTGATTCCAAAATTGAAGGAATACTTCAAACAGGCCACTTTGTATGCAATGCACCAGAAGTTGATGTTGATGCTGAACTTGCCAAGAAGAAGAAGAAAACTGGTGCTGACCCATTCTCATTCAGGCGAGAACCAATCATTCTTCCAGCAACTATTCCAACCTTCAGAATAAAAGACCTACCAGAGCTATTCCCAGATGTGGATCTAGCAAGTATCAAGATAAAAGAAGAACCAGTAGATGAAGAATAGAATCTTAGTATCTTGATAATTTGTAATTTTTGATACTTTGATCTCTGCAGTTTTCTATTCTCTACTATGTACCCTGATTGAATATAATAGATATTACACCATGAGTTATCTTCAAAAGTACTTCAAATTATAAGATATAGATAAGTCATTAGAAGATCCCATCAAAAATAAACTTTAAGGGACAAAAACTTATCATTTTTCTTAAGTCCTTTAGAGTTGGGCCTTAGTGTTTTTCTTTTCATGTCACATGTTTGGTAATCATCAAATAGGGGGAGATTGTTGAGTCCCTACTGAATTGAGGATTTAATTATGATAAAACATAGTTGTAAACACTAGTTGTAATGTGCAGGTCAATATAAGTTTATTTATTTGTTAAACATCAATGTTTGCTTTGTCTAAGTGTTTAGTATAATGCCTTCACTGTCAGCACAAGATAGTTCAAGTTTCAAGGTTTCTTCTTATCAACATAAGATGTACGCAGAACCAGCTCAGCCACTTAAGAATAACCAGTAACTGAAGAACCAACAGGAGGCTGGAATAGCACACAACACTTAGACAAATCATGCTCCATTAAAAACATGATCGTTTCTTGTGTTGTCTACATCAATTGTCACTATTTAACTGACAATGAAGACGAAGTTGAACAGAGAAGGACACGAGTTGGCGGCTGAAAAGTGACCTTACATGACAACGAAGGAATGCAGAAGATTAACCATGCGCAGTTCTTGGTTAAAGCTTTGTCAACGCCCGAGGAACCCCACATTCCATTTGTTTAATCAAAATAAATGTCCAAAGGGGTGTTCCTGAAATTAGCTCTCAAATAAGGAAAGGGAGACTACATGCTTCTTGACACAGTTGTCGGCATGATACAAACATCCTTTGTACCAACAGACAATAGATCAATTACATGGATTTTAGGGCTCATATAAATAGATGAAACAACAATTGTATAAATTAGTGGTGTGGATATTAAATCTAAAGAGTCAACCTGTAAGCTTAATTTGTTGAAAGCTATTAGGTGTAACTGTATCAACCGGTTCTCACTTCCGTCAAGGATAACCGTAATTTTTTGAGATCTTATCAATAAAAGAATAACCGTTAAAAATTATTTTTGACTCTGATTTAATTGTTTGTTAATTACACTTAATCGACTAACTAATATGTATTAAAAAAAGAATTGTATTCCCCCCTTCTTACAAACTTCCTGTTGTTAATTCAAGACTAACAAAATGCCTACGCTAAACTTTAACCTGATGTAACTCCCTAAAAATTGAAATAAATTTTAATTATCATTTTATGTTATAATAATGAGTTAAATGATTTATATAATTACAAGCTATTTGGTAAATGGAGTAAGGGACTAGCGTTGCAAAAGTTATGAAATGTGAAGTTAGGAAATGGAGTTAGGAACACTTAAGCTAAAGTGTGATGGGGAAGGACCAATGTTTTTAAAAGGCGAAAGTTAATTTAATAAAAGAAAGAAAGAAAGGGAAGTATCTAGTTTTACTTCTAAAATCTTCAAGAAGAAAATACAAAGGAGGCATTAAGCGATTGATGGATAGAACCCACTTTAAGGTTTATGAAATTTGAAGATTTATCTCAGTTAAGTTCGAATTCAAGTAATTAAGGGTGTTTAAAGCAAAGTATAAGCAAGAAATCATCATCTTCTTCATCCTTTCTTGCTAAGATAAGCTAGGGTTTTGAAGTGAAATTGAGGTATGATGTGTAAAACTGATTTTTACATATGTGTATGTTTAATTGGTATGTATTCTATGAATTTTAGTATGGTTTATACTTTTATGTATTGAAAAATGAATTTAAGAGTTATGATATGTATCATGTGGGTTAAGAATCCAATTATAATATTTAAAAGTTAATCACCTTGTTTTGATGATAACACAAAAGAAATAAGTGTTTAATCATATGTAAGACGACATGAGTTCATAAGCCTACACTATCTCTAGCAAAAGACCAATACATAAATAATTAACTTAGTAAAATTGTTATGCGGCTGCACCACGGTCGACCGGGAGCCTGACCGTGGATGCCCTGTACCAACGGCTGCAATCCTTTTCAAAACCATTATCTGCGGTCAACCACACGGTAGACCGTGGATCGACCGCAGTTTTCTCTGTAACCAAATTCATCCACTTTAAGATAGACCACTTTGAGGCATCTATAATTTACAAAACCTTTTTAAACATACTTATAATAGTTGCCTTCTTTGAATTCAAAAGAGTTTTGAACCAAAAGATGTTAATTTTTACTAATCACACATATTGACATCTTAATGACATTTTAAGCTCAAATAAGATTTAATACAAAAGTGGTTTACGTTTTACTTGCTACAATATGTCATTCAAATACATACTAATGATGTTCATTAAAAGTCCCAACAAAAGAGTTGCTCTCTCATAACTTTTATGTATCATTTTTATACATGTGTTATTATGAACTAGTAAGTTGTTGATGTAAAAATCTCCAAGTTAGTTCCAACTAGATTCAAACTAGTTCATTTGAGATGCAACAATATTCTAAATGACAAAATACTTCCATTAGCAAAGTGACAAGTAATTAAGAAAGGTTGATGAAATTTTGGAAGATGATGCTTTGTCAAGAGATAAAATTCTGCAATTACCCTATTAAGTAATTGATGACAAATGGTCAAAGCTTGAAGACTTTCTTCTTTTAAGGACATGTCAACTTCTACACTTATGTCCAAAACAAAAAGGGTAATGGGGATAATTTCAGAGATAATTGGCTTTTAGTTGTAGCTATTCAACAAGGGAAAATGACAATTTTCAAAGGACAAAAACGGCTATAAGAATCAGATGTCAGAGGTACACGGTTGAACCACGGTCAACCGTGCAGTGAGCCGTACAGCTTCCAGGCATATTTATCTTTTCTGTAAAAGCCAAGCCTTGGAGCATTTGAATACTTACCTCTTGCACTCATATTTTCTTATACTTTCTGATATCATTCTTATAATTTATTGTAATCTTTTTGAGTGATTCTAGCAAGAGTACTTGTAAGATTAAGTTGTGAGTTTACTTGTAAACTATCTTCTTAAAGGGATCTTGAAGGTAGTTGTGTTTTCACTAGGATTGTGCATTAGGATCTTGTGGTAAGAGCTTTAGGTGTTTGTGAAGTCTTCAAAGGGACATAAGGGTTTACAAGTTGCGGCTTATTGAAGTACTAGTGTTGTATCCTTACACTCCACCGAGTTTGGAGTATCATAGTGAAGAAAAATCTCAATTCGTAGAATTGGGGAGTGAATTAAGGAAGATTAGTTAATATCTTCCCGAACCACTATATATCGTTGTGTTTGTTCTCTTTTCCTTTATCTCTTTGATTACATATACATAAACATATATTTTATTCGTATTATTTGAGAACAAACATTTCAAGTCACACTATATCAGATTCAAGTTCAAGAAAACGTAAAGAATTTTTTTAAAAATCGACTAAGTAACTATTCACCCCCTCTAGTTACTTACATATCAAGATGGGTTTTTGCAATGAAATGGAAGTATTATATTGAATTAAGGTTGAAGTTGTAATGTGGTCCAACGGTTGGTGGCCTGCGTCTTTTAGGGGAGGTCAGGAGTTTGACCCCCGTTCGCTACATATTAAAAACACAATTTCATCCCTGCCATGAAGTCCACCCATGACACCTTTCCCATATCGTTTTGGGGGGGGGGGGGGGGCGGGGGTAAAGGGGAGGGGGTTTTACTTCGCCGTGCCCTTGGATCAGTTTCAAGGTTTCCTTCCGGCCAGCGATGGATGCGGGGTTATTATCGCTGCATCGGCATAGTCAAAACGGGAGATGATCGCAACGGATTATTTAGTTCCCCTCGAGTGATTCCAATCGCCCTCCAAAAACATTTATATTGAATTATGGTGAGATTATGATATGGTTATGTATAAATATGAGTTTTTAGGATAACTATGGTATATGATTATGTGTAAAAATTGTTAAAGGATTATAAATGGTGTAAACGATGACTAGTTAAACGGTAAATTGGGTTAAGATGAGGTTATGCACACCAAGTGTTTGATTAAATGCTTGAATAAAAATGTAATATGAATTTAGGATAAAAGCTTATAAAAAAAGATGTTAATGTAAGAAGTTAATGGGAGACTTGTAATGATCATGAAATTGATAATCTAAGTAATAATATAGGTGTCAATTGTTGGTGATTTAGGGTTTTAAGAAAATAATTTTCCAATTAATTATTATCATGTACATACATATGATAACAATAACTTTAAGCGGAAGAATATTAATTATATTGAATTAAATAAATCACCAAAAACGGATCCATATGATTTATACGGTTAAATAAATAAATACAACAAGAGAGTCTAAAGATTATACTTTTCTGGTAGAACCAGATTGAAGGAAGAGAAACTAACAACCAAATATATGATTGCCGCTAGGGTAGTCCACACTACACTTCGAACAACATCAAACGGATGTGCTAGTCCCGTCAAGTAATAATAAATATTAAAAGGACCAAAATATATAAATATATTTAATTTTGTTAGTCGTAACCGAAAAAAAATTAGGGTTTAAAGTTTTTGTCAAAACCAATTGTATTCGCGAGTCTTGTTTACTTCCGTCGAATAGAAAAATAACAAACTATCTTGGGGTTTTGATATTTGTCGAAAAATAATGAATACCAAAATATGTGTAGGGTTTTCTATTGTATATATAAACCAGAGAACTAAAGATATTATATATAAGCTCAAATGTCATTGTGAATTTTTTCCTTGGTCCATACGTTTAGAAAGATAACATAATTATAATTATATAATTATATTATATTTAATTAAAACATTCATTAAGTAACTATTAATTAATTAATTATTTAATTTCTTTATTACTTGAATAATATATATCACATATATATTATTAATTTGACGTCTAGGTGTATATGTGTGTGACTCCGAAGGCTCAAATGAATTTAGCCATATAGTTATGTGTTGTACCTTGCGCATAAATCCTACATCAATATGAGAAGGGATCGTGGGAAGCCATCAAGGCTTCATGAATGTCAAGGTGAGTAGTCGTATTAACTTGAAAAATAATATAGGCAATTTGAAAAGTAGTATAGTTAATTTGACAAAGAGTATGAGATTTAGTAATGACTAAAGATAAGTGGTGATTGCAAGAAACTGATAAATAATAATGGTTGGAGTTAAGGTTGAAGAGTTACTATCAACTCTTCGACAATAATTGGATACTATATGTATGTAATGTTTATAAATTAACTCCTTGACTTAATTTAAGTGTATAAATGTAAAGATCTGTTAGCTTGTTGATTTGTAAGTGAAGGAAAGACGAAACCCAAATCAAGAGAAAAGGATCAAGCTAGCAAGCCTGTGAGTCAAGGTAAGTTGTATGGGTGGTAATATAGGCGAGCATGATGTGATCATGAATGTTCCGGATTGCATATGTGCAAGAGGCCACTTATGATCAATGAGTATGAAATGTTGAAATGATTATATTTGTTGTTGAAAGAATGCATAGAGTTTGGTAAATGATGCAAGTTATAGGTTTGACCTATGCTTGTACGGGTTAAAGAGGTAATGATGCAAGCCATAGGTTTGACCTATGCTTGTGTGGGTCAAAGAAGTAATGATGCAAGTCATAGATTTAACTATGCTTCTATGGATAAATGAGGTAAATGATGCAAGTGAAAGTTGACCCATCGCTTGTACGTGTAAATGATGTAAAAGATGCAAGTAAAAGGTGTAACCAATCACTTGTACGGGTAAAAGTATATGGATACGAGTATACTTAAGATGGTGATATAGCCATGGTAGAATGGAGATCATGTTATGATACCTTATGTTTATGACATGCCATATTATGATGTAAATAATGCCCATTATTTAGTATATACTCACTAAGTGAGTGCTTACGTTATTTGTTGTCATGGCATGTAGGAACTTCAAAGCGTTGGGAGGGTAACGAGCCTATCAAGGGTTAGAGGAGCATTGAATAGTGTAAGTGGTATGCAATCCCTTTGGATCTTGTCTTTGATTACCACTTGTGTAGACGCCAGGGTTTCATAAAGGCTTACTATGTTAAAATGGGTCAAATGTTAATGTTTTGGATATGTTAATGTAACATTAATGGATATATGTTTAAAAGTGTCATGATGGTTATGGAAATGGTTAAAGCATGTATTATTATGGTTTAATCACGATTTGGGTCAATATTGTCACTTTTTTTAAGTGGATCTTTTGTTATAAGGATTAGCCCTTGGATTTGTTCATAGTGTCATGTTAAAGTGTGGAATGAAATTTGAATGTTGAAACCAGGTTGTCATCAAAATGAGTAGATTTTGGTAAAAATTGAAAGTAGTCAAAAGGGTTGAAGCATTGCAGGCCAGAAACTTGTGTATCGGCGCGCCTCGCAGAAATCCTGCACAACGCGCAGATACAAAGATTTGGGTACCGAGGTCATATCTGATGCAGGGTGCCTGGAGATAGTTGTTTTGTGTGGCGCGCAGTTTGGGCACGTGGCGCGCATTAACAAATGTCCCCTGGTTAGAAGTTTAACTTGGTAATTGATATTTGGACCAAGTTCTGCTGCGTGGTGCGTAGTATAACTAGGACAAAAAGTAAGCTTGTTTTAAGAAGAAGAAAAATTTGTCATTTTTTGAAGTTGGGTTTTAGGGCGCCTCACCTGAACAAAGAAACACATGAAAGAGAACAAAGACTTAGCTCGGACACAAACAAACAAACAAGAAAAAAGACAACTAGTTCGAGCAAACCACAAACAAAACAAGAAAAACAAGGACGATCCAACAAAAGACCAAAGCTTTAAGCAAAACAAACCAACTGATCTTGCAAAACAAACCAAAAGAAATTATTCTACATATTGAAAAAGCGGCCAAAACACAACACCCAAAATAATGTGACTGAGAGCTAAAAAACTCTTCGACACCGTTCATGAAATTTCTAAGCGTCTCCGCGGCAATACTAACTTTTTTTTTTTTTTTTTGGAAAAATGGATTTAATGAGCTTGCATTCAACTTTAGTAAAACGTCCGGCTTTGCCTAATCTTGAAGA